>NC_064850.1:38975951-39275951 GCF_024139225.1 Suncus etruscus | reverse complement strand
CCCTGGAGGAAACAGGCAGATAGAGGCAACAGGCCCTTGGGGTAGGCTGGAGGGTAGAGACAGAACTCCCTGTGTAAAACTATCTTCGTTTGTTTGTGTTTGTTTGTTTGTTTGTGGTCATACCCAGTTGTGCTCAGGGTTACTGAGTTCTTCATTCAGGAATCCTCCTGAGTGCTCAAGAGACCATCTGGATGCCAAGGATAGAACCTGGATCAGCCGAGTGCAAGGCAAACACGCTCCAGGCTACGCTATTGCTCCTTCTTCAGTATTAAGTTCATTTTTGGGGGGACACTTTTTAACTCCCTGCCTGTTTTTGCTGGACTCTCAGGGCCAGCTCTAGAACTCAGACCATGTTCCTGGTTCTCTTGAGGACTCGCTTCTGATATTCACTTTCTTTGTGAGGGGGGGAAAGCCAGGATGGTTGATACCTTCAAGCCCAGACTCCCCTGCAGAGTCTCGCTGCTCTCCCATATGGGAATGGCCGCTTTCTAGCCAGTTGCCTCTTTTTTCCTGCTCCATTTCTGCAAGAATGACACCCCATCCTCCCCCAGTCCTCAGCCTCTGATCCTTCTCTGCTTCACAGAGATCTCAGCTCTTCATAGTCAGTGGATTTGCTGCCTGGCTCCTGTCCTATCTCTCAATTGTTCTCTTATTATCCAACTGATAACTGGGACCTTAGAGCCTGTGTTTCTGATTTGCTAGTGGGTTTATCTTCATTCTTCTCAATGAACCTGCCAGTGCAGGTTTTCTAGCCACAGAGCCTGCACGATGGCGGCTGCACAATGGAGCAGTTAGTGAGGGAGGGTTCATGCAGGCATGGTTAGACTGGCTTAGTGGGCCCTGAAGCCCGCTCTCTTGCTCATTGCAGCTCTGCTCTTTCAAAAGACCAACCTGGTGTGAAGGGCTCTGCATTTTTTCTGACAATGCAGCGAGGTGTGTCCTGATGGCTGCAGGAACTGTGCGGGTAGGTAGATGGCTAATCCCTGATCTGAAAATGGAGCCAGGAATGGAACCCAAATGATGGCACCTCCTTGTGGGCAGCGGTGTGGGTAGAAAGTGGTGAATCAGGTGCAAACTTCGACCCTTTCTTTGCATGGGGCACCTGGTTCTTTTTCTGCCTCCCCGCTTCGTTGCCCACCCCTGCCACGCTATTCCTCATGGGAAAGCCTTCCTGTGTAATTGCTGCCTGAGTCTAGCAATGTCCGTCTCTAGAATGTCCGTGGTGTCCTGGCGTGCAGGACCCACCCTGAGTCTCCACCCTAACATTCCCTTTCTGATGGTTCCAGGGAACTTCCCACGAAGCTGGAGGCTGGCGCACTCCGTGTTGGCAGGCTTGGAGACCACAAACTGGCAGTTGTAGGTTGGCCAAGAGCCAGGCTGGGTTGAGGGTGGGGAATGTCTTGACTCAGAACATGAAAGATGAAAGCCAGTAAGCTTTGCTGTTTGCTGAATTTAAATCAAATATGAATTTGGATTTTGGTGGTGTGTTTTTTGTTTGTTTGTTTTTTTGTTTCTGGTTGTTTTGTATGGGAGCTTCGAGTCATGGTGCACAAAGGCAACTCCTGGCTCTGTGTTCAGAGACTCTGCCATGCTGGGGATTAAATTGGAACATCCACATTGCTAAACCAGAGCTTCTGCACTTCGAACCAGCTCCTGGCCTCTGATACCAGCATTTTAGAAAGTGGATTTTTGCTTGTTTTCTTCTTTTGGGGCTACACTTGAATCTGAGCTCAGGGCCATGTGCAAAGAGATTTCCCTACTGTTTTGTCTCTTTAGTTTTATCAATTGGTAATTTTTTGGTGTTGTTTTGGGTTATATTTAAATGTGCTCAGGGCTTATTTCTGCCTCTGCATGGTCCTGGAGGGACTTGCAGGACCATATAGGATGCTGGGACTCCAACTCTGGTCGTCGGCGTGCAGGGCAAATGCCCTCCCCTTCTCTTCAGCCTGAAAGTGGATTTTTTTGTTATTTTGTTTTGTTTGGGGGCCACACCCAGCAGTACTCAGCAGATACTCTTGGCTCTGTGCTCACAAATCATTCCTAGGGCCGGAGTGGTGGTGCAAGCAGTAGGGTGTTTGTCTTGCACATGGCTGACCCAGGATGGACTGCGGTTTGATCCCTTGGTGTCCTATATGGTCTTCCAAGCCAGGAGCGATTTCTGACCACATAGCCAGGAGTAGCCCCTGAGCGTCACCGGATGTGCCCAAACCCCACCCCACCCCAAATTATTCCTGGCAGGCTCAAAGAACCATATGGAATTCTGAGATAGAACCCTGGCCGATCATGTGCAAGGTCAATGTGCTATCGCTTCAGTTCCTTTGGTGGGGGTTTTAGTCCATCTTGTGGTCTTTTTTTTTTTTTTTTTTATTGTGCACCGTTCCTGGAAGTACTGCAATACCAGGTCGATGAGTGGAATGGACGGAGGAAGCTCCTATTCCAGTTTCTAGTGCCAAAAATCCATTTAATATATTGTCGTCCTATAGATGACGTATCAGATATCAAACTGATAAGAACAGATACTACACTTGATCTTAGCCAAAAGGCCGAGAAGCGATATTGTGGTCTTTTTTGAGGGGGGTTTGAATCACACCTGGCGGCGCTCAGAGGTTACTCCTGGCTCTGAGCTCAGAAATCACCTCTGGCAGGCACGGGGGACCATTTGGGATGCCTGGATTAGAACCAGTTTTGGTCCTGAATCAAATGCATGTAAAGTAAACGCCCCTACCACTGTGCTATCTCTCCAGCCCCATCTTTTTTGGACTTCTTATTGTCACTTTCTTCTGGGTAAAACCTGGGAGAAGGTCTGGGGTTGTTGTGATCCTTCTTTGAATCCTTCTTCTGTTGGAGGAGTGGGGATCTGGTGGTGAATTCTCTGCCTGGCCACTCCATAGTAAGCCCGAGTTTCCCTTGGGGAGCCAAAGAAATGGGGCTGTGGCTGGGTTTCTCATTCCTTCCATGCGCTGACAGTGACCAGAATGAGGATGAGTCACAGGGGGGAAGCTGTGGGCAGGCCCTGCTCCGGGGGTAAGCTTGGGTGGGGAGCAAATCTACATGAGAGCCTCAGGGAACAGACAACTGAGAAAGGGCAGTGGAAGAGCCCCTGGTTTTGCAGGGAGCATTGTTCCTCCCAGGCTCCCCACCTGTCCCCCACTCACCACACCATGTCTGACTGAGCAAGGTTGTAACCATTTGGCCTCCCAGCATGAAGTGGACCAAGAGAAGCAAATTTCCTCTCTGCTATGTGGGGCCAGACCCTCCTGGGCAGGGACTTGGGCTCTGCCACCTTAGTTGAGATCATGACAAACAAGTAACACCAATGCCTGAGCCTGGCCTACTAGTAATGGGGAGGTTATTCCTTCCCTGAAGCACCTCTGAGGCTCCTTGTGACCACAGGTAGAGGGACACCCCCTCAGCACCATCAGCAGTTCATCTCTTCACATCCATGTTCTTCATGGGTCACTTAGAAGAGGGAAGGACACTGGTACTGGGTCCAGCCTGGCTGCTAAGGGTTCAATGTGAAGTTGGGTGTATGCGGGGTCATGGTCCAGACCTGAACCCTAGAAAGTCTATGGGATGAAATGAGCAAGAATCTCCCCAGAAAAATGTGCCCACCTGTTCACGATTCTTTTGGTTTGTTTGTGGGGGTTTTTTGGGGGGGACACTAATCTACATTCAGGGGTTCCTCCTGGCTCTGCACTCAGAAAATACTTATTAGGGATCAAGGAGACTGTATGTGATGCTGGGAACTGAACCCAGGTCAGCTGCCTGTCAGACAAATGCCCCACCTGCTATGCTATCCCTCTGGTCCAACCTCCTCACAATTCTAATCTTGGGGCACACAGGACACAAGCCTCCATCACTCTTCACTCCCAGGGGTCCCCCTCACAGCTAGTGTAAACCTTTTCCTTCTTTCTGACCAGTCTGTCTCCTTCCCAGACTGGGGGCCTTGGGAAGGGTCAGAGGTTCAACTGGGTCACATTTGTGAGTTTGGACCTGGAATGAGGAGTAAATGACAGGCTGTGTGTGTGTGTGTGTGTGTGTGTGCGCGTATGTGTGTGAGAGAGACACAGAGAGAGACAAACAGAGAGAGGAGAGAGAGAAAGAGAGAGACAGACAGAGAGAGGTTACAAGCTGTGATTGAGGTGAAGTCACTCCCCATCCTCCATGTTTTGTTCTGGATCTTTCTGATCACCTGACCCGTTTCTCATCATCACCTGAGCTGTGGGTCAGTGGGGTGAACTGTAGGGCCTGCGGGATTCTGAGAGAATGTGGGCTGGTGTGCACTCTAGCTTTTGTCAGCTGATGTCTGTTGTCTGTAATGATGCTAATCTGGTTCGACCAGCTCCCAGCCCTATGTTCTGCTAAACTCTCAGCACCCTCGGGGCACACGGCAGGAACCAGCCCGTGCCCATTATTCTCCACATTCTGTGCCTGGGTGAATCCCCCTACTACCAGCTAGTTAAGGGCAAAATGAACAATTTTCTTTTTTCTTTTTTTCCTCTTTTTAATTTTTTAGCCATACTCCATAGAGCTCAGGGATTACTCCTGGTTCTGCACTTATGAATCACTCCTGGTGTGTTCGGGAGATCATGGGATGCCAGGGATTGAACCCGTGTTGCCCATGTGCAAGGCAAATGCCCTATCTGTTGTACTATTGCTCTTGCTCCTAAAAAAATTCCATCTAAAGTGAATTTAAGTGTAAGTGGATTGCAATAAAGCAACCACCCCTCCCCTGCAAAGTAATTTGAAGTAATATTTTGCTCTCCTCAAATGTGACCAAATCATTCTTGTGCCCAAGCTGTGACAACACAAAATGGGTGAATTTCAGGCGGCCTGAAAGGTACCACCCTTAGATGATCATCCAGGAAGTAGTTTCCAAGGGGCTGGGACCCCTCCCTCCAGCCTCTTGTTGAGACTGGGCTGGTTTTTGTTTCTGGTTTTGGGGTCATACCCAGCAGAACTCAGGTATTACTGCTTCTGGCTCTGCACTCAGGAATTGTTCAGACAAACCCTGGGGGGTTTAGGGGATTATGTGGGATGTGGGAATTGAACCCGGGTTAGTCATGTGCAAGGCAAAAGTCTTCCCCATTGTGTTATATATCTGGCTTGAGGGCTTATTCTTGGTTCTGCACTCAGGAGGTCATTCCTGGCAGTGCTCATGCTTGGGGGACCCTATGGGATGCTGGGGATCCAACCCACTTCAGCTCCATGCAAGACAAACATCTTCCTTGCTGTCCTATTGCTCCAGCTCAGAGATGGGCTGTTTTGAACCAAGTTGGTCTCATCTATTTCATCCTGTGGGGCTTGCCTGAGATGTCTTTTCTTGGGGTAACACACTGGAGCCACACCCACCCCACCGAAGGAGAAGAGGAACTGGAAGACACCAGTTCAGGATTAAGTTGTGATATTTATGCTGTCAATGTGGGCATCGGGCTCCAGAATCTTTCTGCTAGTTTGGATAAAACCTTTCCTTCCTTCAGATCACTGCCAAGCTTGGTCTGGTGAAGAAGCTCTTTTTTCTATTTTGCATCCCTCACACCCAGGGGTGTTGTGCTAATAGGACAGGACGAAGATGAGGGGTTTCCCTGCAGCTAATCAGTACCATGTCACCTTGGTCTTGGAGAACAGAGGGCAGGAACATTTTTCTGCAAAGGGAAAAGCAGAAAAATTTTTGGCTTTTTAAAAACTGTGATTCAGGAAAAAAAAAAAAAAAAAAAGAACTGTGATTCAGATCTTCCTTCCATTGTATCCCAAGAAATCTGTAGCTTAGCAGCTCGGGACTCAGCAGACAAAGGGGTGTGGTGCCCATTCTCCATCTATGCATCCAGGAAGGAGACACAGCTCAGGGACAGAGCTCAGGTTTCATGGCATTGGGCCTGGGTGCCAGCATCTGGCACCACACCCTGCCCAACCCAAACACAATTGATGGACACTGGGATTGGAATTTCATGTCATTACATCTGTCACAAACCATTCCCCTTCTCTGGGCTTTACACAACCACTTAAAATTGGTTTTTGTTGTTTGTTTGTTTGTTTGTTTTAAATAAAGGGCCAGAGCAATAGCACAGCAAATAGGGCATTTGCCTTGCACACAGTCAATCTGGGTTTGATCCTCAGCATCCCATATGGTATCCAGAGCCTGTTAGGAGTACTTTTTGAGCACAAAGCTGGGAGTTACCCCTGAGTACTGCTAGGTGTGGCCTAACTCCCCCACATCAGTCCTTAGAATAGGAACTAAGGATGAGGATTTGTGTGTCATCCCAGCCCTCTCTGGAGAGCACGCTTGGCGACAGAATGGGTAATTATGAGGATATGAGCAAATTACACTGCTAATTATTTCTGATTTTACAAATGTATTTTATTATTTGTTTGGTATTTTTATTTATTTATTGGTTTGGGGGCACACCTGGCAATCTCTAAGGGGTCACTCCTGACTCTGTATTCAGACATCGCTCCTGGCAATCTCAGAGACCATATGGGAATGCCAAGAATCGAACCTGGTCTGTCCTGGGTCAGTGCAAGCAAGGCAAATGCCTTACAACTGTGCTATCTCTCTGGCCCTTTATTTATTTGTTTGTTTGTTGTTGTTATTGTTGTTGGCTACTCCCAGCTGGACTTAGGGCTTACTCCTGGCTCTGTACTTGTGGATCTCTCCTGGTGGGGGTTTGGAAACCATATGGGAGAGCCAGGGATCGAACACAGATCAGCCGCCTATAAGTAACTGCTTCATCCACCTTCTCTCTCTTTCTCTCCAGTTTTTAAATATATAGTTAAGAAATAGGTTTTGGAGGCTGGAGCAATGGCTCAGCACATAGAACACTTACCATGCACAAGACGACCTGGGTTTTTTTTTTTTTTTTTTTTTTTTTGGTTTTTGGGCCACACCCAGTGACACTCATGGTTTACTCCTGGCTATGTGTTCAGAAATCTATCCTGGGGGCCGGGCGGTGGCGCTGGAGGTAAGGTGCCTGCGCTAGCCTAGGACGGATCACGGTTCGATCCCCCGGCGTCCCATATGGTCCCCCAAGAAGCCAGGAGCAACTTCTGAGCGCATAGCCAGGAGTAACCCCTGAGCATCACAGGGTGTGGCCCAAAAACCAAAAAAAAAAAAAAAAAAAAAAAAAGAAATCTATCCTGGCTTGGGGGACCATATGGGATGCCGGGGGATCGAACCACGGTCCATCCTAGGTCAGGTGCGTACAAGGCAAATGCCCTACCACTGGGCCACCGCTCCAGCCCCCAGAAGTGATTTCTGAGTGGAAGGTCAGGAGTAACCCCTGAGCACATTTGGGTGTGGCTCCAAAACAAAACAAACAAAAAAGAAACAGGTATTTGTCTTGTGTCTGCTAGTTAAATGAGAGGATCTAGTGGGAATTCATTCATCATTCATTATTCAGCAAATATGATGAGTCCAGAAATTGAGGGGCAGAAAATGAGGGAAAAGATGTGTCCTCCACAGTGCTGTGCAGCCCTGAGCAAATGGCTCCATCTCCCAGGGCCTCAACTCTTTGGGGTGGGGGGCACTCCAGCACGACATTGCTCAAGGGTAACTCCTGCCTCTGTGCTCAGGAATCACTCTGGCAGTGCTTGGGGGGGGTTATATGGGATGCCTGAGATCAAGCCTGGATTGGCCACTTGCAAGGCAAATGCTTTCCCCACTGTGCTATCATTTTGTCTCCCTGATCCTCGACTCTTGAATCTGTAGAGAAGCAGTTGGAGTGGGAGTGGAATATCAGTGACACAAGAGTACTGGCAGGGGCTGTCACCCCTCTTTCTGCAGCATGTAAGGATGAAGGTGCTGGGAAGGCCTGTCCTATTGTCGAGCAACTCTGCCACTTAAGGGTTTAAAATCGGGGTGTTTATTTTCTGTGTGGGGAGGCAGGTTCGGTGTCCCACCTGGTGATGTTCAGAGACCAAAAGTGGTACCGGGGATTGGATCAGAGTCACCTGCAGTGCCTGATGTGTCCATTACAGAGGAGTGTTGAAAAACTCTGAGCTTGTCCGAGGTCGTGGGTGAGGAATGAATGACAGAGCTGGACAATGGCTGACAGGTGATTCTCGGAATGTTGGTCTCTTGCAGGGACCCCAAGCAGAGATGAAATTGGTCCTTATCTAATTGCATCTTTCTGATAGAGCCAGGTCCTTGTAACCCCTCTATTGTGAGCCCAACCCTAGGGCAGCAGAATGCTTGGGGGGGGGGGGCACAGACCCCTGTTGCTTGGGCATACAATAAGTTTAGGAGTTGAGGCAGTATCTCTGTTGCTTTGTTCTGGTTTAGAAATCCCAGCTGAAATGGGCACCCAGGAAAGACAACACTGGGAGCCAAGCTCTGTGATGATTCTGAAGGGCTGGTGCTAAAAGGTTCTAGAAGACTCTAGGGAGTTCTAGAATGTTCTAGAGGCTTTAGAAAGCAACCGTCAATGCAACTACTTTTCAAAAAGAACTAATTAGGGATTAGTGAAGCAGACCAGAGGTACGCTCTGGCCCAGATTTTTCTGCTTTCTTATTTATGCCGTGTTAGATTGAAATCCAGCATTTCACACACACATGTCTCACACCCCCACCCCTGGCCCTGCCCACGGGTAGGCCTCCCTCAGTTTTGCCTTCTGGAGAATGGGGATGGAAAGCCACAGCAGCCCACTTGCTTGGGCTGGGCACTTGTTTTGGGGGCACCCGTGAACGCTGTGAATGCACAAAGGCAGGTAGTGGGATAAAACTGACCTTGGAAAAGAGAGGCTGCCGAAATAAAGCCCAAAGTCCTGCTTCCCTGCAGGACTCCCAGGTTTACCATTTCGTCAGTTAGTTGGGATTCTCCTTTGCAGTCACCAAGGGGAATCTGGGAGCCCCATTTCTGAGCGAGGGAGAGGAAGGGAGATCCTGTAGGTCACAGTGCATGGGCCCAGTAATTCTTTCTTTTTTTTTTTTTTTGGTTTTTTTTTTTTTTTTTTGGTTTTTTTGGGGGTCACACCCGGCAGTGCTCAGGGGTTACTCCTGGCTCCAAGTTCAGAAATCACTCCTGGCAGGCTCGGGGGACCATATGGGACGCCGGGATTTGAACCGATGACCTTCTGCATGAAAGGCAAATGCCTTACCTCCATGCTATCTCTCCGGCCCCAGGCCCAGTAATTCTTAATTTGGAGTTTCTGGGGACACTTCTGACAACCAAAGATGCCTGGGCCCAACTCCAGACCCCAGTCTTGAGTAATTTGGAGTTGGGGCCACAGGACTCAGGGACCTCTTCTGAGCCTTGAAGCCCACACTGAATTAGTTCCCTCTCCTCTGGGCCCCGATGTGTAAACAGTTTTTGATTTTCTCCTATTAAACAGAGTTGGGAAGTGATCCTGGCTATCTGGGACCTATAGGAGACACCCAAATCTGTGGGCACCCTGGGCCCATGTCCTGGAACCTGGAGGCAGCAGCGGGTGAATGAATGAAGGCAAGGTTCAGAGGTTTCACACATGCTGTCCTCTGAGAACATACCCTTGGCTGTCTCAGACGCTCTGAGTCTCCTTCCTATCACAAGCACAGCACCCTGTAGAGACAAGATTTCCAAATCTCCAATGAAACCATGCTGAGTTCCCAAGTCCTTGAGCATGATGAAGCAGAGAGGCAAGTGTTGCCCCTGAGGGCAGACTAGACCTGAGACTTTAGCTGGGTGGGTGCAGAATGAGACACTGTGGTTGGGAATAAAGCTGAGGCCAGTGCAATGGCCGCCTTACCCTGGGGGTTAAAGAATGCATCTCATCAACTTCCCACACCCCACCTCTCCCCCATGACAGCCCTCCCATAGGAGAAGGCTCAGCTCCAAGAGGTGGCATTTGCTTTTCATGCAAAGCATGCGGGCCATGAGGGAACCCTATTAAAGCCGGCATTGTGTGGACCCAGCTGTGCATCCCTCCCTTGCTCCCCCAAACAACAGGAGGAGGGGCACTCAGTCTCTCCCCCATTCCGCCTGTGTGTATGTGTGTGTGTGTGTGTGTGTGTGTGTGTGTGTGTGTGTGTGTGTGTGAAGCAGCTGAAAGAGTCCTGGACTGTGCAAGGAGTACTGAGGGAGTTCCTGGGGGCTGAGGTTCGGGTGTGGGAGCTTCTACTTTCTCCTAGCCCCAGTGGTCAGTGGCCGGGATGGGCATGTCCTCTGCTGGCTTCCAATCTGCTCCGACTATCACAACAGTGAGATATTGTCCTTGGGATGGGGGAGAGGCAGATCCTGCTGGGAAACACCCACCACTCCCAGTCCTGCCACCTGCTGGCAGCTGCCCTAGCTGGCCTGGGCTGGGGCAGCTCCCTGCCTGCCATAAGTGGGCTCAGTCCTACATTGAGCCCCCAAGAGCAGAGGTGGGAGTGAGTTCCGGGTGTCCTTGGCTCTGCAGACTCATTGTCGCCCTGGCATCAGGGCCTGGCAGGGGCGGGCGTGTCTAATTATAATCTTCGACCTTGGGCTCCAGGATACAAGGGCTCAGGACACCCCATGGCTCCTGCTCTCCAGCCAGGCTTATTGTGGTGCCGGGAATGGACCCTCCTGGACTCCTCCAGAATCCCCTGGCATCCCAGAGGCTGGAAGCTTGAATTCTGCTAAGGGACTTGGGGAGAGCAGGCCTGTCTGTGTGGTCTTCAGAAGGTTCTTGAATCACCCAGAACCCTGATTTTTTCTTTTTTTCCATGCAAGGACAATATTTCCTAGTTTTCAGTGGGTGGAGCTTTGACCAAGCCCGAGTGTAAACTCCCAACATAGCTCAGAAATGCTCCGCCCTTGAAAGAAATCCCTGAGGGCAGCCTGCAGGCAGTGGTCAGCATTGAGGGGGGTATTATAACCTGGCTGAGAAAGGATTCTTGTATAGAGGGGGTAGGGGAGCCTAGGCAGAGGGCTCTGGGGAGAGTAGCAAGCTCCTGTCACTGGAGAGAGAGAGGGAGCAGTGAAGCTGCAGGGAAGCCAGAGGTTGGCCAGACTATCTTTGACATGGAGGGACTATCTCTGACATAATGACTTTCTCTGATGTGAAGTCTATCTCTGACAATACCCATAGTGCTAGGCAGTCACTCTGGGAAGATCCTGCCTGCCACTTTCTGTCAGGGGACTCTACCAGACCAGTGGACTTCCTGGAGTAGGAGTCAAAGCCTCCTCCTGGCCCCGTCTCCTGACCAGGCAAGGCTAAGCTCTGCAGGGTGTGTGTGTGTGTGTGTGTGTGTATGTGTGTGTATGCATATTTAGTGTGTGTATGTGAGTCTATGTGTGTAAGTGTGCATCTCCCCAGAGTTCCCCCCACCCCAAAACCTCTTCTTTGCGCAAACCTCACTATTCCCCCACACACGAGGCTGTTCGCTAACGGAAAGGCCCTTTTGTGTTTCCTGTTCTTCCAGAAAGGAAGCTCCCTCCATGTGGGGCTGCCACTTAGACCCCTGGGCCTAAGTCTGTCTCCTGCCTGGCTCGGTCCCACTTGTCTGTTAGTACCAAGGCCTCCTGTGTCCCAGGCTCAGTGTCAGGTGTGCAGTTGTCCATGCCAGGTCACCTGGAACTGAAAGGTCGGTTGACTCTGGAAGTCACACAGCCAGGAGCAGAGAAGCCAGATTCAGTCATAGCAAGGTTCCAGGTGTCTTTGCTCCACTATGGACCCAC
Source organism: Suncus etruscus (assembly GCF_024139225.1). Taxonomy (NCBI): domain Eukaryota; kingdom Metazoa; phylum Chordata; class Mammalia; order Eulipotyphla; family Soricidae; genus Suncus; species Suncus etruscus. The sequence goes on along the minus strand of NC_064850.1, from coordinate 39,264,337 downwards.
ATGCTTAGTTTGCATGTTCGGGAACTTTCCAAATGGGGAAATCTCTCTGAGGCTAGAATGGATGTGAGACTCAAGTGCTGTTTCATTCATTTGGGGGGATTCATTCTGTTTGTCTTTTTTTGTTTATTGGTCACATCTGATGATGCTCAGAGGTTATTTCTGGCTCTATACTCAGGGATCACTCGGGGGACTGGAGGGAATGCAGGAGATGGAACCTGGGTTGGCTGCAGGCAAGGCAAGCACCCTACCTGCTGTGCTATCACTTTGGCCCCATGCTTTTTAAAATAATTAGATTTCAAGTCATACCTGACATGCTCAGAGCTTAATCCTGATTCTGCATTCAGGGATCATTCCTGGCTCACCACGCTGGGACCAGGCAAGTACCTTACCTGAAGCCCTTCTCTTAAATGTTGTTTTTTTTTTAATTTATTTTTTATTTTTGGTCACACCCAGCAATGTTCAAAATTTACTCCTGGCACTGCTCTCAGGAATTACTCCTGGGGGGCTCAAGGGGACCATATAGGATGCCGGGAGTTGAATTGGGTTGGCCTGTATAAGGCAAGTTCCCTCCCCACTGTGCTATGTTCCTTTTCAACGCCTGCTTCACAGCCTGGCTCAGTTGGCAAACAGTTACCCACTGACCAGATGCCTCTTGCCTGGTGCAGCCACACTCCTGTCATCTGTTGTCTGCCACTGTTTTCATGCGACTGAACTGAGGAGCTAAGGCATGGAAGGGAGCAGATGATGGGAAATATTCACATGTCTGGTTGGTGCCAACTCTGTCCCAGCAGCTGTGACTCCTCCTCTCGTCTCTTATATCTCCTTTGCTCCACTCCCCTCCCCTTCTCTTTTTTTTTTTTTTTTTTTGGTTTTTGGGTCACACTCGGCAGTGCTCAGGGGTTACTCCTGGCTGTCTGCTCAGAAATAGCTCCTGGCAGGCACGGGGGACCATATGGGACACCGGGATTCGAACCAACCACCTTTGGTGCTGGATCGGCTGCTCGCAAGGCAAACGCCGCTGTGCTATCTCTCCGGGCCCTCCCCTCCCCTTCTGATCTCCTTCTTCCCTCTCCTTCCCTCTCCTCCACTTCATATTTTGGGCCACACCCAGTGATGCTCAGGGATTATTCCTGTCTCTGCACTCAAAAATCACTCCTGGCAGGCTTTGGAGATGCTATGGGACCCTGGGAATCAAACCCAGGTCAGCCACATGCAAGGCAAATGTCTTACCTACTGTGCTATTGTTCAGGCCCATTCTGTCCTTGTCAACAGGGAGAGGGAATCACAAACATTTCTATATCCTTTGTCCATTTTCTTTTGCTTTTTTTCTTTTGGGGCCATACTTGGTGCGCTAGGGGTTACTGCTGGCTCTGCACTCAGAAATCACTCCTGGCAGGCTCATAGAACCATATGGGTTGCCTGGGATTGAACCGGGTCTGTCTAGATTGGCAGCATGCAAGGCAACTGCCCTACCACTGTGTTATCGCTCTGGCCCTGCTTTGCTTTGTTTGAGAACCACAAATGGTCTCTGAGCATTACCAAGAATGATCCCTGAGCACAGAGCAAGAAACGAGCCCTGAGCACAGTTGGGTGTGGCCCAGCACCTGTCCCCTAAAGATATTCATGGAATTGAGGCTGTGGTAGTGTGACATGGATGGTTTTATGGCTCCTCTCAGCCCATCAGGGGTCCCCAAACCTCACAGTAGAAAAAGTGACACAAGAACCTTCTGCCAAGTGAACCCCCTGAGCATTTCCTTGAGAGCATTTGTGGGCGCTGGCCTCCAAGAAAGGATGCTGAAAGTTCGGGAGGGAGGGGGCAAAAAATTAGTAGGAGGAAGGCAGCATGGGCTGAGAGGTTATACCCATCCTCCAGGAGATGAAAGGGAGGTTCCAGTGAGATCAGGGGTACAGGGTCCAGAGTCCAGCCCGAGTCCAGTATGACTAGACACGTGGTGGAATTAAGTGAAGAGATGACACATCACCCACACTCTGCTGGGTGGGGGCCTAGGTGGGTCCCGGAAGGAGCACTGGTGGGGAGGAGTCGGGGGTTGGTTAGTTTTCAGTGCCAGTTCCCAGAGGTTCCTGTTTTGGGTCCCCAAAACAGTTAGGAGAGCACTTCCTGTTTCCCTGGAGCATTTCACGCCAGACCCCTAGAGAGGACGACTTGGCCGATACCCCTCAGCAGACATCCCTGGTGGCACAGCTTTTGGGGTTTTCCGCCCCCACCCATGTTGGGTGTGCCGTAGGAAATCCTGTCCTGACTCAAAACGAACCCCAGCGCCTGGGCACTCCTGATTCACTTCCTGGCTGGGCGTACCATCTGTAGGGTGGCATGAACCGGCATCAGACACAATGGTCCATGCCTGAGCATGGTTCCTCTGAGCCTCAATTTCCCCTTCAGGGGCCGGAGAAATAGCATGGAGGTAAGGCGTTTGCCTTGCATGCAAAAAGTCGGTGGTTCGAATCCCGGCATCCCATATGGTCCCCCAAGCCTGCCAGGAGTGATTTCTGAGCATAGAGCCAGGAGTAACCACTGAGCTCAGCTGGGTGTGACCCCCCCCAAAATTTTTCCCCTCCTGCTAGATGTCATGGTCACTCCCATGCTGTGCTGTTGGTAGATAATGGACATCAGGCATGTTCCTATGGCCTAGTACACAGCAGGTGGGTGTCTATGGAGTGCCTAGTATTGGGCGACATTACCTCCAACTCTCCAAAGTCAAGATCCTTTTTTGTTTTTTTTGTTTTGTTTTGTTTGGGCCACACCCAGCAATGCTCAGGTGTTACTCTGCACTCAGGAATCAGTCCTGGCAGTGCTCAAGAGACCCTATGGGATTCTAGGGAACGAATCTGAGTGCAAAGCAAGTGCCTTCCCCGCTGTACTTTGGCTCTTGCTCCCGTCAAGACTTCTTTGGTACCCTAAGGTCAAGCCTCATGATGAACTTGACGTCCTTCCCAGGCCATCATGCTGTCACAGGCAAGCGCTCTCTAGAGTGCAGAGAGGATATTGCAGGAAACTCAGCCTGCCCTAAGAGATAGCCAAGGGTTGGGGCACTGCTTTGAGTGGAACCCCATTGTGTGGCGGGATGTCTACCAATGGTCCTGAAACTACGGCCCTCGGGCCACTTATTGTATTTATTCCCATTTTGTTTCTTCACTTCTAAATAAGATATATGCAGTGTGCATAGAAATTTGTTCATAATTTTTGTTTTTACTATAATCTGGCCCTCCAACAGTCTGAAGGACAGTGAACTGGCCCACTGTTTAAAAAGTTTGAGGGCCCCTAGCCCACCCCACGATGTTGCTTTTTCATTTGGACAGTTTTTCGATGTGGGGCTTCAGAGTTAAAGGCTATTTCGGAGACATTTCCCAGCACGTGACCTGATTTGCAGGGAGCCCGACTACCAGCCCAATATCATTTCCAGAGATTTGTTAAGGTCTGTCGAGCCTTCCCGCAGGGTCTGACACTGTTGAGACTCTGCTTCCCAATTGTTATGGAACCCCTGCCACCTCATGCCCTCCAAGTTGGCCTCTCTACCATCATAGGCTCTCCCTCTATGCTTTGAGCCTTCTCTGCTCCCAAATCCTTTCCCCACCTATAGTTTTCTCTACTGCTTCTGTTGGTTTTGCTTTGCCTCCATTTCATCTCAATTCCCCCCACCCCACCCTCATGGTCCCTCCTTTCTCAGCCCAGTGTTCTACTACTACCTCTGCTCTGAGCCCTCCCTGGGTCCCCTCACCCACTTCTCTGCCCATCTCTAATCTTAGGAGCTCCTTGTGCCCCTTTACCACTGCAGTGCATGCTAAGAAGGGTGACTCAGTGGATCTCTCTGTGTCCACTGGCAGCTCTATCTAAGGCTGGCGTTTTGCAGACTTTTTGTTTAGTTTTGTTTGGGATCTACATCCGGTGGCACTCAGGGATTACTTATGATTCAGCACTAAGAAATTATACCTAGCAGGTTCAGGGGGGCCCTATGGAATGTTGGGGATAGAACCTAGATGGGCCACATGCAAGGCAAATGCCTTTCCTCACTGTGCAATTGTTCTAGTCTCTGTTCTGCAGCCCATCTCTGTCAGTGATCCAGAACCCATCTGGTGGTAAAAGTCACCAATGTTACTGTCATCTGTTAGACAGACAGGATATTGGGACCTGCTTCTCACACACAAATCTGCTTCTGTGCCCATACAGCAGGGCTGTGGGATGAAGCCAATTCTCTTATTCATGAGGGTTTATCTGGGCAGAAGAGATAAGACAGCAGCAAGTGTGCTTGCCTTGCACATGGTCAACCCAGATTTAATCTCATCATCTCATAGGGTCCCCTGAGCCTGTCAGGGATGATCCCTAGGTGCCAGGAATAAGTCCTGAGCATTTCTGAGTATGTTTCCCAATAAAACAAACAAACAAAAAAGAGGGGCTTCATTGCCAAGGAATTTCCAGCATTGATGCTGCACCAAGGCTGTTCATATACCACCAGGGCCTCATGGACACCTATTTCCCTGGGGCTACCCAGGTGAGGGTACCTGCCTGGATGGCTTCTGCTTTCAGGCCGGCCACCTTCACTCTCTTTGTGGGCAGCAGACACTGATTCCAGTTTGCTTCATTACTCAAAACCAACTTTTCATATTGGTTTTTATGATCTTCTTTCTTTGTTTCCTTGGCTACATCTGATGGTTACTCTGAGCTTGGCTGTCTGGAATTACTCTAGTTTTACTTGTTGAACCCTGCAATTTCAGGGATGAAATCTAGGCCACTGCATACAAACCCTGCCCATAGCCTGTTGAACTATCTTTCTACCACCCAGATCTGCTTCTTTGTTTTGGGAGGATTGTGGGCATCTCCAACCATGTTGCAGTGTTCAGGGGTTATTCTCGGCTCTGCACTCAGGAATCACTCTCAGTGGTGTTTGGGGAACCATATGTGATGCTGGGGATCAAACGGGTCAGTTGTGTTCAAAGCAAGTGCCTTCCCTGCTGTAATATTGCCCCAGACCTTGCTCCACTTCTTAAGCAACAGCCAGGACCACATCTGTGACTTGTTGTTGTTGTTGTTGTTGTTTTTAAATCTTTGGACACACCCAGAAGTGCTCAACGGCTGTTACTAGCCCTGTGCTCTGGGGTCTTTACCAGCAGTGCTGGGAGGGGGTTTGTCTTGGAGTTCCCATTTGTAAAGTGTGTGGTCCAGTCATCGGACCAGCTCTGCGTATTTCATTCCCCAAACATATAAGTCCGGTTGCTTCACCTCCCTAAGCCTCAGTTTCTGTATTTCTGCAGTGGGAATGATGAAAAAGACCTTTGACACTGCCAGAAGATGGATCCAGCAAAGACATGAGCACCTGCAGGTGGAGGAACATATTGACTGACACCGGTGTCTTGCTCCGTGATTGGAAGGTATGATTATCCAATAGGGAAAGAGATCCCCAATAGACCTTTTGCTCCTGTATGTCACAGGCTGAGGTTCAGCTTTGGACCCTGTGGGAAAAAAAGCTTTCTTTCTGCTCTAGCTGTGTTGTGATATATAATTGGCTTCCTGGAAGAGGTAGTGATCTGCCCATCACTGAGGCAAGCAAGTGTGGGAAGCTTATGAGAGCTGTATTTTAAAGGAAATACAAGTGATAGCACAGTGGATAAGGTGATTGTCTTGTACCTGGTCGACCCAGGTTTGATCCCCCAAAATCAGTTATATTATATATATAGTCTTATGGTGCCAAGGATTTGGCCCAAGTGACGGAGCAAGTGCATAACCTATGTGAGAGCTTGTTTGGAGGTTCTAGCAGGGGAATGTGGCTACTCCTATACCCTCGACCGAAGAATGGTCCGTCTCTATTCGGGGAAGGCCGTCCTCTTCGACCGAGCGTGCAGCTTCGGGAGGGATGCACATGGAGCGGTGAGGGAGGAATGGGACACCCGCCTAGCAAGCCATATCAGCCAAATCAACCCTGGCGATCAATGGGGTGACAGATGTCACAGCCAGATCGCCCTCACGTCCGCATAACCTATGTGAGGCCCTGATTTCCACCCCCCAGAATCACATGGCCCCTTCTTGCTAGTATCACTGGGAACAGCCCCTATACAAGAGTAGACTTGTTGGATATAATTCCACCACCCACAATTCAGCTCTTTAACAGATACGTTTATGTGCCATTTTTCTTTATTTTAATTGTGGTATCAGGGATCCTCCATGCAGTCTGTACTCAGCCTCTCAAAACATCTCCCCAGCCTACATTTGTGGACATACTATCTTAGTGTATTCACAGAGCTCTACAAACACACCACAATCTCTATTACTGACACCAAGCCACACCACTGCACCCCAGACTCCATCAGGAAATTTCTGAGGACAGTATCATGGGATCTTGTCATGATCTAAAGCATTGTTTGTTTGTTTCAGGGTCACAACTGGCTAAGCTCAGGGCTTACTCCTGGCTCAGCACTTTAGGGTCGCTCCTGGCTGGCTTAGGGGACCCTAGGAAATGCCTGAGATCAAACCGAGATCAGGTCCTTGTAAGGCAAACTCCCTACCTGTTGTGCTATTGCTCCAGATCCTCTATTTTATTTTGTTGTTGTTTGTTTGTTTTTTCCACACCTGGTGGTGCTCAGGGTTACTCCAGGCTCTGTGTGCAGAAATCGCTCCTGGCAGTCTTGGGGGATCAGATGGGATGCCAGGAATCGAACTGGGCAAACACCTTACCACTGTGCTATTGCTCTGGCCCACTCCAGCTCCTCTGAAGCATTGTTACATGCCATATGACCTCCCTGTTTTGCAGTATAAATGGAGAAAAAACATGGTTTAGTTTGGTTTTGCTGTGGGTGCTATGTGGATGTTTAGAGAGCTTGCTCCTGGTGGTGCTCAGGGTACCAGGGATCAAATCCAGGGCTCCTGCATGTAAATCTTGCACTCTAGCCGTTGAGGCCATGTCTTGAACCCTGGTTAGTGTGCATTCTGTTTGTCCACCATTAGATGATAAGTACTTCAGCTCTTTCCACTTCTCAGCTCACACAAGAATGTTATATGGACAGATGATTTTTTTTTCTCCCACAAGTGTATTGAGCAGTAGAACCACTGTAGCACTTGGCAGCTCAGTTGTGGGCTTTTGTTTGTGGGGGGGATTGGGTTTTGGGGGGGGTGGTCACACCCGGTAGTGCTCAGGGGTTACTCCTGGCTCTATGCTCAGAAATCGCTCCTAGTAGGCTCAGGGGACCATATGGGATGCCAGGATTTGAACCACCAACCTTCTGCATGCAAAGCAAACGCCCTATCTCCATGCTATCTCTCTGGCTCCAGGTGTGGGCTTTTGGTCATCTGCTAAGTACATACCAGTACTCCCAGCTCAGTGAGCACCTCATCCCACAGTAGCACTTAGACACTGCCATCCTCAAGGAGCAGAGTATGTTTCCACTTGGTCTAACGTGGCCTGTGACATAGCGTCTCTTCTCCTGGGCTGTGTTTCTGGGGCTGCTGGCATTGCTGCTTTTGATATCCCAGAAAGAGAATTCTGGTCCAGTGCCAAGGGCTGGATTTGAGTTCTGAGCAGTGTGCCCTCTGCTGCAGAGGGACTACCACTGCTGAATGAAAACTATCCATTATTTTATAAATATATATAATTACTTTATTTAAGCATTGTAGATACAAAGTTGTTTATAATTGAGTTTCAATCTCACAATATACACCACCTTTCATCAGATCACTTTTCCTACCACCATGTCCCCAGTTTTCCCCAATATTGCCTGTCTCTAGGTTAGGCATTTTACTTCTATCTTGAGCAGTGATTCAAAGCCCGGCACCCCATATGGTCCCCCATGCCTGCCAGGAGTAATTTCTGAGTAGAGAGCCAGGAGTAACTCCTGAGAGTTGCCAGGTGGTGCCCAAAATCCAAACAAACAAACAAACAAATAAATAAGAATTACTCCTGGGGCCCGAGAGATAGCATGGAGGTAAGGCATTTGCCTTGCAGGCAGAAGAACAGTGGCTCGAATCCCGGCATCCCATATGGTCCCCCTGTGCCTGCCAGGGGCGATTTCTGAGCATAGAGCCAGGAGTAACCCTTGAACGCTGCCTGGTGTGACCCAAAAAACAAAAACAAACAAACAAAAAAAGAATTACTCCTGATTATAACTTCTGGTAATTGCTACTGATAATTACGCTTGGTGCTTGGGGGACCAATGGGATTCTAGGGATCAAATCTTGGTCAGCTGTGTACAAGGCAAATGCCATTCCAGTTGTGCTATCTTTTGCCACCCCCCACTCTCTTAAGAGTGTTCTCTGAAAAACACCACATTTTAGTTCAACAAAATCCAATTCTTCTTTTTGTTTTGCTGCTTATACTTTAATCCCAGCTAAAAACATCATTGCTAATGGTAAGGCTGGGAAGAGAATTTTGCCTGTTTTGCTCCAAGCTTCACAGTTGTTTTTTTTTTTTTTTTGGTTTTTGGGCCACACCCGTTTGACGCTCAGGGGTTACTCCTGGCTAAGCGCTCAGAAATCGCCCCTGGCTTGGGGGGACCATATGGGACGCCGGGGGATCGAACCGAGGTCCTTCCTTGGCTAGCGCTTGCAAGGCAGACACCTTACCTCCAGCGCCACCTACCCGGCCCCCACAGTTGTTTTTTTTGCTGGATTCTCAGTTGACTTTTGCATATGGTGTGAGGCTGGACTCCCACTCATTTGCCTGAGGCCATCTATAGCCCAGCACCATTGCACAAAAATCTATTTTTTCCCATTGAATTGTCTTGGCCTTCTTTCTTTCTTTCTTTTTTTTTTTTTTTGGTTTTTGGGCCACACCTGGTAACGCTCAGGGGTTACTCCTGGCTATGCGCTCAGAAGTCGCTCCTGGCTTAGGGGACCATATGGGATGCTGGGGGATCGAACCGCGGTCCGTCCAAGGATAGCACAGGCAAGGCAGGCACCTTACCTCTAACGCCACCGCCCGGCCCCTTGGCCTTCTTTCTTAAAAACAGATCATCTACAGGGACTGGAGCAGTAGCGCAAGCAGTAAGGCATCTGCCTTGTGCATGCTAGCCTAGGATGGACCACGGTTCAATCCCCCAGCATTCCATATGGTCCCCCAAGCCAGGAGCTATTTCTGAGTGCATAGCCAGGAATAACCCCTGAGCGTCATTGGGTGAGCCCAAAAACAAATCCAAAACAAACAAAACAAAACAAAACAAAAAACCCAGATTGTCTACAAATGTGAGTCTAAACTGTTGCTTCAACTGTGGAATGTTCTGACAAAGGAAAAAGGAAATGCTTCCTACCAGGGATGTGGTTCAGCAGGAGAACATTTGCCTTGAAGATGAGAGGCCCTGGGTTTGAGCCCCAGCACACACACACACACACACACACACACACACACACACACACACACACACACTGGGTTTGAGCCCCAGCACACACACACACACACACACACACACACACACACACACACACACACACACACACACACACACACACACACACAGCTTCTCCCAGAGGCAGCAACACCCATAATGGTTTGCAACAAGATGTTTATGGTCTGGGCAGGTCTCTTTCTTTCTCCAGCCTCAGTTTCCCCTTCTCTCAGGTGGCACTGCTGGATTAAAAGGTTCCTAAAACATGGTCCAGGTCCTGAGATCCTGTTGAAATTTCTGCAGGTTTACTGGGAATCCTCCATGAGCTCTGCTTCTACAAACTGGTGGGGAAACGGTGTCAGAGCTGAAGACCTTTCTGGTACTCAAACCCTTGTCTCACACCTACAGCAAGTACACTTCACCCCTCAGCTGCAACCTCAGCCCTAACTTGAATGGCTATTTTTAGTGGGGCGGGACTTCTCTTTTCCACCTTCATCCCTATACTCAGAGTCCTTGTGAGCATGCGCAGAGCCCATCTGACTGTCCCATCACCAAGTGGACATCAACCCAAGCAAGTCTAGCCCAGACATTGCAGTGAGAACAAGAGGCTGAGTTCCCAGACACTACTGATTTTCCACCAACAGGGAGACAGGCTCTGAGCCCAGTCTCCCCTGGTGTTTCAGCCCCTCCTTTGCTTTCTGGGACCCCCCAGGAGGAGGGACTAGGACTTCTATAGAACAGAAGAGAACCTCAAGCTTGTATTTGTCCTGCCAGTCTTTGATCCATTTCTAAGTCTTGGCTGTTGCTTTGAGGTGCCCAGATGTGGCCGTGAGAACTGCCTGTCCTGGCTCTTGGCTGGCAGTGCCCTTGGAGTGACTCAGCACCTACTACCCCCCCGGCTGCCTCCAGCTATTTGGCCTGGCACCAAGCACCCCACACAGGATCCCTATTTGAGCTTTGGGGTGCTTGGAGGTGCTTAGCACAGTGTGGGACCCCAATGAGGGGTTATCCCCAGGGCAGGCAGAAATCCAACTAGGTTGACCTCAGAGCTGGCAGATCAAACAGCCAAAGGTTATTGCCAATTCTGAGGAAAGACTAAGAAGGTTCAAGGTGCCACCAATCCCCACGGGCATGCAGATCACTCCAGGAACTGCTGATGGGCACATGAATGGGTGGGGGGGCAGTTGGGGAAATAGTTTGACAATATCTTTAAAATGTCAACTTGGGGGACTGGAGAGAGATATATAACAACAGTAGGACATTTGCCTTGCACGGTGACTAACCCTGGACAGACCCAGGTTTGGTTCCCAGTATCCCATATGGTCCCCTGCACCTGCCAGGAGTGATTTCTGAACTCATAGCCAGGAGTAATCTTGAGTGCTGCCAGGTGTCACCCAAACAACAACAACAACGACGACGTCAACTCAAGATGACAGAGAAATAGTACAGCAGGCAGGGAGTTTTCTTTGCACGTGGCTGATCTGGACTTGATTCCTCACACTTCACATAGTCCCCTGTTTCCTGCCAGGAGTGAGGCCTGAGCACAGAGCCAAGAGTTATTCCTGAGCACCGAGCTAGGGAGAATCATAAATATCCCTGGATTCCCCCCCCCAAAAAAAAAAGAATAGAAAGGAATAGACACCTGGCTGCCCCCTCTAGCCCAGGTGCTCACAATTTGGGGTCTAAGGACATTGCACACCAAGAATATGATGAACACGATATTTCTTTTCTTCTTTTCCCTCTTTTTAAACTTTATTTATTGATTGATTGGTTGTTGGGTCACACCCAGCAGTGCTCAGGAGTTACTCTTGGCTTTGCACTCAGAAATCGCCCCTGGCAGGCTGAGGGACAATATGGGATGCCAGGAATCAAACCCGGTCACTCCTGGGTCGGCTGCACGCAAGGCAAACACCCTATCGCTGAAGAACACAATGTTTCTGTGAGAAACTTAGGAAAGTTTGTCTGAAAAAAGCTGCAAAGTGGGAAATGAGCTAGGGGCGGGCCAGGCTGGCTCCTAGAAGAGGCTGGTGGGCTCAGGAATGCTGCTGGCATTTTCCATTTTCCTGGATAGGTATAGCCTGGTATGTGTGTGTGTGTGTGTGTGTGTGTGTGTGTGTGTGTGTGTGTGTGTGTGTGTGTGTGTGGTCTGTGTGTCCACACCAGTGTTTCTCAGGGTAGCATGCGGTGCTGAGTGTGGAAGCCCAGACTTCATTCACCATGCAAGGTGAATGCTCTGCCAGGTCGCCTCCCAGTCTGGGAACACCAGCTAGTGATGTGCACTGGACCGATGAAGAGTCTCTGAGCTCAGTGCCTTAGAGACTATTTATGGGGTCCCTGGGATCTCCTGGCATTTCCTCTGCCCTGGCGAGAAGCTGGACCGGGGCTCACAGTGTGTGAAATCCCCACACTCTTGGACACAGCGGCCATAACACAGTTGGGAGGGCATTGGCCTTGCATACGGCAGACTTGAGTTTGATCTCCGGCATCCCATATGATTCCCAGAGCCTGCCAGGGGTAATTTCTGAGCGAGCCAGGAGCAACCTCTGAGTGCTGCCAGATGTGGCCTAAAAACCTAAAAACAAAACAAGCAAACAAAAAGAAGTCTACACACTCCACACTCTGTTCCCAGAGACTTAGCAGGATCCAAGGATCCTGAACTCAGCAGCACCAAACTTTCCTTGATGCCACATCAGAGCTCACTATGGCCCCCCCAGTCCTTGCCATCTTCACTTTTGGCCAGAAGCCCTCCCCTTTTCAGTCCCTGATTTGCTGCTTTCTCTGCAGCCTGGGCCAATCACTGGGGTCTCAGGAAGTGTGGCCTACCCGTGCTCCACCCCCACCCAGCAGTCAGTACCCTATCCCGCTTTGTGCCCCCTGGTTCCCTTGGCACCAGAGAAAGAGACATTGGTCTTTGCCCACCTTTGCCAAGACTCGTGTTTCCTGGAGGGAAACCTTGGTGTCCTGTTAACTGCCTGTTTTCCAGTGTTTGAAAAATTCTGAAAAATGCAACTTCACAGTCACCGTTTCCAGGAAGGAAAGTGGCTGTTGCCCAGCCAGGCCCTGCAGCCAGCTCCCAGCACTCCCCAAGAGAGGTGCCCTGGCCTTAGCGGTTGGTGAAGCAGGCCTCAAGCCTGATTCTGGAGATTTGCATTGGAACACCACAAGGCTGCACCCCCACCCTACCACGCCCTCCTGCCGCCTGCCTGGGCTTTGGATGCACTAAAGCCCAGGACTGTCCCAGCATGGGTCAGAGAGGGGCAGTGGGGGTGGGGGGTCCTGGTCTAGTGACCAGTGTGACGGGCACTGTTGAGGGGCCAGTGTCACCAGGGAAGGTACCCCAGGACCCTCCATGCCCCCAGGAGAGGGACCCTGGCCTGCCCTTGTGTTGTCTGCGTGTGAGTAAGGAATCTTCCAGAACCCACTGGGAGGAACCGCAGGGATTGAAACCAGCTGCTGCCCAGACCCTGACATTCCTTCTGCAGAGGAAACTGCCAGGGCTGGACCACGGCCAAGAGGGACAGGGGGCACCGTGGTGGGGGTGGCCTTGCTTTTCCCTGGATTTGGGAGTAGTCCTGGGACAGCAGCTGCCACACCCCATGCTGCCTGGGCCAGTGACTGTTTTTGATTCCTGAGTGAGGTTCAGGCTTCAGCGTCACCATCTGGGACTCAGATACTCAAGGGCAGCACATGGGTCAGCCCTGGGCTGCCTTTGCAGGGCCAGGAATCTAAAAATGCTGGTGGGGAGGGATATACAGACAGAATTGCAGGCCAGGGAGCCCCACAGAACTTGGGGCCTGACACCCTAGACTCGCTGAGAACCAACTCTCCTTTCCCCTCTGCCTTTGGGTGATGTTTGCTGGAACATTCTTACTTGGGTTCTCAAATCAAACGTGTGAGTTTGCAGGGTCAGAGCAATAGCAGTGCCTGGAGGTGCTTATCTTGCACATGGCCTATCTGGGTTTAATCTCCGGAATCCCATTGGGTCCCCTGACCAGGAGTGATTCCTGAGTTCAAAGCCAGGAGTAACCCCTGATCACTGCCAAACCACCCCCCAAACAAACAAAAAGTGAAAGTAGCTTTTGTGACTTCAAACTTGTCACCATTCACCAAAGCATAGACATTTCTTTCCACTGGTTTTCAGAAGACCGGAGCAGGATTCTCACCTGGCACCCCCAACACACATACAGGGAACACAGAGAGACATAAGGCTCATGACATTTGCCAGAATCGACCCCTTTCTCTGACCAGCCTTTAATTCTGCTCAAAGCAAAACCCCAAACCAGCAGTGCCCACGGCTCTACTGCCACATGTCCAAGCATTGTGGTTGGGGTGATCTTGAAATGGCCTGGAGGCCCATCACTATTCAAAGGCTCTGGAGTTTGGGGTTTGGGGGATGGGGAGTGCAGCTCAGTGCTGGAATAACTGTCTGATGCCATTGTGGCTCCACCTTCACCTCTAGGTCCCATTCAACATTTGTAGATCCTTCAGCTTGTGTCAGTCAAAGGTGTGAGTGTGTCAGGATGTGTGTGTCAGTGTGAGTATCTCAAGAATTCAGTTTGGGACCATTTGAGAACAATGTTCTCATATGACTGCTTTTCTCCTCTGCTTTTTATTTCTTATTATTCCTTTATTGGGGGACGGGGAGGCCACACCTGACAGTACTCCTGGCTCTGTGCACGGAGATCACTCCTGGTGATGCTCAGGAGACCAGATGAGGTTCTGGGGGCCAAACCTGAGTCAACCGTGTATAAGGCAAATGCCTTACCTGCTGTGCTATCACTCCAGCTCTGGGAAACTGCCTTTTATTCTTTTTTTTTGGGGGGGGGGGGGAGGTTTATGCCCAGCAGTAGTCTGGCTCTGCATTCAGAAGTTACTCCTGGCAAGCTTGGAGGGCCATGTGGGATGCTGGGGATCAAACCCAGGTCACCTGCATGCAAGGCAAATTCCCTACCTGCTGTGCTATCTCTCCAGCCCCAGTAACTGCCTTTTTTTTTTTCCCTTTGGTTTTTGGGTCACACCTGGCAGCACTCAGGGTTACTACTCCTGGCTCTACGCTCAGAAATCGCTCCTGGCAGGCTCAGGGGACCATATGGGATGCCAGGACTTGAACCACTGTCCTTCTGCATGCAAGGCAAACGCTCCACCTCCATGCCATCTCTCCAGTCTCTAACTCCCTTTTATTCTTGCCATGTAAAGTCTTCCTTTTGATTTTTTGTTTGTTTTTTTGTTTTTGTTTTGTTTTGTTTTGTTTTTTTGGGTCACACCTGGTGGTGCTCAGGGGTTTCTCCTGGCTGTCTGCTCAGAAATAGCTCCTGGCAGGCACGGGGGACCATATGGGACACCGGGATTCGAACCAACCACCTTTGGTCCTGGATCGGCTGCTTGCAAGGCAAATGCCGCTGTGCTATCTCTCTGGGCCCCAAGTCTTCCTTTTGAGAAGGGGCTGCCAGTCAAAGCCATTCTGGCTGGCACCCCACCCCCTATATCCAGGCCACACGTGCCTGCCACTGCTGCTCTGTGACCTGGGGCAGGATTCTTGTGTGTCTCACTACATGAGACAATGCCAACTGGTTTGGCAGAGAAGTTTGAAGGCTCACCCAACCCACAGTGAGTTAGGAGCCACTACTGAGCTGGGGGTATGAGGCCCACCCTAGATACTCTATTCCTCTATCCCCTTGTACTTCATCTGATGCAAACCCCCGGGCTTCTAAACCCCCAGAATTCCAAGGACTGGGGCTTTCTGACCAAACGCTGCCCTACTATTCCCCAGTTCTTCCCTCCATAGCTGCCATCTGAAACCCTGGGAGCCAGCCGCACCTTTGCTCCCCACTTTATAAAAAGAAAAGCCGAGTCTTTGGAAACCAATCAAGTCCCACACTAGAACAGAGATTAAAGCCACAATGAACCAATTTAAAGCCTGCACATTCTAGTGGGAGTTTCAAAAGAGGCATTCAAAGGCAGGGAGTGGCTGCAGGGAACGTATTAAGTTGTTAGAAAAACATCAAAATAGCCCTGCCATAAAAACAACACGTGGGGAGACTGGGCTCAGGACCAGGGGGGCCCTTCTTGGGCACCATCCCCGGGGGCAGGCGTGTCTGGGGCGGGGCTCTCCCGCTGCAGGGTTTGGGGAGGGTCCACAGACTTCCAGGCAGTGCTTCTTCTGAAGAAGGCAAAGGCCAGTGTGTGGAAACTGGTTTATTGTTACAGGTTTTTGTTTGGAGACACGCCTGGCCATGCTCAGCACACTGCTCCTGGCTTGGTGCATGGGGTCTGTCCCAACAGGGTTCCTACAACCCTGCAGTGCCTGTGATCAAATTCCACAATCATTTTTATTACTTGCTGTTGGAAGCCAAGATGTATTCCTGGCTCTGCATTTGGGGCTCAGTCTTGGAAGGTCTGGGGAGACCAGATGGGGTGTAGGAGATTGAAGCTAGGTCTGGTGTGTGCAAGGTCAGTACCCTCCTCCTATACTCTCACTCTGGCCCCTAAAACTAAACACAATTCAGGAGCTATAACACAGCAGGTAGGACACTTGCCTTGCATGAGGCCAGTCTGGGTTGGATCTCCAGCATCTCATATGGTCCCCTAAGCACCACCAGGAGAAATTCCTGAGTACAGAGCCAGGAATAAGCCCTGAGTCCTGCCAGGTGTGCCCCAAAAAGATAAAACAAAACAAAACTAACATTCTATCTTCCAGCCCCTATTTTACTTTTTTTTAGTTAATAAATTTTCAGTGCAGGGGTCGGAGAGATAGCACAGTGGTAGAGCATTTGCCTTGCACGCAGCAGATCAGGTGGATGGTGGTTCAAATCCCAGCATTTCATATGGTCCCCCGTGCCTGCCAGGAGCAATTTCTGAGCGAAGAGCCAGGAGCACCCGGAGTGCTGCTGGGTGTGACCTAAAAAAACCCAAAATACATAAATTTTTATTGCAAATGTGAAAAAAAAAAGAAAAGAAAAGAAAAAAGAAAGAAATAAAAGCCAGAGGCCTGAGCAAATAGCACAATGAATAGGCATTTGCCTCGCATGTGGCCAACCCATATTCGATCCTAGGTGTCTCATATGGTCCCCATGCTGCAAGGATTTTTTTCTGAGTGCAGAACCAAGAGTAACGCCTGAGCACTGCTGGATGTGCCCCCTCCCCCCCCCCACAGGAATAGGGTTGAAGAAAACAGCTTTCTGTACTACATTTTTTTTTTTGTTTGTTTGTTTTTGGGTCACACCCAGCAGTGCTCAGGGGTTACTCCTGGCTCTATGCTCAGAAATCGCTCCTGGTATGCTTGGGGGACCATATGGGATGCCGGGATTCGAACCACCGTCCTTCTGCATGCAAGGCAAATGCCTTACCTCCATGCTATCTCTCCAGCCCACTACAACATTTTTTATTTGCCTGCACAAAGCCCAAGCCTTTTTTTTTCTCTCTTGTTTATACTTTAACGTTTTTATTTATTTATTTTTTTTACAGTTGCTTTATTATAGGTGAGCATGAGAGGCCATAGAAATAGCACAGCAGTAGGGCGTTTGCCTTGCATGTAGTCAATCCATACAGGACAGACGCTGGTTCGAATCCTGGCATCCCATATGGTCCCCCATGCCTGTCACGATCGATTTCTGAGTGCAGAGCCAAGAGTAACTTCTGAAGGCAGCTGTGTAGCCCAAAATCCAAAACAAAACAAAAAAAAATGTGAGCATACACAAGTATATCACATATTTTTATACATACATATATACACAAATTCATACACGTAAAAAAAATTAGAGTGTGAACATGAGATCATCTGGGATCAAATCTAGGCATTGACACCTATAAGTCATCTATTCTACAAATTGAACTACATCCCTAGCCACCACCACCTCCTCCTCTTTATCCTCCTCTTTTCTTTTTTCCTCCTCCTCCTCTTCCTTCTTTTTCTTCTGCAAATGCCCTACCTCCATGTTATCTCTCCAGCCCCCAAAGACTCCTATTTTTTATCTGTTTATATTCTTTGAGTAGTTTTTCCACTGTCTGATCATTTGCTTTAAGGTTCTTTTCCAATCTCTTCTGCTGTACGGAATTGTTCTGCATCTCATCTTCCAGCTCACTGGTTCTGTCCTCAGCTGCTGTTACTCTGTTCAAGAGGTTTTCCATTCAGGTTTTCCGTTCATCTCCTGAGATGTTCAGCCTTGCTGTTTTAGATTGGAGTTTTCAGATTTCTCTCTATGTGGACAGCTCGATCAATGCTTTCTTTCTTTTTTTTTGGTTTTTGGTTTTTGGGCCACACCCGGTGACGCTCAGGGGTTACTCCTGGCTATCTGCTCAGAAGTCGCTCCTGGCTTTGGGGGACCATATGGGACGCCGGGGGATCGAATCGCAGTCCATCCTAGGCTAGCACTGGCAAGGTAGACACCTTACCTCTAGCGCCACCACGCCGGCCCCAGATCAACTCTTTCTTTGAGTTCCATGAACCTCCTCCATATCTCTTCTCTAAACACCTTATCTGAGAGGATAACTAGCTGGTTGGTACTTTTTGGGTCATTGGTGCTGCCATCTTCATTCTCTATGCATGGTATTGTCCTGCATTGTTTCCCCATTGCCACGCTTGTAGTATGGTTTTTAATACGTGTTGTGGGATTCATGAAAGCCCAGGCTTGATATTCGGCGCTGACCCACATGATTTCCCCTGTTCCTATACCCCTACCCTACTCCAGTAAAACTTAGGCAAAGAAAGCACCATTGGGTTTACTGGGTTTATGTGGCCCTTAAGCAAACATAAATAAAATGAAAAATAAATTCAGGATGACCCTGACTCACAAAACATCTAGGAAGGAAAAGCAGGCGCAGAAAAGCTCTAGCTTTGGTTCCCGAAGCCAAAGACATTACTCGGCTGAACTGGACTCTCAGGGACTGTGGCCAGAAAGAGGGGGATTGGGACCACAGTACACCCCCTTCAGCAGCAGGCACGAAAGTGGTCTCCAGTTCTTGTGCCTGACTAAGGATAAAGAAACATACAGCTGCAACTGTGGAGTGAGGTTTTGCTATTATTTGATGCCGAGAAAATTCTCTCTGAATATTAACGTGGGGCGCTATGATCTCTACACCCCATGGATCCTCCATTTTTGGTCCATTTTCAATCCTTTATGTTGGTCATGTGACCTCAGAATTGCTCACATAGTTGAAAGAACCCCCATTATCAGACTTGTATTGTTTCCAAGTTTTGTGTGTGTGTTTGTATTTGTGTGAGTGTGTGTGTGTGTGTGTGTGTGTGTGTGTGTGTGTGCGCGCGCGCGCACGTGTGTGTTTGTTTTGGGGACACACTCAACTATGCTCAAGGTTTACTCATTTTTTTTTTTTTTTTTTAGTTTTTGGGTCACACTCGGCAATGCTCAGGGGTTATTCCTGGCTCTACACTCAGAAATCACCCCCGGCAGGCTCGGGGGACCATATGAGATGCCGGGATTTGAACAGTGACCTTCTGCATGTAAGGCAAATGCCTTACCGCTGTGCTATCTCTCTGGCCCCAGGTTTACTCTTTTTAAAAAAAAATGTTATTTAAGGAAAATGCATCACATGATTGATATAGTTGACTCTAATACATTTGTTTTCAGATAAGTAAAAGTGAAGTTATTGAAAAACAGAAAAAAAAAGGAAGAGAAGAAAGTTTATATATATATATATATATATATATATATATATATATATATATATAAAAGGAAGAAAGATGGATCAGAGTGATAGCACAGTGGGTAGGGAGTTTGCCTTGCACGTAACCAGCCTCCCATATGTGTCCTGAGCATGCCAGGAGTAACTTCTGAATCAGAGGCAGGGGTAACCCCTACACATCGCTAGGTGTGACCCAAATCCCTCCCAAGAAGGAGAAGTACAGTAGCAAGCACATTTGTGAAAATTCTTGTATCTTTAATAAAGTCATTAATACAATGGCAGAAAATTTAGTAAGCTCCTATTGTTAGCTGTCCATTCTGTTAAATTGGTGTGTTCCTATAGGGATGACAGCATCAAACAAATTAAGTAGTCCAAAAATTCAAAGCACTGTACTGATACTGTTTTGTAGAGCCATTTTAGCTGAGACTATGACCGGTTGGGGCATTCCCCTCTTTCTTTTTTCAACCACTTGGGCCTTCCATTAGGGGCCTGATTCCACCATGCAAGGTCTGCTGGGAAATAAACCATGCTCAGTCCCTGCACACCTGACACAGTTCTCAGCAATGAACCTAAAAAAAGCCATTACAGCGACAAGCAGACAAAATTGGAGTGCAGAAGACTCAGTCTGAACCCCAGGGAGTTTCCCAAAGCCCCCGAAGAAACCTATAGCTTTGTGCTCATGGCTAGATGGCAAAGTAGCTGTGAACCTCACTATGAAGGATATGAGCATAGGAGACACCTGTGGGCAGGTAGATGCCACTAAGTGGGCCAGCAGGTAGAGACATGACCCTCAAGAAGTTAGTTAAGGGGGTCATGAATATACAGTGGGTAGGACGTTTGCCTTGCATGCAGCTGACCAGGTTTTGACCCCAGGTAACCCATATGGTTTCCTGAATACCACCAGGAGTGATTCCTTAGTGCAGAGCCAGGAGTAATCCTGAGCACTGCCAGGTATGGCCCAAGCACCCCATTTCCCAAAAAAAAATAACTAAGTCAGTGGTTGCCAGGAGGGGAGGTTAAGGGGTTTTGTGTTTCAGTGGAAGAGACATTTCCATGGCTTCCGAGGGTCTGATGGGTGGAGAAGTGACCAGCACGCCCATCCTGGGAGGTGGGACTCTGAGGAGCATGGGAGGGGCACTATCTGCTGAGCTGACACTCAGACCTAGATCCCTTACCTGGCTCAGGAACCACATTGCATGCATGAGGGGTTAGTTTCCATTGTGGAGATGCTGTGATACACAGAGATGACAAAGTGGCCCTTGCAATCTAGAGAAGATCAGCAGAGAGCTGGAAATGAGTGTCCTCTTAGGATGGCCAGTCCTAGAAGAGAGGCCACACCTGGTCTCTCTGTCTTCTGTCCCTCCAGCCAACCCCATTGCCTTGGGCAGTCCTGAGTCACAGCTGTGCCCAGATCGTGGCTGTCCCCTGAGTCACTGCTATCCCTTGAGTCAGAGTCTATCCCCAGGTCAGGATTGTCACCTGGATCTCAGACGGTCCCCCATGTCTTCAGACTGTCCCCTCGGTCTTCAGACTGTCCCCTGGATTCCCCTTTCACAGGCCCCATCCCCAGCCCAACAGGTGCGATGACAGAGCAGCTGCAGGCCAGCTTCGACAGGAGCTTGGCGGAGGCCCAGGCATGGATGGAGGCAGTGCAGGAGCGGCTGCGGGTCAACGACAACACGCAGGGGCCCCGTGCAGAGCTGGAGGCCAGGCTGAAGGAAACGGAGGTGAGCCGGGCACCAGCACCAGTGTCCCTTGGATCACCACTGCCCCCTGCACTCCTTGCTGCAAAATGGCCTCTCCATACCCCATACTATAAGGGTCACTCAAGAGGCCTGGCCAATCCCCACCTCAGGCTTCAGCCTGTTTGCTGGGGAACACCGTGTGTGTTGAGGATGGGTGCAGAGGACTAACTTGGGGGACTTCTGAGCCTGAGCGGGTCCTTGGGTCCGGCTGCTTCCCACTGTGCCCCTGGAAGGCACATGGTCCCACACCATTTTATCTGCACATCTTCTCCTGGGGGGAGAGGGTACAAGAGAGCTGGTGGCCCTCTTTCCCAGGCCAGAAAACTGAGCCCAAGGTCAGGAAGTTGATCTGAGCTCCCACAGCTGGAGAGTGGCCACATGGGGAAGTGGGGGTGTGTGTGACTCTCTGTCAGACAGCCCCCCAATCCCAATCTCCCCTTGCCCTCTCCCATTCTGGCTCTCAGCACAAGGGGCCAGGGCTTTGTGGTCCTGGTTCCCGGCCCTGCCTCCAACCCTCCCAGCCCTTACTCCCAGGCTTCTGTTTTTGTGTCCACGACAGAAAATATGCAAGATGGAGCCCGAAGGGAACATGAAGGTGGAGCTAGTGGTGCAGATGGCCCAGTCCCTCCTGGACTGCTGCCCTGAGTCACAAAAGCCCAAGATCCAGAGCCAGATGCGGAACATCAAGGACCAGTGGGAGGACACCAGCACATTCATGACACATTGTCACAGGTAAGCGCTGCTGCTGTCCCGGCCTGGCCTCCTGCTCTAAGAAAGGTGGTTGAAGGACGCTGTTGGGGTTCTGGCCAGTCCTGCTCTTGCTAAGTATTGTGTCTGTGATGCTCATTGCATCAGTCCTCATGGGACTGACTGGTAATGCCTGGTGGAGGGGCCCTGACATCCTTGACAGGAAAACTGTGCTGTCCGAGTGGTCGGGCCAGTGGTGGCCAGTGACCTAATCTATCCACTTTTGCACTGGCCCCACCAACTCATGGCATCTGTGCCTCTGCCCACATAGACCACCACACCAACAACTGCATGGCCCCGCCCATCCATGGCATCTGTGCCCCATCCACATTAGCCTGACCATAACCACACCTGCATGGTCCCAACCACACGTTGATTGAGCCCACCCACACCAGTCCAGTCACACCCAGAACTGTATGACCTTGCCCACATCCTCACTGGCTCTGCACACCCATGGTATCTCTATACCAATTTAACCACAGCCAGATCTGCACTGGTCCCAACCACATCAGCCTAGCCACACCTGTATCTGCATGGCCCCACCCACACCTGCATTGGCCCCGCCCACCCATGGTAGGGGTGGAGGAGAGTTGCAGTTGTTCACCACACCTGGGGCCTCCCATTCCTCTGCTTTCATGCTGCATGACCTGGACTGACTTCTTTTACCTCTCTGCTCAACTACCATGGGTATCCACTAGTTCGAAGTTATCAGTAGGATGAACTGGAGGAAGGCGGGAGGATAAGCTGATGCCGAGAGCAAGTAACAGGCTCACAGTGGGCAGAGCTGCCACCTGCCCTGCTCATTTGTGGAACTGGGGTGCTGCATTAGTTGCGGTGCACAGGGCTGTCTGCCTTTTGTACCCCTTCACTTGAAACCCCAAACCAAGTAGCTTGATGTGTGTGGTCTGGACATGATTGTTGCTCTATGACAATGGGTAAACTGAGGCAAAGGGGGAGGCACCGGTGGGTCTTGCCCACAGACCCCTCTCTGATGTTGAGGCTTGTGTCTCATGGCTGGGCTCATGCCTAGCAGCCGGGAAGGGAGAACCCTGGGGTACAGGCATGGCTCCCATTCATAGGGTATGGTGCAGCCCTTCCATCTTCCCCAGCAACTGTTTTTGGGTGAGGTGACTGGTGGCACCCAGGGAGAAAGAATGATAAATAAGGGATTTGGGGCTCGAAGGAAGGGTGCTTAGGTCTCCTCAAGATAGAGAAGCGAGGCTGGTGCTTCTCCAGGCAGATGTGGTAGGAACCCCCACAGTTTAGGGACCAGCAGGGACCCAGTGACCAAGGCTCTAGTCCTCACATATATGTCCCTCTGCAGCCGAATTGAGTGGGTGTGGCTGCAATGGAACGAATACCTGTTGGCCCGGGACAAGTTCTATGACTGGTTCCAGAAGATGCTGGTGGCGCTGGAGCCCCCGATCGAGCTGCAGCTAGGCCTGCGAGAGAAGCAGTGGCAGCTGAGCCAGGCGCAGGTGCTGTGGGACCACGTTTGCTATCAGACTACACACCTGGAGCAGCTACTGGATGAGGCCAAAGCCCTTTACAGCAGGATCGGGGACCAGAGTGTGGACGAGTTCACGCAGAAGCAGATGAAGGCCCAGTATGACTTAGTGAAGGCCAAAGCTCAGGTGAGATGCCGGATTGCCCCATCTGTGTGCTCATGAACCACTGTCTACACCCCAGATATTACCCACTGGTATGTCTCCTATGCATGTGCTTGCTAGCCACTGTCTACACCCCAAATACTATCCACAGGGATTCCCCCATCTATGTGTGCTCACCAGCTACTCTCTGCACCCCAGACACTACCCACTGGGATTGCCCCCAATTTTGTGTTCACAAAAGACTGTCAACTCCGCAGAGTCTACCCACAGGGATTCCTCCCACATGTATTCCCGAGCCACTGTCTACACCCCAGAAACTAACTGTCCACCCACATTTACTCACCCACCCATATGCCCACCAGTCTCCCATCCTCTGTTGCCACTAACCCACCAGACCTCCACTCACCTTCCATAGTCACCTCTATACCCCACCCATCTCTCCCTCATCTCTGCCTCCTGGCAGGAGTCTCCAAGTCTACTCACCTCCACAGCCACCACACCCCCTCTGCTCTTTTACCTACAATCAGCACCACCTCACTTATCCATCCACCATCCATTTCAGCACCCACTGTGCCAACCTTCCTTCCATGCATCCTTCCACCCATCCTCCACTGTCTACTTACCACCCAACAAAATCCCCATGCCCATGGGGCCAGAGGGATAGCACAGTGGGTAGGATGTTTGCCTCGAATGTCACTGACCCTGGTTTGATCCTCAGCATCCTATATGGTCCCCTGAGCACCACCAGGAGTAATTCCTGAGTGCAGAGCCAGGAGTAACCCCTGAGCACTACTGGGTGTGGCCCCCAAATCAAAACAAAACAAAATGTCCAGTTGTAAAGTATCTGTGCTGTAAAATCCTTTGTTGGGTGTTTGTGAATCTACGAACAGTCTCCAGAATGAGAAATTATTTCCCATCCCCTTGTCCCCTTTCGGGGGGAGACCTTGGTAATATTCTCCGCAGCAAATAATAATCCACACAGACAAGAAGGTTAGGGTGTAAAACATTGGGCAAAGAGAGAGAGAGAATCCTCTTGCAGCCTGCAACCAGCTCTCGCAAAAGGACCCCTCTTCCCTGTCCATCAAGCTATTTTTGTCAACTCCACAGCGCCCCCACCTGGAAGGTCTAGGTGGGGCAATAGTCACAGAACAATCCTAAGGAAATATTTTTTTTTTTTTTTGGTAGTTTTTGGGTCACACCCGGCAGTGCTCAGGGGTTACTCCTGGCTTCATGCTCAGAAATTGCTCCTGGCAGGCACGGGGGACCATATGGGACGCTGGGATTCGAACCGATGACCTCCTGCATGAAAGGCAAACGCCTTACCTCCATGCTATCTCTCCAGCCCCCTAAGGAAATATTTTTATATACAACAATTCCAAGACTAATCTTATGGAAACTTTTTCATATACTACATCCAGTGTTGCTGGGTGATTCACACACATGATGCACAGTTCATCAATGCTGACCAGCTGCTGGACTTAGATGCTGTATTCTTCCCCTCAGCCCCTCTTCTCCCCTTTTACATCTTCTGCTTTGACCTTTCTGCCTACTTCTCTCTTGTCTTTTTTAACCCCCTGCTTCACTCCTTCAACTTGTTCTTGCTTTGATTTTTAAAAACCTTTAATTAATTTTTGTTGACATTTAAAAATTATAACATCATGATTTACCAAGTTGCTCATAATACACACGGTAATTTCAGGCATTCAATGTTTAAATGACCACCAGTGTGACTTTCCCTTCACCAATGCCCCCAATCTCCTACCCACCATGCTAGCCTACCCCTGGCAGGCACAAACAAACCTACTTCTTATTGTTTGTCACAACATAGAGGCAAATGGAATGATCAAAACTTAGATCAACACGGGTTAATTTGAAATGATGGTTCTATCTCTCCAAGGTGTTACTAAAGTCAGTGTCTAAGGATTTACTGGGCTGTGGTTGGTGGTAGTTGAGCCTGCTATGTTACTCTTATTTGGAGGGGGGTTTGGGCCACACCCAGTGACACTCAGGGGTCACTCCTGGCTATGCGCTCAGAAGTTGCTCCTGGCTTGGGGGACCATATGGGACGCCGAGGGATCGAACCGCGGTTCATCCTAGGCTCGAGCTGGCAAGGCAGATACCTTACCTCTAGCGCCACCGCACCGGCCCCCTACTATGTTACTTTTTAGGCTCCTTGAGCTTGGGAGATTTCTATGGAACTTTCCCATCAATTTAGCTGTGATCCTACTGGGGTGATACTACTATGAAATCTTGAGGAAGTGGCCACAGAGTCCAAGATCTATAAATCTGAAACAAATTTGGTATCTTGGCAGTTTGATGAGGTTAAGTTGTGGAGTTGGACTGTTAATGTTGGAGAATTATGGGGGTGGCACTGGGCTGCTGTAGCTCATCAGAAAGGGGAATCTTCTCCCAACAATCTGAGAAGGCCCCAGAGAAATCCAGACTCTTTGGGAAGAGTTGGCAGTCATCTTTTATTTTAAGCCTTAATTTTTTTGGGGGGGATGAGGGTCACACCCGGTGGCACTCAGGAATAACTCCTGGCTCTGCAGTCAGAAGTTGCTCCTGGAAGGCTCAGGGGACCATATGGGATGCTGGGATTCAAACTAGGATTCATCCTGTGTTGGCCACATGCAAGGCAAACACCTTACCACTATGCTATTGCTCCGGCCCCTTAAGCCTTGATTTTTAAACAGTTCCCTAAATTGTGACAGCCAGTTCTTTTTTAAAAAATCTAATTTGGATTTTTATGTTTGCCATTCATTTATCTCTGCTTGGACACTTAAGTTTTTCATTCCTTTCTGATACTGATTATACCCACAATAATTTTTCATAACACAGTCTGTAGCTAATTATTGAAGTAGCTGAAGTTCTGAGGTTTAAAGCTGCTATCTGTTGAGTGCCAGGGGTGGACTATTTTGAGGAGATAGAGGGAGGCTTGAGCTGTGAGTTCCTCCTAACCAATTTTCCTCTATAGAATTTTTTTTTTTTTTTTGGTTTTTGGGTCACACCCGGCGGTGCTCAGGGGTTACTCCTGGCTGTCTGCTCAGAAATAGCTCCTGGCAGGCATGGAGGACCATATGGGATGCCGGGATTCGAACCAACCACCTTTGATCCTGGATCAGCTGCTTGCAAGGCAAACGCCACTGTGCTATCTCTCCGGGCCCCATAGAAATCTGTGTATCTGTGTGTGAGTGTATTTTTCTGTTGCAGGAGCAGAGACAGTGGGTCTCTGAGTAATGCTCTTGAGAGTATTCCTGAATGCCCAGGTTCTTTAATATTTTCATGGTTGAAAATATTAATAATAAACATGCTCGACTCAGAGTGAGGAAATAGAAAAGTTTATTGAAAAGTAGAAGAGAGGGGCCGGAGAGATAGCATGAAGGTAAGGCGTTTGCCTTTCATGCAGGAGGTCATCGGTTTGAATCCCGGAGTCCCATATTGTTCCCCGTGCCTACCAGGAGCAATTTCTGAGCCTGGAGCCAGGAATAACCCCTGAGCACTGCCCAGTGTGACCCAAAAGCCACAAAAAAAAAAAAAAAAATAAAAAAATAAAAAAATAAAATAAAAGTAGAAGAGAGGAGCCTTAGGGTGTTTGCCTTGCATGCAGTCGACCCAGGAGGGAACCGGTTAAATTCTGGGCATCCCATATGGTTCCGCAGCTTGCTAGGAGAGATTTCTGAGTGCAGAGCCAAGAGTATCTCCTGAGCATTGCCAGGTGTGGCCCAAAAAACCAATCAATCAATCAAGTTTTTTTTTTTTTAAAGGAAGGTAAAAGATAATTTCCCCAGCAGGGAATTTCTTAGTATAGGACTAAGTTATGTATGGCTCGTTTGGAGAAGTTTTTATAGGAAAACTGGGTCTTTGTGTTACTTATCAAACAAAGTAATCAGCAGGTTCCCATTAGTTTCTCAGGGATGTCTTGACAATTTAGAGCCATTAGTGTTGCTAAGATCAGATTACCATTTTGCATCCCCACTTATGCAGGTGGGGATTATTTATTTAAGATGTTTGAGATTATGTATTTCACCATATGCTCAGGTACTGTCCTCATTTTCTCTTAGTGTCCATGCTGTGAGCCCAAGATCTGAGTCAGGAATTTATGGTCTTGGGAAATAATAAATTTCCCCTGCCCCGGAAAGAATCCAGGACTTTGCAGGAATGTATAAAATGTGGAACGAGGACAGATAAAATGAAGTTGTTGATAGCAGCTGACAAGAAGAAACTGAGGTTTTCTCTTTCATTCCTGTGAGTCTGTGTGTGTGTGTGTGTGTGTATATGTCTTTGTGTGTCTCTAGATGTGCATTTTGTGTCTCTGAGTGTCTCGGTGTTATGGTGTGTGTTTATGTGTGTGTGAATAGATGTGTGTGTGATTCTATGTGTCCATGTGTGAATTTATATGTTTGTGTGTGTTTCAGTGTGTAGAGGTGGATCTGTGTGTCTTTATGTAGTATATCTAAGTGTATGGTATGTGTCTGGTTGTGTTTGTATACTTTTCTATCTGTATGCCTGTGGGGGGGGCATGTCTGAGTTTATGATATGTGTATTTGTTTCTGTTTATGTGTGTCTGTCTGCATATGTGTAGGTGTCTGTGTGGAGGTGCATCTGGGGGACGTGGATGATTATATAGTATGTATCTATATGTGGTTGTGTTTCTATATTGGTGTCTTGTGGAGGTGTGCTGTATGTTGAACATATCTGAGCATCTGATATGTGTCTGTATGTGTTTGTGTGGTTGTGTTTCTACATATATCTATATGGAAGAGTGAGTGTATGGTACTTGTATGTGTAGTTATATTTCTGTATATGTGTGGGTTTGTGTGTCTATTGTGGGGTGTGTCTGAGTATAAAGCATGTGTTTGTGTGGTTGTGTTTCTGTGTGTGTGTCTGAGAGTATGGCATGTGGCTGTGTGTGTGTGTTTGTATGTGAGGTGTGTCTGAGTGTATGGTATATGTCTGTATTGTTGTATTTTTGTCTGTGTTTTTGTGTATCTGTGTTTCTGTGTGTGTGTGTATGTTTTTGTGTGTGTGTGTGTGTGTGCACATGCACCTGTGCTGTCCCTCACAGCAAATCTCGTTTGCCTCCCTGGGATCTGGTTTCTGGAAGTCAGTCTATGTCTGGCTCAGGGCCTCCAAGTCTACTCTTGTCCTGGCCCGAGTCCTGCACTAGCCCTGCTAGGCCTGCAAAAAGAGACGTTCTTGTTGCCCCACTGCTGGGGAGTTTTTTTGTTTTTGTTTTGTTTTGTTTTGTTTGTTTGTTTAGGCCTGGTATTTGGCTGGGGAAAAGTTCTACTTCTTTGTAGCTACCTCTGCACCCCCAGACCTCACTGAGTGCCCAAACTCTGCACAGTCACTCTGACCTCTGCTTCCCAAGCCTCAGGCACAGCACAGGCAGTGTCCTGAATTCCTGCCTCTTCCTGCCACCCTTCTTCTCTGGGTACAAATGAATATTCCTTTGCACCAGTTCCCAGGCTGCCTCCATGTTTCTGGCATCTGCTGGGGGAAGGCCTTCAGGTGGGTTAGTGTGGGCTTCAGGCTAGAGCTGGAAGTTTCTTAGGTCCTACCTGTTTGCAAGGAGGTGACCCTAGGACTCTGGCCTCTGAAGATTTTGAATGAGGCCTGGTGAGGTCTGCCCCTTTGCTGCCCAGTTACAGTGCTGGGGCAGCTCGACCCCTTTGTAAGAGAGAAAGGGTAATACCAGCTTTTTTCTGACCTCCCAGCCTATCTGCTGGTGGGGACCAAGATATGGGCACAGTGGGGTACGAAGACACTGAGTGATTATCAGAGAATATAACCCTTGATATCTATTGGATTTTGTTGTTGTTGTTGCTTTGATTCATACTTGGCAGCACTCAGGTGTTACTTCTGACTCTGTGCTCAGAAATTACTCCTGGCAGTGCTTAGGGATCATATGAGAAGCCAGGGGATCAAACCCAGATTGGCTGTGTGCAAGAAAGACACCCTAACCATTATACTATCACTCCAGTCCTGGATTTTTAAAATTAAATTTCTTCATTTTATTTTATTTTTGGGGGATTGAGCCATATCCAACAGTGCTCAGGGGTTACTCCTGGCTTTGTGCTCAGAAATTGTTCCTGGCAGTCTCAGGAGACCAGATGGGCTGCCAGAGATCAAACCTGGATTGGCTGTTGTATGCAAGGCCTACCAACTGTGCTATCGCTCCAACCCCAAATTTCTTTATTTTAGACACTGGCTACAAAGTTGTTCATGATATAGTTATTTCTAGCGCTCAGTATTCCAATACCAGTCCCACCCCCTGTGTAACATTTTCTCCTCTCTTGTCATTAACACCACCAAAGCCTGAACCTTGGCATTTATGAAAATTTACTTCATATTGTTTGGTACAACAAAATAATAATAGAATTATTTTAAAACATTTATTAATTGGGGCTACAGTGTAGGACAGTGGGTAGGGTGCTTGCTTTGCATGTGATCTATCTAGATTCAATCCTTGGCATCTCATGGGTACCCAGAGCCTGGGTAGAACCAGGAATAACCCCTGAACTTCACTGGGTATGGCCCAAATACAAAATTTAAAAACTTAAAAGAAAATTTGTAAAAATTGTCATGTCTTACCATGGGATTTTATTTTAAGGTCTACTAAGCTGTATATTAGTAGTTGAGAGTTCTATTGTTGTTGTTTGTTGAGTTGATGTGGCTTCTATGATAAATTTACATCTCATTTGGTGTATTCCTACTGAGACATCAGTATTAAAATTATGGGTGCTATGTGGCCACATAAGCAGCCATGTGATCCATGACTTTGGAGATCTGTGGATCTGGGACCCCTAGAATGGATGGCATCTGACACCCCCAGCCCTAGTGGAAACTGATTGGAGGTTCTGGGGTGCTGTACAAGGGTAGACTGGATGGGTTGGTGGGCATGGATGGATTAAGACTCAGCAGTGTGTTTTAGTGGCCCTCTCCCAGGGTTTAGGCTCCGGGGATCAGGGCAGGACAGATGGGCAGAGTCTCATTGGGATCTCCCAGAGATGGACTCCAGCCCTGTGTCTCTTTTGTGGCTCCCTAAGTGATGGCCCAGGGCAGTCATCAGAATCCCCAAGTAGAGATGGACAGGATTGCATATTTGTGTGTGTGAGCAGGTGAGGGATACTAAGGTTAATGACTGAGTTCTGTCCTGACTGGGAGCACAATTGATCACCTCCATGACTCTCCTCTACCTTCCCTTATAGAGTCTCATGGACTGGCATCATCTTTCCCACAACTCTTCATGCCTTTGACCTTATTTTATATTCCCAATATTCTGACATGACTCTGAACCTATTTTTATTTATTTTGAAATAAAAAATAATTTTTTTTGCTTTGTTTTGTTTTGAGTGATAGGCTCTTGGTTTTTTGGATAACACCTGGTTGTATTCAGGGCTTATTCCAGGCTCTGCTCTCAGGGATCCCTCCTGGAAGGTTCCAGGGACCATATCGTATGCTGAGGACCAAACCTGGGTTGTCTGCAAGACATGTCATGCAAGACAAGTACCCTACCTGCTGAGCTATTCCTCTGGCCCCCAAATTGTTTTCTAAAGAGCAAACATTCTTATTTATTTATTTATTTTTTGTATTAAATGTCCTTTTATTCTTTTTTTTTTTTTTTTTGTCCTTTTATTCTTTTTGTTTTGTTTTGTTTTTGGGTCACACCAAGCTTCGCTCAGAGGTTACTCCTGGCTCTACACTCAGAAATTGCCCCTGGCAGGCAAGGGGGACCATATGGGATGCCGGGATTCGAACCACCGTCCTTCTGCATGAAAGGCAAACGCCTTACCTCCATGCTATCTCTCTGGCCCCATTTATTCTTACAGATTTGTTTTTGCCCTGTGCATGTGTGCACGCGCACACAGACACAACCAAGGAGATAATAGAAGGATAAGGGCAAATGCTTTGTGTCTGTCACACTCAGATTCAACCTAATCCTTCCTAGCCTTCTGACCATTTCTGGAGGTAGCCCTGATGGCCCTTGAACACCTCCAGGCCCTTCACCCAAAAACCCCTATATTTAATTTTATGCATAAGAAAAACCCCCTCCTACTTCCTCAACAGCCAAAACCCCAAGCCTAAGGCCAAGTCTGTGCTGGGGGTGGGGCTTGGGAGATCATTCAGGTCCTTTGGGGTCCCCATAATAAAGCATGGCAACTGGGGGGCTTAGACACAGGGGAGATTTGTATTTCACAGCTCAGGGGGTCTCAGGGCTGAGACTAGTGGTACTGTTTGGATACAACACTAATCCCCAGGGTCCATCCTCAAAGGTCACCAGGTACTGCCAAGGTCACCTGCTGGGACCTGGTGCTTGTGACTACCTTCCCTCTTGCAAGAGAATCATCCCTCACCCCTCCCGGGCTGCGCAGGCCAGTACCCAAGATGCTGCCTTCATTTCACTGCCACGTACAACTAACTGTCAAAGCTTTGGGTTGACATGGCCATAGGAACCCCCTATCAGACACCTCTGCACTGTTCACCCCAGGATGCCCCTGGCAAGGAGATGCACCCTGGCCCAGGTTGGGGGAACACAAGCACCCCAACAGCCTAGAACCTGTAGACATTAATACAGAGAAGCCAGTTGGTTTGCTTTGCTGGTAATCACAAACCATGCAGTCTCTGTAATCCATTCCTGGCAGTGGGCACACCCTTTCCTGCCTCCCAGGCAGCAGCAATGGGCCCCAAGTCAACACAGCCTGGCCATTGACTGAGCATGAAAATGCCTGTCGGAGTGCCTGGGGTTCTGCCTGTCCTGCCCACTGCATGGAGCTTCAGCATTCAGCCTAGAAGGAGAGTGAACCAGTGACACGGTTCCCTCTGGGGTACCCACTGGTGTCAGGTGAGGCCCTACTCTGCCACTTTCTCTCCATTGGGTCCTGCAGGTCCTCATGGGGCCAGAGCGATAGCACAACAAGGAGGGCATTTGCCTTGCATGCAGTCAACCCAGGTTTGATCCCTGGCACCCCATATAGTCCCCTGAGCCTGCCAGGAGTGATTTCTAAGTTTCTAAGTACAGAGCCAGGGAGTAACTCCTGAGCATCTCCAGGTATGGCCTAAAATTAAAAAACAATTAGTTATTTAAATTTGCCCCAATGACGAAGCACCGGTCTCACCCATCACTGCTGAAATCACATCCCTGCATGGGTCATTGTGGAGTCAATCAGGTTTATACTTGGCTTGGGGTGCTTGGGAAAGGGGGTGATGGTGTTAACTCAGGGAATGGGGAACTGTGGGGGAAACTAGGACACAGCCCCACTCATCGTTCATACCAGTAGCTGTGTATCCCCATGAGGCACTGAGTCCAGCTCCTAAGGTGCAGAAGAGGCATCTCAGCTGACTCAAAGACCCTCACTCCTGTGTCTCGTTTCTTGGGGAACTATACATTTTCTCCTGGCTTGGTTGCATACATTAACTCAGTGAGTTAACCTGTCACCACTTGGTGCCATGCCTCTGGGGGAGGAACAGGCAGGGCAATTTAACCAGGTAAGGTTTGCAAATCATCCTGCCTTGCCGTGAGCTTCAGATTTAAGTTTGTGGAATGTCCAGGCACTTCTGGCCATTGGCCAGCTGTGATCCAGGGTCCAGAGTCCGCCCCCTCCCCCGCAACTTTGCATAAATTGAGCCCTCCAGGGGCCGGAAGATAGCATGGAGGTAAGGCGTTTGCCTTTCATGCAGAAGGTCATTGGTTCAAATCCCGGCATCCCATATGGTCCCCCGTACCTGCCAGGAGCGATTTCTGAGCGTGGAGCCAGGAGTAACCCCTGAGTACTGCCAGGTGTGACACAAAAACAAAACAAAAAAAATTGAGGCCTCCAGGTGTAGAATAAAAATATAAAATATAAAGTATTGGGCCAGAGTGGTGGTGCTAGAGGTAAGGCATCTGCCTTGCACGTGCTAGCCTAGGACAGGACAGACCATGGTTCGATCCCTGGTGTCCCATGTGGTCCCTCCAAGCCAGGAGCGATTTCTGAGTGCATAGCCAGGAGTAACCCCTGAGCATCAATACGTGTGGCCCAAAAGAAACAAAAACAAAAAAATATATAAAGTATTAAGTTCATGTATTGGGTGAGGCTGCCCCAGATACCGTGTTTGTCTTCTTTAGCTTTTTTTTTTTTTTAAGTTGACAGGAAAAGCAGCAACAAAATCTTTGGTGCACTTTCATGGTCCATGTTTGTGTGTGTGTATATGTGTGTGTGTGTGTGTGTGTGTGTGTGTGTGTGTGTGTGTGTGTGTGTGTGTGGTTTTTGGGTCACACCCGGCAGTGCTCAGGGGATACTCCTGGCTCCATGCTCAGAAATTGCTCCTGGCAGGCACGGGGGACCATATGGGACGCTGGGATTTGAACTGATGATCTTCTGCATGAAAGGCAAACGCCTTATCTCCATGCTATCTCTCCGGTCCCAAGGTTCCATGTTTAAGTCCAAGGGCCAAATACCCAAGTCTGAACTCGCTTGTCAGGGTTACAGCATAAGGGCAGAGTCTCGGGCTCATGACACTGGCTTATCTAGAGATCTTGGGGTGGAACATTAGGGCAGTGTGATCCCAGAGCAAGGTGCGAACTGTTTCTCCCTGGACTCTTCTAGCACAAAGGGTTTGTGATTGTAGGAAAGGTGACACAAGATTGGGTCGGAGTGATAGCATAGCAGGGAGGGCAGTTGCCTTGCACACAGCTAACCCGGGTTTAGTTCTCAGCTTTCTATAGAGTCCCCTGAGCCACCCCGAGGAGTGATTCTTGAGCACAGAGCCAGGAGTAACCCCTCAGCACCACCAGGTGTGGCATAAAAAAACAAACCAAACAAAATAAAAAAAAAGATAGCACAAAATGTTGCTCTTCAAGTTCCAGGCTTGTGAGGTGTTTGTTAAATAAAGACACCTTCCCCCCTTGTTCCCTCCTAGGACAGGAATCTAACAGGCAGGCTGGAAGGTCCTCTGGGTTACACTAAGTTCCTTTCCAGATAGAGGGGCCCAAGTGGGGACCAGGCTCACATGGCATGCTCATGTGGCAATCTCCTGGGTCTCAATCACTACGGGGTGCTGGGGAGCAGGGGAAGCGTGACAGGGTGTATTCCATGCTGGGGTGTGTTTGGACAACCTGTCATTGACAGAGGTGGGGCTCCTGGCTAGCACTCTAATCCCAGCCTTAAACCCTGCCCTGGCTTGTGTTTAGAGCCGCAACACATTGAGGAAAGCAGTGGAGACTGTGGCATCAGCGTCCCATTGTGTACCCGCTGAATATCTCACGTCACGGGACTGGCTGCCACCGCTGCTCCCTGGCTCCCTGACCCCGCGTGTCGGCGTCTGTGATGTTGGGGCCAATTGCTTTTGCAGAGAGCTGCGCTGCCTTCTTAGCTGGTCAAACTGGGTTAGAGCGGCGCCACCTGGTGGATATCTAGGAAAGTGCATGGGATGGAACTACTCTGCCCCCTTGGGTAGGGTTAAACCGCAGAGTTAAGAGGACCAGACAACGATTCTATCTCCAGCATTCCATATGATCCTCCGAATGTGCCAGGAGTAATTTCTGATCACAGAGCCATGAAGAACCCCTGAGAACCGCAAAGTGTAGCCCAGCCCCCAAACAAAAACAAAACCTGCAGAGTTGATGCTTGTGAGCATACCCGAACTTGGACAGGACGAGAGAGAAAGTGCATGAAGCTGGCATGCCTGGAACTGTTAACTGGCTTCCCAGGACCCTCTTGGGTTATTGCTAATAAGAAGTTGGTCCCCAGCAAAAGGTCTAAGAATGAGTTACGGGGCCTGAGAGATAGCACAGTTGGTAGAGCTTTTGCCTTGCACGTGGCCAACTTGGGTTCGTTTTCTGGCATCCCATGTTCCCCTGAACATGGCCAGGAGTGATTTCTGAGTGTAGAGGCAGGAGTAACATAACTAGGTATAGCCCCAAAATAAAAAAAAAAAAGAGTAAGCTACAGCTTACACACACAGAAGCACACAAGACACACAAATACATACTGAACCATGCACACTGCAATGTTACACATGCAAATGTATACAAAAATGAATGCACATGTGTTGCACATGATACACATACATGTATACCTGTGCACACTTATGCAAAACTCATTCATGTCCACCTGTACACAAACAGGCCTCCAAGGCCATGGCAGCCAGAACTGGGGCCCTCATGGCTGGTGTCTCTCATCCCCACAGGAGAGAGTGGAGCTGCTGGAGCAGGTGACCAAGGAGCATGCAGATTTCCAATCCTGTGTGGAAGAATTCCAGCTGTGGCTCAAGGCCTCAGTGGACAAGGCCAACAGCTGTCTGGGGCCCGACTCCACACTGACCACCAAGGACCGACTCCTGGAACTGCAGGTAAATCTTCTGGGTCTCCACCAGTTGTGTGCAGTGCCCCTGGGTGCCAGAGTTTTGGGGTCTATTGATTTTCTAGGCTGCTGTTAGAGACACAGGCTGGAAGGCACCCACAGAGTCTTGGTGTCTTGCACACTGTGACACGTGGGACACCTGGAATCAAGACAGAGCAGCATGGCCCGACCTGCAGCCTGGTCTGCGGAAGGAACAACTGCCACATCTGGAGGTGTTTGGGATCTCAGAGTGGGGTGGGGGCTGCTGTCATCTAGACAGTGAAGTCAAAGATGCTTCTAACTCCAGTATGCAGGATGCTCCACAGCACAGCATGAGGAGACCCGCCTCAGCATCTGGCTTGCAGTGGGAAGACTTGGGGTCCTCTCTGACCAGCTGGACTCCTTGTATGACCTTGACTCATTCCTGGCCCAGTGCTGAGGGATTGCTTCCAGCAGTGCTTGGACACCATGAGGTGCTGAGGCTTGAGTCCAGAGAACCCGATGCAAAGCCTGTACTCCAGTCTTTGGGCTCACTCAGGCAACTTTTTGTTTTGTTTTTGGGTCAGACCTGGTTGTGCTCAGG
This sequence comes from Suncus etruscus, assembly GCF_024139225.1. NCBI lineage: Eukaryota > Metazoa > Chordata > Mammalia > Eulipotyphla > Soricidae > Suncus > Suncus etruscus. Next base: position 39,228,366 of record NC_064850.1, on the reverse strand, counting down.
GCTTAACTTCTGGCTTTGTACTCAGGGAACACTTCTGGTGGGGCTTGGGGAGACCTTTTGGGATGTCAGGAATCGAACCTGATGTATAAAGCAAGTGCTGCAGGGCATGGCTTGATCCCCTGGCGTCCCATAGGGTCCCCCAAGCCAGGAGCGATTTCTGAGCACATAGCCAGGACTAACTCCTGAGCATCACCGGGTATGGCCCCAAAACCAAAAACCAAAAAAAAAGGGGGGGGACTGGAGCGGTGGCGCAAGCATTAAGGCGTCTGCCTTTCTCGCACTAGCCTAGGATGGACCGAGGTTCGATCCCCTAACATCCCATATGGTCTCCCAAGCCAAGAGCGATTTCTGAGCACATAGCCAGGAGTAACCCCTGAGCATCACTGGGTGTGGCCCAAAAACAAAAAAGCAAGTGTTCCAGTGAACCATGACTTGCATAAAAACCTATCACTTGCATAAGAAAGTTCACAGCAGGGCCGAGCGATAATATAGCAGAGTAGCCTTGAGCACTGTGCCAGGAATATCCCCTGAGCACTGTGCCAGGAAATACCCACCGAGCACTGTGCCATGAATAGCCCTTGAGTACTGCTGGTTGTCCTCTCAGCCCTACACCCCACAAACCCAGCAAAGTCTAAACAACAGCCCACCCTCACCATCAGAAACGGTGGTTGACGGAGAGAACCACCCCATCGGCGGGGTTCTGCGTGCCACTGCATTGTCAGCGATGGCTCTGCAGATGGGGGCTGGGGACGGCTTTGCAGGAGCCACCGCCCACAGAAGGTCTGAGCAGATCACCTGGTCCATGCACCAGCATTGCCCTTGGCATCTTCGGCTCTGAAAGGACCTGACCTTGAGTGTGGCTCAATATCTTGCCTGCATGGCACCTCCTGGCTTCACACTCTGGGTCCCGGGTCTGGGGTTGCAGGTTGGCATCGTAAAGCTGGACACAGCCCTGAGCGCTCCCAGGGGGCAGGAGACATATCTTTGGTGTTGCTGTTTCCTGGAACGGGCCCTCTTGCTGCTCCAGTTCACCCGTTTCCTTGCTCTGCCCTGGCAGGTCCTGGCCCAGGAATTCCCCAGTGGCGAGGAGACTCTGAGCAGTCTGGAGGAGCTGGCGGTGGGGGTCATCCAGAACACCTCTCCATTGGGCGCGCAGAAGATCACAGAGGAGCTGGAGAGGATGCGCATAGTACTGCAGAAGCTGCGCCTGCTCTCCGCGGAGGAGCAGAACCGGCTGCGGAGCGTGCTGGAGGCCGAGGAAGCCTGGGAGCTGCGGGCCAGAAAGCTGGAGAAGGAGCTGCAGGAGTTCTGGAAGATTCTGCAGAGGCTGTCCCAGCAGAGCGTGCCGCCCGATGCCCCTACGACGGGAACCGTAAGGACAGAGGCCACGGAAGGGGGGACCACGCAGCCCGACACTGAGGCCTGCACTGAGGACGAGCTGGTGGCCCGCTGGAGACACTACTCGGTGAGGATCTGGTCCTGTCCCATCACAGGGCTGTGCGTGTCACCGACGCAGCAAACAGCTGGCTGGACTGGGCCCTAAAGGGTTAGGCTCTTCCCCAGCCCTGGTTTCCGCTTCACCTTCTCTATCTGAGGCCCCACCTCTCCACTTTAGGCCCCTCCCCTGGTTTAAGCTCCTCCCTCTGGTTTAGGCCCCATTCTCTGTCTTAGGTCCCACGCTCTGTAATTTAGGCCTCTCCTAATCAGTCTAACTCCCACCCTCTTTATCTTAGGTCCATTCCCTGGTTTAGGCTCCTCCCCATGGCCTTAGACCCCTCCATCTCTCTTAGGTCCATCCCTTTTTTGGAGGGGGTTCTTTTTGTTTTTGGGGTCACACCCGGAGGCCCTCAGGGGTTACTCCTGGCTCTGCGCTCATAAACCGCTCCTGGCAGGCACCAGGGACCTTATGGGATGTCAGAATTCGAACCACTGTTCATCCTGGATCAGCTGCATGCAAGGCAAATGCCCAACCACTGTGTTATCTCTCTGCCCCCTCCCCACCCTGGTTTTAGGTCCCTCCCTCTTCTTTAGGCTCCTCTCCTTGACTTAGGCCCTACTTTCTGGCCTTCCTGGCTGGGAAATCTTAGTCCCCTTCAGTACCGCTGATAGGTTAGAGCTGTGAAATCCAAGCTCAAGGGAATAGCAGCCTCTGACCTTGGTGACCGTTTTGCCTGCTGGCACCTTCTCATGCTCCCACTCACCCCCTGCACATCCCTGTCCTGTGCAGCCTCTCACCAGCCCCATGGGGCACTTGTATGTTGCAGACCATGCGAGCAGCACTGGCGGTCGAGGAGCCTCGGGTGCAGCAGCTGGAGACCCAGATGAAGGAGCTGGCAGGCCTGCCCCATGGAGACCCCGAATCGATCACAAGGGGGGTGGTAACTGCTATCCAGGAGTTCCAGAGGTACTGGGCTAAGCTCTACTGCACCTTTCTCCAGTATGTGTGTGGGGGGCATGCTTACCCGGATCCCCTCCCTATCCCGTCCCTCTGGGGCTGGTCCCTTTTCTCTGGGCAGGGGGCTATCCCTGTCCACAGTGCAGCTGGCACCCAGGAAGTGGACTAAACTTCACTTCCTCTGTGCCAAACAGCATATTCACCCATTTCTGCCAAGTATCTGGAAATCTTCGGCAGATGGGTAGGGTGAAGCTGTTGTGCTGACCCCGAGGGAGGGAAGGACAGATTCCATTTCCCCATCTGCTAGGTGAGCAGACAAAGTCCTGACCCCCTTCTCAGACTCTGCCTACCCCCCGCTTTGGAACTCAGGCTCACAGGGGCCTCCATTCCCCACATTAAGTGGACCTGAGCATGGGGCAGAGTCAGAAGTACCCCGTAGCCCTAAAGGGTTTGGTGGTTTACAGACTCCCGGAGCCTCATTCTCCTGCCCCATTTTCCTGCTCAAGCCGGTTCTATCTACTTCAAACTCAGCCTTGGCTGTTAAGAAGCTGGGAATAGGGGGACAATGGACAGTAGGACATGGCAGTCCAGGGACCACCCCACCCAGTATGTCTCACTGAAGTGTCCTGGGACTGAGCACTGACATATCCTTTGAGTATCCACATAGGAACCCCTAGTCCTGGCATGAGGGTGTCGTTCTATAAGAATTGTAGTTCCCTTCTTCTAGGTCTGGGTTGGGGAGCAGATTGGATTCATCGGGGGGTGGGGGGGCTTTCCAAGTCTTGGAGAGTCTTGAGTCCATGAAGTCTGTTTTGTTTTGTTTTGTTTGTTTGTTTTGGGAATGTTAAAATGAAGGATATGTGGCCCGTACAGGGATCGAACCCGCGACCTTGGTGTTATTAGCACCACGCTCTAACCAACTGAGCTAACCGGAGTCCATGAAGTCTGACTATGCGAGGCTTCCTTCCCACTTTTATCTGGAGGGACCTATATACACCTGCTACTTTGGGATGGGAGACTCAGACCCATCCCAGCCAGCAGCACCAGCTAGGTTCCACCCACACACATAACCCTGACCCCCTTCTCCCTGGTGCTTCCAGCCTGAAGCGGGCCAGCACCCAACTGCGCAGTGCGGCAGCCAGCGGCCTGTGGCAGCGTTTCCAGCGGCACCTGGAGTGCCTACAGCCTTGGAAAGACCTGGCCCAGAAGCTTCTGGATATCACCACAAGCCTGCCCGACGAGGCCTCCATTCACACCTTCCTGCCCCAGATCGAGGTAACCTGGCTGCCTACGCTCAGCCGCTACAGTGGTCACCATAGGTCTCAGGATGAAGGCAAAACCTGTGTCTGGTGGGACCCATCTCAGGACTCAGAACTGCCCTCCCAGCCCCTACCCTGTGGGGTGATCCACATGGGTGACTCTGGGAGTGTCAATGGCCTATAGATTCCATGCTATAGTGACAGCTAAAAACTTGGTGGCCTCCTTCAGCATCGCATTTGAGCTACTTAGGCCCCAGGCTCTGTCCTGACATCTGTCTAGGGGTTCATGGTATCATGGTATTTGCAGGCCAGCCTGCTGGAAAGCTGCTTCCTGAAGGAGCGGTTGCTGATGCTGCCCCTGCAGGCCGAAGTCTTGGACAGTGTGTTTGGCCTGAATCAAGCCACAGTACTGCTGGAGCAAGTGACCAGCTCTCTGAGGGACCGGGACTTGCTGCACAACAATCTCCTGCAGAGGAAGAGCAAACTGCAGGTGAGCCAATACCATTAGGCGGGGCGCTGAGTTCTAGGCACAGATTCATCCCCTCCTGGTGAGGCTGGGCCCTGCATTCCTGACTCAGCTGTGCGCCCCCTTCTGGCGAGGCTGTGCCTTGCATTTCTGATTCAGCTCTGCCCTCTCCAGGTCAGATATAGCTCTGTATGCCTGATGCAACTGCACCTTCTCCTTATGAATTTGGGCCCTGAATTTAGGGCTCAGTTGCACCTTTTCTTGTTGAGGTGGAGGGCTTGTACCCCCTACCTCATATGTAGTTATCTGTGGCAAGACTTGGCTTTGCATTCCCTACTTCAACTGTGACCCTTCTGGCAAGGCCTGGTCCTGTGTGCTTGATTCAACAGCACCCTCTACTGGCGAGGCTGAGTCCTGCATTCCTGACTCAGTTGCGCCCTCGCCAGGTGAGGCTGGGTCTTGCATTGTCTCAGCTGTGCCCTCTCTTTGTGAGACTGGGTCCTGCATGCCTAACTCAATTGTGCCCTCTCCTGGTGAGGTGTGACTGGGTCCTGAATTTATATCTCCGCTATATCTTCTCATGGTAAGGTGGAGGCCTGTACCACCTGCTTCAGCTGTGCAGCTTTCTGGCAAGACTGGACCTTGCATTCCCCACCTCAAATGCACTTCCTGGTGAGGCTGGATCCTGCATGCCTGACTCAACTGCACCCTCTCCTGACAAGGCTGGGTCTTGCATGACTGCATGCTGACTCAGCTGTTTTCTCCTGACAAAGCTGTACCCTACCTCAACTGTGCCCCCTCCTGGCAAGGCGGGGTCCTGCATCCCAGTTTCAGTCCCTCCCTAGGAGGACCAGCCAGAGCCTGTAGCTGCCTTCTAACCCCCCTCACCCACATCTCTAAACAGGGTGGGACATTCATCTACTTTCTCATGCTTAGTTTGTTTGTTATTCTCTTTGTTCTTTTTTGTTTTGTTTTTGTTTTGTTTTGTTTTTTTGGGTCACACCCGGCGGTGCTCAGGGGTTACTCCTGGCTGTCTGCTCAGAAATAGCTCCTGGCAGGCACGGGGACCATATGGGACACGGGGATTCGAACCAACCACCTTTGGTCCTGGATTGGCTGCTTGCAAGGCAAACGCCGCTGTGCTATCTCTTCGGGCCCACATTCATCTACTTTCTAGCTGCTCTCCTAGATGGGAGCTCCCATCTGTGCAGCTATGACAAAGGTCAGGTGCTCTGGATGAGGATCCTGTGTGGGAAGACAGAATCTAAATACAAAGGCCTGACACACACTTTTGGGTTTTCAGGGTGTTGGTTCCATTGCACGACTCATACTGTCCTTGTGACATGAGAGCATGACATGGTGAGGCTTTGTGCCAACAAAACATTTTTTCACAGAACTGGCCTGGGGTAGGAGTTTGAGAAACATCATAGAAGCCCCTTTTCTAGAGGCCAGAGAAACTCTCTGTGAGCATACTAGTGACACCAGGGAGGGGCAACCAACCTCCTCAGGGTTCCAGAAGGCTTGCCTGAAGAAGGTGGCCCTTGAATATGAGATAGCCAGGAGCTAGTTGGGAGAGAGCAATTGGACATGAGTGTTGGGCATGAGATCTACAGCTGGGACCCCATGCCAGAGCTCATCTGCGTGTGGCCTGTGTGTCTCTGTAGAGTTTGCTGGCCCAGCAAGAAGATTTTGCCACTGCTTTCAAATCTCTGAAGGGGAAGTTTCTGGACCTCGAAACCAAGATCGAAACCAGGAAGGGGCTTCAGCGGGACCTTCCTGGGAAACAGGTCCAGATGTTGAGGTTGCAGGTAAGGGCATCTGTGGGATCTAAGTGCTTCTGCTCAGGTACGCAGAAATGTGGGGTCTCTTCCAGACTGTCACCCCTACAGCAGACCCCAGCCCAGAGTCTTCTCTTCTCTCTTGTTTTCTGGTTTTCTCCCAGCAGCCTCTGCCCAGCAGCTGTTGAGCCATTTGATGTATGAGCCCATCCAGACCGGATGCCATCTTTTGCTTTATGCCGTGTGTTCCTCAGCCTCACTTTGCTTTCCTGTACCCACTGTATCTATTCAGTGTCCACTCAGTCCAGAGGCCTCTGTCCCAGCTGTGAGTGTATCTGGCCTTTGAGCTGTGTAAGGCTCATGAAACCTTATGGTCTGGCCCTGGTACATGACAGAACAGACATGGATGCTTGCCCATGGCCCATCTGCATTTCACTCACATATAATGTTACAAAAACCTTAAAGGTGGGCTGATGCGATAACACAGTGAGGAGGGCATTTGTCTTGCAAGTGGCTGACCTGAGTTTAATCCCAAGCATCCCATATGGTCCCCTGAGCCTACAAACAGTGATTCCTGAGCACAGACCCCTGAGTGCTGCTGGGGGTAGTTCAAAAACACATATATGTGTGTGTATATATATTTATATTTATATATCCCAAAGGCCTTTGAAAGGATAAAAATTCCCTATTTAGGGGTTAAGAATAAATGTGGGCCAGGAAATAGGAGAGCAATTAGGGTGTAGGCCCACCTTGCACCTAATCAGGGTTTAATTCCTAGCAGCACCAGGTGGTCTCTTGAGCATCATCAAGTAGAGCCTTGGAGCCCCTTGTTCTGCCAGGCAGCACCCAGGTCTCAACACTGCAGAACCCAGGCAACATTGCACCCTTAGGTTTTTGCACAATCTTGTTGACTAAGACTCACTGGTGGGGCTCCCCATGTCTGGGGTCCCCAGACATTTGTGAGCATCCTCAAAGAAGAATGAAGACTTAGGGCTAGAGTATAGCACAGTAGGTAGGGTGTTTGCCTTGCATGTGGCCAACCAAGTTTTGATCCCTGAAATCCATAGGGTCTCCCGAGCCTGGCAGGGATGATTTCTTTTTTTTTTTTTCCCTTTGGTTTTTGGGCCACACCCGGCGGTGCTCAGGGATTACTCCTGGCTGTCTGCTCAGAAATAGCTCCTGGCAGGCACGGGGGACCATATAGGACACCGGGATTCAAACCAACCACCTTTGGTCCTAGATCGGTTGCTTGCAAGTCAAACGCCGCTATGCTATCTCTCCGGGCTCAGGGATGATTTCTGTGCATAGAGCCAGGAGTAACCACTGAGTGCTACCAGATATTTGCTCCCCTAAAAAATGAACACTTAGAAATGTATGGGTTGTCACCATGGATCCCTCTGAACTGGACAAGGGACCTGCTGATCCATGGGCAACAGTTTGTGTGGGGTTATGGAAGGTGAGAGGAGATAGTGGGGGCATGGGGCATGCTGGGTCACTGTGCCCCAACATCTGGGAGCCCTCCCCCACCCCAGTTCTTCCACTGAGAGTCTCCAATTGCCCCAGCCTGAACAGCTCCACCTCGAGAGGCAGGAAGACCCCCTCCCACCATCTCCCCTTTTCTTTCCTGCATGGCAGGGGCTGCAGGAAGAGTCGCTGGACTTGTGGGCGCAGGTGGAGGCCACAAAGCCCCTCATCCAGGGGAACCCCCAGCACCAGCAACTAATGGACCAGCTATGCATCGACTGCCAGGCCCTGCAGCGGTCTCTGGATGTAAGTGCTGGGCTCTCCTGCCACCTGCCACTCCTGACTGTGAAGCCCCGTGCCTGCCCTTCTTTCTCCTGCTGTCTACAGTTTGCTCCTGTGCCTCCCCTCCCATGCCGGACACCCATTTAAGGCTGAGCAGGAATATGCAGCTCAGACCCTTCTGAGGGTGGACATGAGCAGCAAGCAGCCTGCCAGATCAGGGCTCAGCTAGAGTTTCCCACACTGCTGGTCCATGCAGGCTCCTTCAGTGCCTCACCTGCAGCGCCCCCTGGTGGTCGCTTCTGCTGTCTGTCTGTCTACCTACCTTGATCCCCTTCTGAGCTGCAAGCTCCTCCCAATTGGGCCCAGCCCCAGCCCTCCCCCATCACACACACATGTATGTGCACACACGTTTGGAGGGACTCCCAGGTTTGCATTGTGTCAAAGGCCAGGGGAGCACAGAGCTGGCTCTGAGCCCCAAACAACCTAACAGATACCATGTGGCAGTCGTGAAATTTTTAGGGAGTGTCGTTTACCCACCTGCTCAATAGCACCCTCTAGTGTACGTTTGTAGAAAAGGGTGCTCAGACGGAAGGAATGAGAATGCAAGGGTGGTGCTCCCAGGACTTGGGGTGTTGCTCTGTGCTCTTCTTCTTCTTTTTTTTTTTTTTTTTTTTTTTTTTTTTTGTGGTCTTTGGGTCACACCCGGCAGTGCTCAGGGGTTACTCCTGGCTCCATGCTCAGAAATTGCTCCTGGCAGGCACGGGGGACCATATGGGACGCCGGGATTCGAACCGATGACCTTTTGCATGAAAGGAAACCGCCCTACCTCCATGCTATCTCTCCGGCCCCGCTCTGTGCTCTTCTCTGTGGCACAGCCCTTGGCACTTAATCACAGCTTGTTCCACTGTTAAATGACATTTCCTGAAACTGTTTTTTGTTTTTGTTTTTTGTTTGTTTTTGTGCCACACCCGGCGATGCTCAGGAGTTACTTCTGGCTCTGTGCTCAGAAACCACTCCTGGCAGGCACGGGGTACCATATGGGATGCCGGGATTTGAACCACCGTTGGTCCTGGGTTGGCCGCTTGCAAGGCAAACGCCCTACCACTATGCTATCTCTCTGGCCCCGGCTTCCCCTAAGTGAGTCGCTTATCGGCTCTTCAAATCAAGAAGAATCATCTCTCTTCAGGTTCCAAATGAGACACGTGCCTGGAAAAATATATGTGCATTGGGGGGGGGGCATTCCTATGGATGCTCACGGGCTCTGCACTCAGGAATTCCTCCTGGCAGTTCTAGAGAAGCCATATGGAATGCTGAGGATTGAACCTTGGTTGGCCATGTGCAAGACAAACACCTTCCACATTGTACTATTTCTCTGACCCCTTGTACGGGTTAATAAACCAGCAGAATCCTCTATAAATGCACAGGGTGAGAGTCAGAGTGAACTTGTGCTCCTGAGGCATGCTTTCACCATGGGGAGTATGTGGGAGGAACTCAAGGCGTCTCTGTGCCCTTGGACCAACGTGTCTGGAGCAGGGCAGGAGCAGGATACTCTCCATGTATCTTCCAGCACCCATGTGGCATCATTAAAACAGAAAATGCTGTTGTGCCCAGCACGGTGGGAGAGGACATCCCCATCATGACCCAGCACAAATCAGCAGTAGTTTTTGCAGTGGTTGCAGGCAGAGGAGTGCCTGAAGGATCCTCAGAGCCATGGTAGCAGAGTTCAACTCTCAGGCTCCCTGCACCAGACACACAGTTATCATCAGGAAGTGCATTAACAGTTAGTAGGGGAAACACTGGTAGCCGTGAAGCTGGAGAGCTGGTAAGGTATGCGGCTGATCTGGGTTTGATCTCTGGTCCCCTGAGCCTAGTCAAGAGTGGCCCCTGAGCACAGAGCCAGGAGTAATATCTGATCTCAGCCAGGTGGATATCCACCATGAAAAGGAAAGGTTGTGGGGCTGCATGCCAGCCTGGGGGTCCAGCGAGTTGCAGTGGCTCAGGCTCTCAGGATGGCCCGAACCCCTCGGGATTGTCGCGCAGGACCTGGTGGACAGCTGCCGGCAAAGCGTGCGCAGACATTGCACCTTCAGCCACCAACTCCAGGAGCTGCAGCAATGGGTGACCGTCACCACGCAGAAGCTGGAGTCGTATCAGGAGGACGTGGGTCTGTGGGCCGCTGGGCCCCGAGAGGCCGAATTACAGGTAAGGGAGCATCCTGGGCACCCCCCAGCAGGCCCCTTCCCAGCCCTGAGGGTCTTGCGTCTCCACAGAAGCTGCTGGCTCAGTCTCCTGAGAAAGAGGGGGAGCTGTCACTGCTCCAAGCACTCAGCGGCCTGGTGGTGGACTCCACCTCGCCCGAAGGGGTCATCCTGGTGCAGAAGGAGCTATGGCAACTGCGGGAGTCGTGGGAGGCATTGAGGTTGCTGGAGGAGAAGCTGTTAAGGTGAGGACCCCCTTTCCATCTCCAGCTTCCAGGGAGCGAAGACCTGGAGGTGCAACCCTGGGGCATCTCAAGGAGGATCAACTTGGGGGGTTCATATCCAATGCCTCCTGGTACTGTCTCATGATTCCCCCACCCCTGAGTAATACTCCCAAGGTGGGAGCCAGGTCTAGGGCATACCAGGTGTCTGCTCGGGGAATGTTCTGGAATGTTCTGATGCTTCACATCCTGCATACGTCCATCCAGCACCCTCATTACCTGTTTTCCAGCCTCCTGCGGAACCACAAGTTGCAGGGGGCTCAAGAGGGTTCCCCCAAGAAGAAAACCATCTTTACCAACAATATCCCCAAGGGTGGGTTCCTCCTGGACCCCACAGACCCTGTTCCACAGCCTCGCAGGCCAGTAAGTATCCGGATCAGGCACAGGGACGGGTTGGGGCTCCCTGCAGAGACACCCCACACCTGTGTGGGGACCACTACTCAGCTCAGTGCTAGGTCTTAGGAGCGCTTATGCTCCAGACAGAGGAAGTTCCTGAGACACTCCCAAGTCTGGCTTCTGGGGTCCTTTGCCCCCACCCTCGAGTACTGACACATGTGTATGGCTTGTGGCTCAGAGCCAGAGCTATGGAGCAGGAGGCTGGGTGCAGTCACATCTCAACGGGGACAGGAGAGGCAGGTTTGTGCACCCCATAGCCTTAACCCAGGCCTAGGAGGGACAATGAAGGAGTCCAGTTCATTCCGACGTCCCCACAGGCTCATCCACTCCCCGAAGAGGCACGCGGCCGTGAAGATTTCTCCCAGCTCCTGAGAAGCTTCGAGCAGTGGCTGCAAAATGAAAATGCCAAGTTGGCTAAAGCCATCGCAGCCAGGACAGCCACAGCCAAGTACTCAAAGACCAAGAAGACCAGGCTGAAGGTGAGAGGGTCCCAGGGACAGTCCCAACTTAAAGGTCCCTGCCAGGACAAGTCTCAGCCTAGAGAGCACCCAGGGTTCCAATGAGTCTTCACGGATCTCTTGTATGTGTGTAATAGTGGTGGGGTGGTTTGGGGGGTTGTTTTTTTTTATTTTGGGGCCACACCTGGCAGTGCTCAGGAGTTACTTCTGGCTCTGCACTCAGGAATTACTCCTGGCAGGCTCAGGATTGCTGGGGATTGAACCTGGGTTGGCCACGTACAGGGTAAACACCTTTTCTACTGTGCTAGTGCTTGGCCTCCTAGAGGTTGCTTTTATTTATTTTATTTTATTTATTTTTGGTTTTCGGGTCACACCTGGCAGCGCTCAGGGGTTACTCCTGGCTCTACCTCCATGCTATCTCTCCGGCTGATATTTTTATTTTTTAAAGAAAAGCACTTTGGGTGTTCAAAGATTTTAGGAATTTGGAAGAATTCTTCCTCCCCTCCTTTTTTCTCATCTCTTTTCTCTTCTCCCCTCTTTTTTCTTATATATCTTCCTCTCCTATCCCCATCTTTACATTCCTATCTCTTTCCTTCTGACTCTTAGCCCATGTCCTCTAGTTCCATCCATGTTCATGAAACATTACAAGTTTCTTCCTTTTTAAAGCTGAGTAGTATTCCATTGTGTTCATATACCACATCCTTGGGATCTATTACCTATAGTTGGCCTTTTGTGTTGTTTCCACACCTTGGTTAAGTGCTGTGGGAACTGTGTGTGTGCCAAGGATGTTTGGAATGGACGCTTTTGTGTTTTAGGGCAAATGCCTGATGCCATCTTGCTGGGCAGGATGAGAATTTTACTTCCATCCCACTCCAATCTCTGTGCTTTCCTAGAGGTTCTAAGTGTGTCATTCTTGGAAAGAAGTTGGCCTCGATTAGTTGGTTGACAGGCTCCAAGATGTCTTTTCTGTCCCCTTCCCTGTTCTGGTCCTGCCCTTCCAAACTCTTGCATTAACTACAGCCTTCTGGACACTGATAAGCAGGCCTCAGCCTCCTTGCTCTGGAGCTGACACTGTGCATGCTCTAAAGGACTCAGGGACCTATTCACGTCACACAGCTAGAGGTAGGGTGAGTCAGGGTACAAGGCTGAACCGACCCTCAGACTCACACGCCCACATCACACCACCTTGTGAGTTCTTGAAGGAGACTTCTGGGGAACACATTGGCATGCTCTGAGCCCCATCTGTCCTGCTTAAAAATATGCCCTCAGGGGCCCTAACTATGGTACAATGGGAAGGCATTCGCCTTGTGTGTGGCCAGCCTAGCTTCAATCCTCAGCATCCCATATGTTCCCCTGAGCACTACCAGGAGTGATCCCTGAGTGCAGAGCCAGGAGTAAACCCTGAGCACTGCTGGTATGGCCCCAAAGCAAAAATAATACTCACATCAGCCCAAACTATAGTGCAGTGGGTAGGATATTTGCCTTGCACATGGCTAGCCTGGGTTCAATCCGTGGCCTCCTATATGTTTCCCTGAGCACTGCCAGGAGTGATGCCTGATTGCAGAGCCAGAAGTAAGCCCTGAGCATCAATAAGTGTGATCCCAAAACTAAAAAAGCTAAAAACTAAAAAAATAACAATGCCCACAGAAGACATTTCACGAGGCTGTGTCAGCTCACAAGACCTTGTTGGAAGTCTCTGTTGGAAGTGATCACGGGGAGTCCATAATGCCGCTAATGGAACATTCTGGAAAGCCTGGCCTGAATGTGCTCTGGAAGAGCTCACAGCACTACTTCTGCACAGGAGTTGAAGGCTCGGGTGGCCGAGGGTCAGCGTCTCTTCGAGAACCTTCTTGGTGCCAAGCCGGAGGGCGGCAGTCCCAAGCAGCTGGAAGACCTGAGTTACCAGTGGATGGTCTACAAGTCCAAACTGGAGGACGCCGGCCACCTGCAGGTGGGTGCTCAGGGTTCAGGACTAGGCTGGCAGGGGGCTAAACCTCACAGGGGTCTGGGGACTTATAGATAGGCAGGCCCTATCTGTGGTGTGCTAAACCATCCTGGGGTGACCTCTCCAGAGGGAGACCCACAGAACTAGGAAAGATATTCTCTGGCCAACCTGCCATGGTAGGAGGCTCTATCCCCAGAAACAGCAGCTATGGGAGTGATGGACCTGAGGGCTCAGTGTGGGGATCCTCACACAGTGGGGACTCTGTGGGGAAGTCCTGGACCTCCTCCAGTCTCATGGTGTTGATTCATGGTGCCCCACTGGCACCACTGCCTAATGTTATAGAGAGACAGGCTGGATGGGGGCTGAGATCCTGCAACTGAATCCCACTTCCCATATTCTTCTAACTCTGATTTCCCTTGGCTCTGATTCCCCATGTGGCTCCCACCACATGGACAACAGGAACCTTATTTTTGTTTTTTGGAACACATAAGGTGGTGCTCAGGGCTTACTCCTGGCATGTTCAAGGGACCATATGGACTTCTGGGCATTGAACCTGGATTTACTGCTTACAAGGCAAGCACCTTCCCCTCAGCACTATTGCCCTGGCTCCAATGACAGACACTTTTTTTTGTCTTGTTTTTGGGCCACACCCAGCAGTGCTTAGGGGTTACTCCTGCCTCTGTGCTCAGGGATTACTCTTAGTGGGCTTGGGGGACCATAAGGAATGCCAGGGTCCGTCGTGTGCAAGGCACACTGTACTATCTCTTTGGCTCCAACTAAAGACACTTTTTTTTGGTTTTTGGTCCACACCTGGTGGTGCTCAGGGGTTACTCATGGCTCTGTGCTCAGAAATTGCTCCTAGGGGTTGGAGCAGTGGCTCAAGTGGTAGGCCATTTGCCTTGCACGCGCTGACCTAGGACGAACCACAGTTTGATAACTGGGTGTCCCATATGGTCGCCCAAATCAGGGGCAATTTTTGTGTACCTAGCCAGGAGTAACCCATGAGCATCATTGGATGTGGCCCAAAACGAAAACAAAAAAAGAAGAGAAAGAAAGAATTGCTCCTAGCAGGCTAGGGGAACCATATGGGATACCGGGGATCAAACCCAGGCCCATCCCAGGTCAGCCACATGCAAGGGAAACGCCCTACCACTGTGCTATTACTCTGGCCCCTACAGAAACTTCTAAGTGAAGAAAGTCACCAGCTCATTGCTTAGAAGTTTGATATCCATACCTGACAACACCCTATTGTTTTTGTTTGGCTATTGAGCTCACCTGGTGGTGCTCATATACTTCTGGCTCTGAGCTCAGGAATCACTCCCAAAGGTGACTTGGGGACCACATGGGATGCCGAGGATTGAGCCCAGGTTGGCCACGTGCAAGGCAAGCGCCTTAATCCCTGAAGAGTCTTCCTGTTCTGAGGCTTCAAGTCCAATCCTCTGAGCACTGCCATTTGTGTCCCTCGGGGTTCCCAGCACCACATTTCTGTGTTCAATTACTGCTGAGAGGTGTACACCCTGAAAATCAGAGGCACAGTCTCCATAAATACTTTGTTTTCCAGCCCCCTGAAAGTGTAATTATGCTTCTCTGGAACCTCTGGGGATACTAAGGCACAGGGAGATAGTGGGAGCATGGCCTCGGAGGCTCCCCTAACATAGGCACCCTTTCCCAGGCCCTGCAGTCTCAAACCTTGAGCTTGGTCACAGCAGCCTTGCTTTGCTCTCACTGGCCACTAGGTGTCAGCTTGGCCCAGCCAGGTGGATGAGACCCTGGGCCCCCAGCTACCTTCTCAGACAGACCCACCTGGCTGGCCAGCGGGGACCCTTATTAAAACAGTACTGTGCAGGCCAGAAAGAAGGAAACATGAGCACATGAATATTCCATTATGGGCCCTGCTGGGACTGGCCCTGCTCACCCCCTTTCCTCTCTTTCCCTAAAATAACAGACACAGACTTCTCCAGGGCAGCCTTCTGGATTCCAGGAGGTACATGTCTGCCATCTGCTCACCATGGCTGAGGCGGGTGGGACTCTTGGGCTTTCTGGAAGGTTTTGTGACAGTTAAGAAACATTTGTGGGGATCAACCCAAACCCCCCCCCCCCCGGGTATTCAGAGGGTGTGCAAAGGTGACAGGACGTGGTATGGGAGAAACCTGGGGTCTGTCATCCCAAACAGATGCACTATTAGTGACATCTCAGGAAATAAGGTTGTCCCAGTTCATCCCAGAAGGTTACTTATAGTCCCTAAGGGGCCCCTGAGGGGTGTTCAAAACCTATGTCCTTCCTCCATTTAACCCCCCCCCTTTACTCATCCATTCACCCATCCACTCATCCATTCTTCATTCCATAATCCATGCATTCATCCATTCATCTATTACCATCCACACATTCATTTATCGTCCATTCATCCATCCACCCACCATCCATACACTCATCTGTTCATCTATTCATCCATACATCCACCCATCCATTCACCTATCTGTATGTTTATATACCTATCCATCTACCCATCTGTCCATCCACTCATCCACCATCCATTCATCTGTCCATCCATTCATCCATACATCCACCCATCCATCCATTTATCATTTGTCCACCCATATATATACCCATCTACCCATTCATTTATCTTTCATCCATCTATTCATCCTCACATATATCCATCCATCCATCTATCTGCCTACCTATTTGTCTCACCATCCATTCACCTGCCTGCTCATCTACCCACCTCTCCATCTGCTCACCCATCTGTCCATCATCTATACTTCTTTTTATCCATCTGTTTACCCATCCAACATTCATCCAGCCATCCACATACATCTGATCGCTGCCTGTGCCAAGCATTGATTGGTTTTTGGGTCACACCTGGTGACACTCAGGGGTTACTCCTGGCTATGTGCTCAAAAACAGCCCCTGGCTTGGGGGACCATATGGGATGCTGAAGGATATAACCACGGTCCGTACTAGGTTAGTGCGTGCAAGGCAAAGGCCTTACTGCCTGCTCCACCATTCTGGCCCCGCCAAGCACTGTTTGGAACAGGTGGGGCTTATCAGGGGACAGAACAGCACCTGGGTGGTTTCTACAGCCTGCCTAAGAGAATAGGAGTTTGCCTGTGTGGAGGTCTCTGGCTCTGGATAGCTGTGGCTTGGGCTCTTCATAGTTTCAGGGTAAGTGGCATTTTCAGGACTCACACAGGCCCACCCCTGCTGTGTGCAGGACAGGAAAGTAGTCAGCAGCTGAAGAACTCAGTTTCATTGGTTCTGTTGAGAAGCATGAGACATGCAGACATGTGAACTGATTGCTGGGTGTCCTGGAGCCCACACGTTGGCCTGTACCCTGGCCACCAGGAACCCTCAGCCCCAGACCCCTGTAGCTTGTCAAAGCACAGATGCTGATCCAGAACTCAGCTCCCCCTGAGTTTCGGGTTCATTAAAGCCTGGAGTGGTCCACTATCTGACCTAGCAAGTCTTTAGGTGCTGCTGTGGATGGTGGGCTGAGTCCACACTTAAAAAGTTGCTGCTTTATTCTTCAATTCAAATTCCTGCTCCACCATTCCACATACAAGGGCCCTTGGTAGGTAACTTAGCCGATTCTGATCAGTACATGGTAGCTTCTCCCTTGTCCAGCCAAAGAGTCCCTTTGACTCAGCCCTGCTTTTCCTTTGGATAGCTAAGGAAGTGGGAACTATTGGGGGGCCAGGCCAGTAGGGCAGGGCTCTGTGTTTTTAGGGTCGCTGTGTTTGCAGAAGATGGGATGTGCACATGAGCATTGCCATGAGTGCCCACTTGTGGTTACACTGGGTGGGATGTGTGCGTGCATGTAGCCATAAGCATCTTTTGGTTACACTAGATGGGATGTGCTCATGCGCCTAGGCCTAAGTGCCCACTCGCAATTGCACTGGGTAGGATGTGCACATGCATATAGCCATAATTACGCACCTATGTTTGCACTGGATGTGATGTGCACATGCGCATAAGCCTAAATACGCACTGTTTTTGCCCTGGATGGGATGGGAGCCCTAAGCATGCACCTGTGTTTGCCCTGGATGGGGTGAGCTTACATGCATAGACTTCAGTGCTCATAAATTTACTCTCACAGTACCCTCAGGCCTGCCAGGCAGAGCGTAGGGGCTTGTCTGCAGAGGTTGTAATCTGGCTGATTGACGAACATTCCATGTATCATTTTCAGTACCGTAGCTAAAAGGGTCGGGCCTGAAGGAGGGTTCTTGGCCGGCTCATTTTTATGAGCGGTTGGTTCTCCAGCACTCTCCTCCCTGGGTACCTCATCATTGCGAACCCCAACTACGTCAGTGCCTGCTCATAGGCATAAACAGAGTAATCCAGATTTATTGGATCTGCAGCTGCCTACACTCGCCAGCGCGCAGTGTGCAGAGGAGAGAAATGGAATTGTTTTTCCTGTGGTGATGGGGTCTGGAGCCCAGGGTATCTGGGTCTCCCTCGAGGGGGTTAGAGCAGGGGTTCGAGCTATGCCTGGGCTTCTGTCCCTGTGGGGATGTGGGCAGTCTAGGTGTTGGAGTGAGCCCAGAGAGGCCTGTGTTTCACTGATAATGAGCAACCCTGGTGCATAGGTCCTGAGAGTGTCTTGGGTGGCCTTCTCGGGATGGGAGAGGCCCTGTGTGGCTCATGTTTTGCCGCCTGGGTTGGGGGATTCTAATTCCATCATGCCTACAGCTCCTTCTTTCGTTTGGGTTCACTCTGGGCCCAACTGACTTGCACATCAACTCCTGCTCCACCCGGGGTCCTGGGAAGGGTGTTCTGGGGAAGGTATGGTCCCATTTGCTTTTCTGTAATCCTCCTCTCTTCTGAGTGGACCCAGCAGCCTTTTGGGGGAACCCATATTTGTGGGGATCTCTCCAATTCTCGGGGCCAGCTCAGCTGTGACTTTATTTATTGATTTGATTTTGGGGCCACACCCAGTGATGCTCAGGGATTTCTCCTGGCTATATGCTCAGAAATCGCTCCTGGCTTGGGGGACCATATAGGATGCCAGGGGATCGAACTGCAGTCCATCCTAGGTTAGCCATGTGCAAGGCAAAGTGCCACTACTCCAGCCCCTCAGCTGTGGCTTTAATACAGAGCATCTCACCACCAGTCTCTGAAATCAGGAAGATGCTGAATATAGACACGCAGAGCTTCCACTTTCATAACAACCTTCTCACAGCAGTCTGGCCCAAGAACCTGGATCCCCAAGGTCCTCCTGATTTCTGGAGTTCCCAAGCTTATTGGTTTTATTGGAGTTGTTGTCTCCCTCTGTCTGGGAGGGGCAGCTCAGGCCCCACGGTCTGTGGACCTCCATGTCTCCCCATGGCCAGCAATAATCACCAGTTTCCCAGGATGGGGATCTAGGCTCAGTGTTTCTCAAAGTGAATGATAAACCTTCTAGGGGTTCTGGAAGGATGGTTGGAGCAATATTCACAGGGGCATCTATTCCCTGGAGGTCGATTTTGGGGTAGGAGACATTGAAGGATTTATCGATTTCTGAAAAGGGGAAGTTATCAAATACATTGGGAGGTTCTGGCCTAGACACTGGGTGACTGGAGCTTGAGTTCGAGACTCAGGGTGGCAGATGGGGAGCCCCCATGCCCATACCATCACTTCCATTATCCCTATCATCATCATTAGCACCAACATTACCACCATTACCCTTCCCATCACTACCATTATCACCATCATCAGCCACCATATCCTTCCATCATTACCATCACCACCACCATGTTTCCCATCACTATCACTGTCATCACCATCACCATTATCCCTATCATCATCAACGCCATCATCACTACTATATCCTTCCATCACTACCATCATCACCATAACCACCACCATCTCCCTTCCCATCAGTGCTCTAACATGATAATCAACAGCAGCAGCATTGCCACCATGACAACCCCAACAACCCTCTCACTATCTTTGCCTTCTCCCCCCATTCCTCCCCATGGCCTCCATTTCCATCCCCGGAACCACCTTCATTGTCTTCAACACTGTCAGCCATCCTCATCCTCATCCTTCTTTTTTTAACCATTTCCAATCTCACCATCGCTGGCACCATCAGCTTCCTCATCACTTGAATGTAGCATTTGATGCCCTGGCTGGGGATTCTTTGGTGATATTAGACATTAAGTGGCACGATTAACAAGTGCCCCCCTACTTTCTATGGTATCTGATGGTTACTTTTTTGTTTGTTTGCTTGATTTTGGGCCACACCTGGCAGTGCTCAGGGGTTACTCCTGACTTCCTAGCAGTGCTCTGGGGACCATATGGGATGCCGAAGGTCGAACCCCCAGTTGACTTTGTACAAGATAAACACCTTCACTCTGACCCTGAACCTACTTTAGAGACCAAATCACAGCCCTGTGAGCAGGGCGGATGATTTGTCCCTGTACCACAGAGCATGAGGCAAGGGCCCAGAAAAACTACCGCCTGGCCAAAGTCACACAGTCAGCTGCAGCAATCCTCACTGGAAGCTCAGCTGCCAGTTTGCTGGTTTGAGCTGCACCTGGCTGTAGGGGAACCTGGCTCCCTTTCTCTGAGCACTTGCCTTTGCCCCTGTAGTGCCCATTTTGCTCCTAAAGAATTTAGGAGAGGCCATGGGGTCATTGATGCAAGCGCTACAGCAGTCAACTGGGTGGTTAGACACAAGAGCCTGCACTTTAGGGATTCTTCCCTATAGGGGTGAGGACAGAGGCGGAACAAAGATGGGACACAATGAGGGATGTGCAGGGAAGTAAGTGGGGTGACTGCAGCGATCTCAGAAGCATGAGTCAAGGGGGCTGCTGCCTGTCCAGCCCCTCCTGTGTGCCAGGCTCCTGTGTGTTCTGGCGCGGGGGGTGGGGTTCTGAGATGCAAAAGGGGGGACCTGAGAGACACCCCAAGATCTACACCAGGAAAACAGCATCTAGCATCTGAAACTGAAAATGTCTCAGCAACAGAGAATGTCTGGGCCCCCCGGACGGAGCTGGCCTTTTCCTGGGTCCCCCACACATCCACACCCAGCTCACACCCCTGTTTGCTCCTAAAGGTGCGGCAGCCACGAACCTGGAGCTCCTTCTTGCAGAGGGTCTGGCACACGGCGCTGCCCCTGCAGCTGCTGCTCTTGCTCTTCCTGCTGCTGCTCTTCCTGTTGCCCGCCGGAGACGAGCGACGCAGCTGCGCCCGGGCCAACAACTTAGTCCGCTCCTTCCGCCTCATGCTGCGCTACAGTGGGCCCCCGCCTACCTAGCCCCCAACTCTGCCAACAACGGGGGTCTCCCCGCTGCCCCTCAGCCTCCCTCCTGATTCCCGGATGCCTGTGATGGTCATCCACCTATGGGGCTCATGGACTCTAGATGTACTCCTTGCATCTAGAAGACGTTGCCGTGGCCTCCCTCTCTGGAATCAGGGAAAACACCTGCCATCTGCTGCCACGTTGCTTGTCCCCACTCTGAGGTTTGGTCTGCAGTTGGCCCTGGACAGCAGGAAAGCAGGAAGAGTCACCTCTCAGAGCCCTCCAAGGCATCCCATGCCAGTGACAAGACCCTCAGGGACTGGGCATCGCTCTGCGCCCCTACACTAGCTTCAGCCCTAGCGAGAACATCGCCCATGGGGCCCTATTGCAGGGGTCAGACAAGGGAGGGAGGAAGGTTCCAGGGCAGGTGCAGGACTGGCACAGCCGAGGGGAGTTCAGGGGGCCCTGATGCACCTATTCAGCTGCGATGGGACAGATCAGTAGGGACCACCTGTGGCCACCACCCTCCCCCCAGTCCATGAATGCCCCATGGTCTCTGTGTACCATTCTCGAGAGGTGCTTCCTTTCCAAGATGCCCTTTGGTGCTGCCCACACGACAAATGCCAGAAGGACATTCTGGATCCCCTGCTCTCGGTTCCTAGTTTTTATTGGGGAGGCCACACCTGTTGGTGCTTAGGTTACTCCTGGCTCTACGCTCAAAAATTATTCCTGGCAGGTTCCAGGGACAGCCATGTACAGTCCATGGGGTTCCTAGTTCGGATTGGGGGGTTCCCTGCCATGTCAGGGGGCAACAGAAAGGTTCCCCAACTGGGACAAGTTTATTCTGCCGTGCCTCATCTTAAAGGGGACAGGGAAAGAGGCAGGTCCTCTGAAATGTGCCCCCAAGTCCAGAATGGGCGCTCTGCCCACCGCATACCAGGCAGAATCTGGAGCTGTGCTCACAAGGGCGAGCTGTGCTCACCTGGGAAGGGCCGGACAGCTCTGCCTCCATCTCTGAGAAATTTGGGGTTTCCCAGCGACTGGAACCAGGATTCACATTTCCTGTGAGAGAAAAGTTGCCTTGCCCTTGCCCACTCAGTAACACATAGACACAAGGGACATCCCCGGGCCCTGGAAGCCAATGTTGTACAGCCCAGGAGGGTCTTTCTTCAGAGGGAGAGTCAAGTGGGGGTAAGCCCCACTGTACTTTGAGATGCACCATTCCCCTTCTAGCGCAGGGACATCCGGGTCTCCTGGAACCAGGGGAGTCAGGGAGAGTTCTGGGCAGGCTCTGGAAGCAGCTCCTGAGGCAGAAGAAACCCAGTCTCCAGCGTGGTCTGGCTTTCAGGCCATCAGGCTGTGCTGCTGTGGTTCTGTCGCAGCAGGCCTGGGGTCTGGGGACTCCTTTCCACACTCCCATTTCTTAGGCGTAAAGACTGAGACTGGGAGGGGGGTGGTAAGTCACCAGGGGAACCCTGCTACAGTGCTCTGCCTCTGGTGGTCCCTCAGAATCCCCCAGGTCTGTGACTTCACCTTCTTCCCCCTCAGGAAGGCAGCCAGTGTTGTCCACTGGGGGGAGGGAGACCCCCATAGGAGGTGGGGCCCTTGCGTGTCTGTCTTTCTGTGTTTTTCAAAAATAATGCTGCCAAAAGATCTGCTTGTTTGCAAACCTTTTTTAAAAAAAATAAGAGAGTTGATATTTTCATTACTTTGATATAAATACAGTTGTAATATATTACAACCCTCCGGTGCACGTGTGCTCTTTTGAGTCATGTGGAGGAGTGTGTCCATGACGTTCTAGTTGTTCCAAAACAGCTGACCAGGTTCACAACATCCTCTGAGGGTGTTGGACAGTGGGACACTTGTCCGATTGTTTGTTTGGTTGGTTTTTGGGCCACACCGTTTGACGCTCAGGGGTTACTCCTGGCTATGCACTCAGAAATCGCCCCTGGCTTGGGGAGACCATATGGGACGCCGGGGGATCGAACCACGGTCCGTCCTACGCTAGCGCTTGCAAGGCAGACACCTGACCTCTAGCGCCACCTTCCCGGCCCCCGATTGTTTGGTTTCTGTGTCCAGCATGTCACCCCTGGCCCCGGGTCTGTTCTTGTGCTTGTGTGTGTTTGTGTGAGAGCTTGTGTGTGTCTGAGTGCTGTATACATTCTGTATGCATGTATATATGTGTGTTTACATGCCTGCATGTGTATTTGCATGCAGGTATATATGTTTGAGTGCATTTGCACACATTTTGCCCGTGTTTGTATATGTATGTGTGTGTTTGCTTATATGTTTATTTGTATGTTTATGTGTCTGCCTGTGTGCGTATGTTTGTGTACCTGAGATACATAAAAATAGTGGTGGAGGGGCCGGAGAGATAGCATGGAGGTAAGGCGTTTGCCTCTCATGCAGGAGGTCATCGGTTCGAATCCCGGCGTCCCATATATGGTCCTCCCGTGCCTGCCAGGAGCAATTTCTGAGCCTGGAGCCAGGAATAACCCCTGAGCACTGCCGGGTATGACCCAAAAACCACAAAAAAAAAAAAAAAAAAATAGTGGTGGAGCAGCTGTCAGCTGAAGAGGACAAAGACTAAAGGAGGGACCAGGTAAGTGAACAGGAAGCAGCAGACCCCACCTGGTGGCTCACGTGGGTTCGGAGCAGCACCTTGGATCCAGATCCAGGGTGTATCTAAAGAGGAGATAAAAGTGGGAGTCTTGAAACTTAGCAGTGTCTAGCAAGAGCAAGGAGATGGAAGCTAGGCTAACCCTGAGCTGTGCCGGAGTGTGGGGTGTTTTTCATTTGTTAGGGGGTGACACCCTGCAGGGTGTTTAGGGGTTACTCCTGGCTCAGCTCTCAGGATTCACTCCTGGCAAGTTTGAGGGACCATATGGGAAACAGTGTCACTGACCTCTGTGAGCTGAGACACTGATGACAATAGTGTTCATGCTAGTCTGATTTACCATCCCCAGCAGCCAGAAGTTCTTTGTGCCTGCAAGGAGGTTAGTTTGCTACAAGGAATTAATACAAGAGGAGTAAGGGGGCCCCAGACATATTGGGGCTCTGTCTGAAGACATTACCAGAAGATACTGGTCAAGCCCCTCACCTAATTAATTTCACAAACCCCCATTGTAGTGACTATTCTGCAGACTTTCCCAGGGGTACTCTGCTCTTGGCCTTGAAGAAGGCCCTTTGAGCAGATATTGGAAACCTCCATGTTATATGTAGGATCCTCACACTAACGATGCAGTATCCCTGTTCATCCCTTAGAAGTGTTCTTAAATCATCACAGTTTCAGGGCTGGGAGATGCTCAAAGTGTTGGTGGGAGTCCCAGGAAGTCCCATGTCTATCCTGACATCACGACTGAGCCTGGAGTACCACAGAGTCAGGAGCACAGAGCCATGAGTATCTCTACATGTGATCCCCCCAAATGAGAGACCCTTGGTCTAGAGATGAATGACCAACTTCACATCCTTTTCTTTGAACATTCCAGATTTGAGGGACCCCAGCCCTGGCACAAGACAGTTTTCAAATTTTTAAGAATCTCTCCTATTGTGGCAGGATGATTCATTAGTTTTTCTGGATATTTTTTCCCTGAGGAGGTGTGTGATGGAAGTATTTATCTTTCCTGTTTTCATCTGATGCAACCAATCCTAGCTGTGGCATGTTTAATGGGGGTCAGTCTTCATGTGTGTGGCAAACCCTCTGGGGGGATACATGGTTCAATTCTCAGCCTGGGAGTCCCCCAGGTCACCACAGCACCAGCCCTGGCTCACTCAACCCATAGTGACCCCCTTTTAGCCCATTGCTGTGAGGAGGAAGCACCCCAATTTCCGAGGGGTGCCATCACTTAGTGTTTTAAGTTCCACTTTCATTCTGGCTCAGATCTTTGTCTCTGATCCCAGCTCCCAATTGTTTTGTTCTGGGGCTCCACTGCCAAGAGACAGAAGTGAGGTCTGACCCCAGCAATCCTGCCACTCTGCCTGGCTGGGTTCACTTCTGGTCCATGAACTTGGGCAGGCCACTTAGCTTTGGGATGCTAGAGGACCAGGAAAAGACAAAAGTGCCAGGTGCTTCCCTGGCGATTATTGGGATGGTACAAGCACCACAGTGGAAAGGGGAATGCAAAGGAAACCTCAGTCTTCTCCTCAGTATGGGCACTAATTTCTTGGTAGTGACAAACAGTCCGTGGCTTGATAGGATGGTTTTAGGGGAGAGGCATATGGGAGTTTTGTACTTTGGGGTCACTTTTAGCAATTTATTCTGAAGTCATTGGATCACACTCTACTGTGTTTAGGGCTTACTCCTGCCTCTCTGCTCATGAATCATTCCTGGTAGGCTTGGGGGAGCATGTGGGGTGCCTGGGATTGAATTTAGGCAAATGCCCTCCCACTGTAATATCTTTCCTGCCCCCTAGAGTTTTTATATTATCATTTTATTTATTTATTTATTTATTGGTTTTGGGGCCACACCCAGCAGTGCTCAGGGGTCACTCCTGGCTGTCTGCTCAGAAATAGCTCCTGGCAGGCACGGGGGACCATATGGGACACCGGGATTCGAACCAACCACCTTTGGTCCTGGATCAGCTGCTTGCAAGGCAAACACCGCTGTGCTATCTCTCCGGGCCCTATTTTATTTTATTTTTATTATTATTTTTGCTTGTTTGTTTGTTTTTTTGGGCCACATCTGGCGATGCTCAGTGGTTACTCCTGGCTATCTGCTCAGAAATAGCTCCTGGCAGGCTCAGGGGACTATATGGGACGCCAGGATTCGAACCAACCACCTTAGGTCCTGGGTCAGCTGCTTGCAAGGCAAACGCCACTACACTCAGCTATGTCAGGAATATTTCTGGAGAGCACATGACTGAGCTCCTTCAACATGCAAACACATACCAGCCCCTCCTCATGCATGCCATGTTTTGTGTCCTGTTGCCAGCATTGCCTCTGGGCCTCTCTCTCAGTGCCCCATCCCAGCTCCAAGAGCAAAGACTCCCTTAGCTTCACTCATTTCCTCCAGGACCTCCAGGCTTACAGGTAAAATTCAGCAACTGCCCCTTTTCCTTACAGACAAGAAGTTACAATTGATTTATTCCCCCTATTGTCCTGTGACTATTTTTCAGTGGTACATGGTCCCTCATCTGTACCTCTTAGCCTAGAAAAGACTGAAAATATTTCCCAGCAGTCCTTCAGGTGGTGTTTGCTGAATTCTCTGGCTGGGTTGGTTCTCAGGCTGCTTATACTGGAGGCAGGGTTAGAGAAGGCTGTCCTGTCTCTCCTACAGAAAAGCAGGTGGGTGGATGGTGGCAGCTCGGTGCCCAGAACTGCTTCGGTGAGACAGGAAAGATCTGGAGGAGATAAGTGAGGGAAACTTGCAGCAATGCCACAGACTAGGTGGTGGTAGGATCTTTTTTTCTTTTTGGTTTTTGGGTCACACCCAACAGCGCTCAAGGATTACTACTGACTCTGCACTCAGAAATCACTCCTGGCCAGGCTCAGGGGATCGAACCTGGGTCAGCTGCATACAAAGTAAATGCCCTATCACTCTAGCCCCTGCAAGTGGGAATCTTATAACATAGCTAGGTTACTCTATAAGCAAATAATGTAGCAAAGTCCTGCCAAGCACTCATATCTTGCAAGGTGTCTATAGGATGCAAGAATCAAATTATCCCTGGCCCTTACATGTTCCCAAACACAGATATGTGTCTCCTAGATGGATGTAATAAGGTTAGAAACCAGCTCCTTCTGGGGATCTGAGATTCTCAGAAAGGGACTCAAAGTTTTTGCTAAGGAGTGGTGGCTTCTCTGTGACCCATATGGGGTCCCATCTGTAAAGTCTGGCTTTATTTTGTTTTGTTTTAGGGCCACATCCAACAATGTTCAGAGCTTCCTCCTGGCTCTGCAGTCAGGAATCACTTCTGGAGGTATTTGGGGACCATATGGGTGGCTGGGAATTGAACTAGGCAAATGTCTTACTCACTCTGAACAATCTCTCTACAGCCTCAAAGATGGATTTTTTGCCCAAAGGAACCCATTGAGCCTTCCCTGCTCTGGCCCCCAAAACAAAACCAAAAAACTGGAGACCAAGCATTTTTTCTGTATAGCATGTGCATGTTGCTTTCCAGTGGGTTTAGGCTGCCACAGGACAGGATGAAATCCTGCCATTCCTGCAGCTTGGATGGAGCTAGAGGCATTGTGTGAAGTGAACTATTTTAGTCAGAGGGAGAAGAACAAATGCCAGACAATCTCACTCATCTGTGGTACAGAGAGAAAAGGCAAAGGAACAGAAAATAACCAAGAAGACAAACTCAAATCCCCAACTGAGGTGATTCAGAGTGAGAAGATGTGGTGCATAAGTAATAGAAGAACATTTGATGGAGGGTTTTTCTATAGACTTTTCTATGATGGTACAGGGAGGAAGTGAGATCAATCAAAGCCATAAATGGGGGGAGCTGGAGCAATAGCACAGTGGAGGAGGAGGGCGTTTGCCTTGCACTTGATCTCACAACACATGGATTTTATTTTACATAGAGGGTCTTCACTTGTTCAATGAACCATCAGACTAGTGTAATCAGGGCTGGGCTTCAGCCTTCCAGCTCATAAACCTTCCAAAAGGACTGCCAGTGGGTGGAGGGTGGAGAGCTGGAAGGCGGCATCTTGCTCCCCCTTTTCTATATTATGCTGCTATTGTTTCATGCTCTCTATTGTACCAAGTAACACAATGAAGCTCTTCATTTGAAGTCCTGTGAGTGACAATGCTGGTGAATAAGTAACATACTTACATTCTCCTAAAGGGAAGGATGGAAAGATGAATAGACTCTCACCCACATTGCTGAGTGGGAGATGTCTTGAGGTTGATGGAAGCAGGAAACATGACAGTTTTAGGAAGGGAGTGAGAAATGGGGATGCTTCCCAATGGTCTCTGTCAAGGACATGAGAACCTGGAGGAGACAGAGAACATTTTGAATATTTAAATTTTTATTTATCCATGAGCCATTTACCTTCCATCTATCATCTATTGATCCAGCCATCATCATTCATCTCCCCACCACCCATTGTTCATCCATCCTCATCCACTGTTCCCATCTATACATCCATCACCCAACCATTATTCATTAACCTATTCATCTATCTCTCCACCATTCACCCATTTATCCATTTGTTATTATCTACTATCCATACATGGTTATTCATCTATCAATCCATACATCCATTCAATTCGTCTACCAATTTACTATCTCCTCATCATCCATAGACCAGGACCATCCTTTCACCCATCAACCTAATCATCTATCATCCATCCCTCATCCACCCATAATCCATCCATTATTCATCCATCATTCACCCATCATCCATCACCCATCACCCTCCTTTTACACATTCAGCTATTCATCCCTGTATTTTCATTCTAGTAAGGGGCCACAAGCCAAGAACAACCTTTTACTTCTAGAAAGCTAAGAAATGGACCCTTGTAACTTAACACATAGATTTTAGCTTCACTTCTAGATTTCTTATCTCCAGAAGTACAGAAGAAACATGTCTGCATTATGATAAGGCATCAAACAGCTAGTCTGTTACAGCTGTCATGTAAAGTGCTCTCTTACAGAAACATAACACACATCCTCACGGTGTCTCTGTGAACATGAATGACCCAATACATGGAAAGCCTTTGGCATGATTTCTGGGCACATAGTCAGTGCTCCAAAAATAATAGCTGCTCTGAATTTCAGTATAGTAGGAGAAACAGACATATGTAACTTGACTTGAGTCTGGGAGAAGGGAAGATCCAGAGACTAAGACTATAGTACTGGAACTGCACCAGTCATGAGAGCAGTGCCCCTCCCAGATGGTGAGGGAGGTCCATCACCATCTCATCTGAGCTTCCTGGGTGATGTCTCAGCATCTTGGAGTCTGAGGCACAGCCAGCTGCAGGCCGGGTGGTGAGAAGCTCTTCCCAATCCCCCTCCCCCGGGGCTTGATTGTTGGCAAACATCCTTGCAGGCCCCCAGCTGTTTGCAAAGCATTTACTCAAGTGTTGACATTTAAATCTCATTTAATCGGCAGAATATTCCTCTCATATTTTCTAAGCCATATATTTGTGGCAAAAGGGAAGGAAATAGCTACATTTTGTTGTTGTTGTTTGTGTGGTTGATTTTTTTGTTTTGTTTTGTTTTGGTTTTTTGTATAGGGATTTAAAAGCGGAAAGGATGCTCATCGAAACAAATTTGGTAAAGACTGTAATTTTGTTGTCTTGTCAAGGCTACTTGTGATAGCTGGGTGGATGGTATTATTTACCCCCCAATATACTTTCTTGGGCATATGACTAGTCAGAGTTTCCCGTTGGCTCCGTGATTGGGCTGTGCTCCGTTGGATCTAGGCTTACTCTGCTTGCACAAGGATGGTAGCAAAGATGACGCTGAGCAGACAAGAAAGTCCTTGTAAGTCAGTCATCCTGTGAGGGTGCCTAAGCCGGTAACTGAAAATGACAAACTTACCGTCTGCTGTCTAAGCTGACAGCCAGGTTGGACACAAAGAACCACCCCGCTGAGCCCAATCACTGCACCCACATATTGAAGGACGAAAGAAATAGTTGTAAGCAGTTAGGTTTGGGGACATTTTATCACATACCACTGCTGCTCTAGCAGAAACTGATGATCAATTATTAATTATCAATGATCACAGCTACCATTTTTCACAGGACTTAAGTGTCGGGCTCAGATCACAGTTTATTCCTGGAATTCTTATATGAGAATCATCAGAAGTGGGTTCTGGAGGATTGTCCAGAGTCCTAAATCAGTTTCTCTTTGTCAGAAAACTCTGAGGTACCTGAGATCCATATGATTTGGGGGAGGGGGGGGCTTGGGAACCACACCTGGCAGTGCTCAGAGCTTACTTCTGACTCCTGGCCTTACTTTTAACTCTGTACCCAGGAATCATTGCAGGCAGAGATGAAGGGAACTTGCAGTGCCAGGAATGCAAGCCTGGCCTCCTGCATGTGCTCAGCCCTTTGAGCCATGGTGGACCTTGAAGGTGGTGTCCTTTCCTAAAAAGGAATGCCCCTATTTAATGACCTGCCAGGACTGCTCTTGTTTGCTTATTTTGGATGGCTTTCCCAGCAGTGCTGGGGTGTAATGAAACCTCAGGCTCCAAAACCAGGACCTGGAGAAATTCGAGTCTGGAAGCATATATTTGTTGAGACTGGACTACCTAGTATGATATGATATGCTATATGATAGAGATATGACAAGTAATAGTAGCTGATTATAATCCAATTATTAATCAATTTTACTCAAATGTAACTGTTATAACTGTTATAGATGCTTAAGATGCTCATGGTGCCTGCAGTTCTTGCCTTTGCCTCCACTGTCCCCCTTGTCTCCTACCCCCTTCCACCCTTGAAATCTTTCCAAGCCATGAGCAGGTCGGCATGAACTTTAAGCAGGTTATTCCCATCCCAATTGACCGATAACACACATCTGGCAGGATGTGCAACTCATGTCAACAAGGTTGCTTAAACTTAAAGAATGAAAACACCAGCCAGAGAATACCCACCCTCAGAGGGGACCTGCCAAAATTGGAGTGGAAGATGGGCAGACTGTTAGATTGGACACTATGTTTAAACCTCGCATTTTACAAACCTTGCTTTTCATACCAACCCTCCCCTTAAAATCCCTTAGGTTTATATAAGTTGCCTCCCCAAGTTGCTTAGGACCTCCAGTTTCATCTGCAAAGCAGATTCAGTTGCCCCAGCTAGCTGGGATCAATAAACCTGCTTTGCTGTTTGCATTCCTGTTGAATTTGGAGTCTTCATTTGAGGCAGTGGGCTTTCACAGACCCTAACACATTAATACAGGAAATAATCCACACAGTGAAAGGGGGCAGGAACAGGTTCAGAAATTTCAACATGCGGACTGGGAATTTCAACACGCAAGCCTTCTGCTCCTAAGAAACAGGAAATTCAGTGAAGGAAGACCAGAGAATAATGCTCTGCCTTCCTAAAACCCAGGCTTTTTATTAGCAAGAACCAAATCACACCCTAGGGTGGAGAACAGATTCTAAGTAGGGAGGACCCAGTAAAACAATCACCAAATCAGACCCTAGGGTAGAGAATGAACACTGAGTAGGGTCAAACCCAGTAATACAACACTGGGGGTCACCAGGGTTACATCCAGCAGCCATGTGGAGTTAAGATGGAGCTTTGTGCATACCCAGTATATGGAACCTCTATGCATGCCAAGCACATGCTCTGGCCCCGTGAGCCTGGTCCCCAGCTCCCACAGCTACACTTGGATGAGCAATTTCTAGCCCAGATCCTATGAGCTTGAAATGTGCATCACTCCCAGAATTAGCCCTCTTTCCCTCCCCGAAGACACTACCTGACACCTGACCCACAACCCACCCTCACCCCCGACTCCTCCTGCCTTTAATTGGTGGTGCTTCTGGGGAATGAGACCTGCCACATTCCTGTGAGTTGCTGCCTGCACCCACTCTTGGTTCCTGCCATATCAATCACTTCTCTTTTCTGCTCTCTGAGCAGTTCTCCTTCTTTGAGTCCTGGTACAGGGTCCTCATGTCCCTGATGGCTGTGGCCCCCTCACTAGGCAAGGTCGAGGTGTTCCTTTGAGCCGCTGTCTGGGCTGCCTCCTTCTGCCCAAGTACTTCTCTGCTCCCAAGTTCAAAATGAAGCTGTTCTCTTTTCAGCAGAGCAATGGCAGGGGCCAGAGGTCTTTGCTGTTCAGGCTGCAGCCCAGTCCCTCCCAGGACATCATCTGCCTGTGAAATCAGGAGTGGCAGAGAATGAGACAGGCTTGGTGCAAATTGGTTCCTGTGTTCAGTCAGGCCTGTCTTCTCACAGACAGACACTTACAGATGATGGGATGCAAGTCCCAGCTGGGTGGAACCATGGACTGAGGGAACAATGAGTTTAGTCACCATACTGAGCCCTGAGCTGTATGGGGTGAGTTGAGGTCATCTTTAGTTCCAATCACTGGGTCTTGTTTACTCTCTCAGACCCAAGTTCATCCCTTCTCCCTCCTTTTTTTATTTTGATTATCTTGGTTTTGGAGTCACACCTGGTGGCGCTTTGGGTCACTCCTGACCTTATGTTCAGGAACCACTCCTTCTAGGCTCTGGGGACCATATGGGATGCCAGGGATCAAAATCCTGGTCAGCCATGTGCAAGGCAAACATGCTCCCCACCTCTCCTTCCTCTTGAGTTCCCAACCTTTTCAGTCTTTAGGTCTTGCTAAGCATCAGCCAAGGATTATTTGCTCCCTTGCCCTCAGGACTTTGGCAGAGTCAGTCTTGGGACTTTGTGTATCTCACACCTGCGGGTTTGGGGGTGGCACCTTAAACAGCCCCAGAGATCAGAGGTCCTTAATCAGAGGCACCTTAAACAGCCCCAGAGATCCCCAGAGGTCAGAGGTCAGAGGTGGTCTGGGAAGAATGAAAATCACCATCTTTTTTTTTTGGTTTTCGGGTCACACCCGGCAGTGCTCAGGGGTTACTCCTGGCTCCATGCTCAGAAATCGCTCCTGGCAGGCACGGGGGACCATATGGGATGCTGGGATTTGAACCAATGACCTTCTGCATGAAAGGCAAACGCCTTACCACCATGCTATCTCTCTGGCCCCGAAAATTACCATCTTGAAGCCATCACCTTGTCTCGAAGTCAACTTCCAACAAGCTTTGTTCTGACCTGACTCATTCCTTGGCCCTAATGTGAAGGGACATTCCCCCACATCACCCCCTTGATGGAGTCTCCTGAGATCTCATTCCCTTCCTGTGGCTACTCAGACACCTGCTGCTCCTAATTACTTGTCCTCAGGGCCACCTGCTCCCTATCTCCATGGCCACAAGCCACAAACTGCAGACAACAGCCCCCACTATGCAGCCCCCCACTTGCCCTCCCAAAAGGCCAGTTGCTCCCGGGAGTCCTCTGAGCTGCATCCACCTTTTCTGCAGAGACACAGCATGGTCCTGGATGAGGCTTCTGCTTGGCCACATGTCTCTGTTTTCTGCCCCTACTTCCTGTTAGAGCTGCTGGTACCAGGCATCATTGGTCCTAGAGTTCGGGGGTGGGGAGCAGCAGGGTGGGAGGAGGTAAATGAAAAGGCTCAGTGACCCAAGCCTAAAAATAAAAATATGATTCGGGCCCGGAGAGATAGCACAGCGGCGTTTGCCTTGCAAGCAGCCGATCCAGGACCAAAGGTGGTTGGTTCAAATCCCGGTGTCCCATATGGTCCCCTGTGCCTGCCAGGAGCTATTTCTGAGCAGACAGCCAGGAGTAACTCCTGAGCACCGCCGGGTGTGACCCAAAAACCAAAAAATAAAATAAAATAAAATAAAAAAAAAATAAAAATATGATTCAATTCTCGCGTCTGCCTGATGCAGAGGCAGACCCATGGCAACAGCCCCTACATGAAGGAAGCTTCCAGTGGGTGGAGGGAGTGGATCTAGATGGCTCTGGAGATGGGGGTGCAGATTGGCATCATCCCAACTTGCTGGATTCTGGACTTGGAGGAGTCAGTTACAGAGACATGGGGTAGCTGTGTCCCTTTGTATGGACCCCCAATTCAGGCTGTGTCTCCTCAGGACACAGAGTCTGGCCTAAGCAGAAGGCAGTATCTTACTATACTGAGTTAGATATGGCAGGAAGTCAGGGTACTACATCTGGGTCCCCAGTAAAGTAATCCTCTGTCTTTTGGTATCCATGAGAACATCTGAGCTCTGCTCTAGGCAGATGAATTCATGTCCTATGCTACCTCCAATCACCTCAAATACTTTTTTTTTTGGTTTTTGGGCCACACCCGGCATTGCTCAGGGGTTACGCCTGACTGTCTGCTCAGAAATAGCTCCTGGCAGGCACAGGGGACCATATGGGACACCGGGATTCGAACCAACCACCTTTGGTCCTGGATCGGCTGCTTGCAAGGCAAACACCGCTGTGCTATCTCTCCAGGCCCACCTCAAATACTTTATTTACTTGTCCTCACTACCTCTCCTTCCTGCTGTTTCTGCACAACTAGCTAAAATACCCTTTCCTCCAGGAAGAATTTTCAGGTTTTTTTGCTTCAGCCAATCTTTCTCAGACCTCCCAAAAGCAGTGAGGAGTCTCTGTTGATCCTGAGCACTTTATCCTTGGTGGCATCACAACCCTTCCTTCAGCCTATAAGAGCCAGCAGCATATTTGGACACAGTTATCCTGCTGTCTCTTCTTTCTGTAAAATTCTAATGCCCTTTTCATAGCCTCTCATTTCCTTGAGTTAGTTGGGTAGAGCTAATGTGTCAGAAACTAGGACATTATGGCAATAACTTCATTCACCTGTAAGGCATTTTGGCATCAAGTACCAGAAACCAATTCTGCCTACCTCAAGCAAGATTTTATTACAAAGTCCAGCAGCAAAACCCACTGGCTTAAACAAATAAGTATCCATGGTTCCATGGTTTGAGGAGGCAGAACATTCCCAAAATATCCCCAGGTGTAAGATGAAACCCAACTATTAACAGGAAAAATAAAGCCATTTCCCCATCTTCCTCTTTTCTTTAAACCTATCCCTTTGGTATATTAAAAGCCCACCTGGACCACTCAACCTTCCCCTGCCTGGTGAAAATTTTGTACTGGAAAAACAAAGAAAAGGACGTTTTGGCTTGGTGTGCAGAGAAGTCACAAGGCAAGAAGCAAACTGACTCCATGATTTTTTCCTGACTGGCTTGGTTTATTAGTTCTTCATGGCTACCCTACCTTCTTCAGTTCCATCTACCTGAAGGTGAAAATATGGCATGTGGGGTGATCTCACAATGTGATATTTATTTTACATCCACACATAAAATTAAAATGGATGAATCAGAATCAGGTATCTGACCATGAGCATATGTGCTGCTAGAGGCTCAAAGATCCAAGAGAGTGGATGCAACTGATCTACCTCAGACCATGTGTCAACGCTTTTCCTGTGCTTCATTTCATGGTGAATGTAAGAGGGAAGCTCTGGCTATAGGAGCTCCAAGTGTCCTTGGGTTTCAATTAAGTTGTAGGTGACATCCCACAAGTCTACATAGTATGAAGGGCAGGAGAGCACCCCAAGGAGCAGAGACTGTCATGTCAACGTCTTCACAGCAAGGAGGTTGCCCATCTCCCTTCAGAGTCACCTTATTCCTTTTTTCTGGCTCCTGGTCCAGCAGAGAAGGGAGAGTTCAATGTTCTGGGTTCTTGTTGCTGACAAATGATATACAAAGGAGCCACTTCCCTCTGAAGGAGGAGGGGCAGAAGACATGATGGACCCTCAGGGCAAGATAGGGAGACCCAGAGGCAGGGGTCCTCAAACTTTTTAAACAGGGGGCCAGTTCACTGTCCCTCAGACCATTGGAGGGTCTGACTATAGTAAAAACAAAACTTATGAATGAATTCTTATGCACACTGCATATATCTTATTTTGCAATGAAGAAACAAAACGGATACAAATACAATATGTGGCCCGCGGGCCATAGTTTAAGGACCACTGGTAGAGGACAAAGCCAATCCTGTCTGGAAGAGGAAAGGTTTCTCTGTCCAGAGGGGACAGGAAGAAACAGGTGCCACAAGCAGAGACTCGCTATATGTTGACTAGGCCAGAATGTCCAGATATTCGACCAAATACTCTCTAGATATGTCTCTAAGAATGCTTCTGGGTCACAGTGACATCAGTTAGCAGGAGGACAGACTGTTCATGTTGCCGACATAGGGCCTCACCGAGTTATTTGAAAGCCTCAGAAGAATACAAGGGCTGAGTAAGAGGGGACTTCATTTGTGTCATGGAACTCCTGCCCTTGGGTAGAACTCCTGCCCCTTTCATCCCCAGACTCAAACCAGAAATCCAGTTTCTTCCATCCCCAGATTCAGACCAGAAATCTTGCCCTCTTCCCCCAGACTCAGGCCAGTACTCCTGCTATGTCCTCCTGGTCTTCAGACCCTGGACTCAGACCAGAAGCAAGTGTGGCCCTTCTAGGTCTCCATCCTGGGAGCTAGCAGTTCTCTGGACTTAGCAGCCACAACTTGTATGAACTCACTGAAGGCCCAGGCTGGTGAAACTAAACCCTAAGTGTCTCCTTGAACTCTGGACACTCTCAGTTCCCAAGAACTAGTGGGATAGAGAACATTTATGAATTATTAGGAGAATGTCTGTTTTGAAGTGCCAATGGAACTTGCTTAGAACTTCCAATGGACACAGACTCAAAAGACCCTGAGACTCTGAAATGTTTCTAAAGTTGATTTTGCTATTTATATCATGACTTAATTAGTTGATTTAAGTTCTGACCCAATCTGGGTGAGCTACATCGACCAAAGACACAGAGCCCCCAGAGACCACACTTGAACAAGGGAATCATTCTGCTCCCCTTTTCCTAGGGTGCTCCAGGGATTGATCTCTGGAGATCCCCTTTTTTTCCCCAGTGCTACTTCCTGCCAAGTTCTCTGACAATCGGTGTGTGTCTGCGAGGCTTCACATTCTCCTGGACAATGAGGGCGACCCTTTGATCTTATTTATCACAATTCCCAATACATACAGACCTCAGTGATAGCCCAGTTGGATAAAGATTGCAACACCAATTGCTACAGAGCAACAGCAAAGACCTCGAAGAGGAAAGCTTCACACAAGAGCATCCGGGGAAAATAAATCCACTCTTAAGAGATGCAGATCTGATTTGGGATCTGGAGAATAAAATTAAAGCCAGAAGCAGAAACTATATTTCTTTTCTATTTATCTTGCATGTGTGAGAGCATTTTCAGAAGAAAGTGATATGTTCCTCGTAGGATTCAACTTCCAGTCTCGTCCAAACATGAGCAACTGGAACTTACTTCATGGACATGAAACAAACTTCAATTTTGAAGAAGAATTTCCATGACTACACACAACTGGTTGTGTCTGTTCACCAGCCTTAAGCATGAGACAAAACTCTGAGAGATTTATCACCTATTTGCCTAGTCAATTAATTAAGTCATGATATAAACAGCAAAATCAACTTGGGAAACATTTCAGAGTTCCAGGGTCCTTTGAGTCTGTGTCCACTAGAAGTTCTAAACAAGGTAAGTCCAATTGGCACTTCAGAACAGACGTTCTACTAATAATTCATGAAAGTTCTCTATCCCCACCAGAATTCAATGGCTTACAATCTAGTGACCACAATTCATTGCATTTCATTGTCTCAGAATTTATGACAAAATATTTTTTTAAAATATGTGTAAAACAGAGCCAGAGTGATAGAACAGCAGTTAGGGCATTTATCTTGCACATGCCAATCTAGGTTCGATACCCAGCATCCCAAATGGTCTCCAGAGCCTGCCAGTTGTGTTCACTCTGCTCTGTGCCTGTTACCCATAGGTGTCCCCCAGCTGCAGAAATTATCCATTCAAGGACCCGGAGAGATAGCACAGCGTTATTTGCCTTGCAAGCAGCCAATCCAGGACCTAAGGTGGTTGGTTTGAATCCCGGTGTCCCATATGGTCCCTCGTGCCTGCCAGGAGCTATTTCTGAGCAGACAGCCAGGAGTAATCCCTGAGCAACGCTGACTGTGGCCCAAAAACCAAAAAAAAAAAAAAAAAAAAAATTATCCATTCAAGGTGAGTTCAAGGCCAGGTGTCTGTGTTTTTGTTTGTTTGTTTGTTTCTGGGGCACACTCGGCAGCGCTCAGGGGTTACTCCTGGCTTTATGCTCAGAAATCACTCCTGGCAAGCTCGGGGAACCATATGGGATGCTGGGATTCAAACCACCATCCTTCTGCATGCAAGGCAAAAGCCTTACCTCCATTATCTCCCCGGCCCTGTGTCTGTGCTTTTCCAGCTGAGTTCTAGAAAGTTCAGAGGGAAGACCTCTGCAACCCCTCAGACAAAGCACTGCTCAAAGGGGAATTGAAATGAAGTGATGCTGGAGCAATTAAAGCGATGGAAAGAGAGAAACAGAAAAGTAAGGAGAGAAACAGAGGCAGAAATCCCTGACAGCCAGATGCCCAATTTTCAAATAGGACAGGAAAGCATCAGAAGTCTGTGAAGTCAAGACCCTCTGAAACAGATTTCCCTATAAACATTTGTGAAAACAAAATGAGCTAAAATGGGCAATTAGAAATTATCCAAGAGGGGCCAGAGTGAGACTATAGCAGGTAGAACATTTTCTTTGCATGCTGCCAACCAGGTTTTGATCACTGGCATCCCATATGGTCCTCCGAGCACTGCCATGAGTGACTCCTCAGTGCAGAGTCAGGCATAATCCCTGAGTATGGCCGGGTATGACCCAAAACACAAACCAAAAATGCTATCCAGGACAATTTTATACAAAGTTAATATAGGAATTAAGGGGTCAGATAGATAGTACAGTTGGTAAGGCATTTAGTTGTCTTGTATATGGCCTACCCTGGTTTGGTCCCTAACACTCCATATAGGCCCCTGAGCACTGAATGTCTCAGAATGCAGTCAGGAGTAAGCTGAGTGTTACAGCTGAGTGTTACCCTCCACCAAAGAAAAAGAATAAAGGAAAAAAGAAATGTCATAATATATTTACAGACAATAAAATATACTATACAAGCTGACAGATTAAAGTCAAAACTTACTATTTTTAAAAACTAAATGTCACACAAGTTATAAAGCACAAAATAAAAATACATTTTAAATGGGAAAAAATAAAGAGATTTGAATCAAGATTTGGAAATTAGAACAAAAATTTAGAAATAAAGGTAAATCTAGAAAAATATGTACCCCTTCAATAACAATATTGCAAATTACACCATCTAAAAGGAAAAAATAGGGGAGGGGAGAGAGAGAGAGAGAGAGAGAGAGAGAGAGAGAGAGAGAGAGAGAGAGAGAATGTTTGACATAGAGGCAGATAGAGAGGAGGGACTGAGAAAACTAGTGACATTGGTGACAGGAAATATGCACTGGTGAAGGGTGTTGAGAATCATATGACTTTAACTGAGTATCTCACAGTGATTCGATAAAAAGAATATTAAAAAAACTATTGAACACGTCAATAGAAAATTCTATAAGAGAATTAAGACAAAAATTTTTATATAAAAAAATGGGGGCTGGAGAGAGCACAGTGATAGGGCGTTTGTCTTGCAAGCAGCCGATCCAGGAAGGACAGTGATTTGAATCCCGGCATCCCATATGGTCCTCTGTGCCTGCCAGGAGCGATTTCTGAGCACAGAGCCAGAAGTAAGCCCTGGGCGCAGCTGGGTTATGACCCAAAATCAAAACAAAACAAACAAACAAAATATAACCAAAATTTTTATCGGTAAGATAAAAAGGAGATACATTTTATGGGGCTGGAGTGATAGTGCTGCAGTAGGGTGTTTGCCTTGCACGCAGCTTACCCAGGACGGACCTGAGTTCAATCTCAGGCGTACCATTTGGTCCTCCAAGCCAGGAGCGATTTCTGAGTTCATAGCCAGGAGTAACCCCTGAGCATCACCGGTGTGGCCCCTACCCCCCAAAAAGGAGATTCATTTTTAAATTAATCAGAGAACAGAGATTTGATACACTTTTTTAATCTTTTTTTTTTTTTTTTTTGGCCACACTCGATGATGCTCAGGGGTAACTCTTAACTATGTGCTCAGAAAACGCTCCTGGCTTGGGGGACCATATGGGACTCTGGGGGATTGAATTGCAGTCCACCCTACACTAGCGTGGGTAATGCAAATGCCTTATAGCTTGCGCCAGGGCTCCGGCCCCAGATCTGATACATTTTAAACATTTAAAAAAGTGACTGTGACAAAGTAACAAACACTAAAAGTAAAAGAAATTACAGTAAAATGATAAGAATCTCAGACTTAAGAACTCAAACTTGAGCAAACCAAAGCCAGAAAGCAATCAAAGTACCAAGAACCCAGACTAGAATGATAGTACAGTGGGTAAGGCACTTTGCCTTGCATGTGGCTGACTCGGTTCTATCCCCAGCATCCTATGAGCACCTGTGCACCACCGGGTGCCTTTTGGTGATTCTTAAGTACCATCAGGAGTGATTCCTGAGCGCAGAGCCAAGAGTAAGCCCTGAGCATTGCAGGGGGTGCCCCCCCCCCAAAAAAAAAACAAGAAGAACTATCATTCAGCTCATATCTGCCTGGAAGACAAACAATATTTAGTTTCAAACTCTTCAGGGGCAGAGAGATAATACAGCAAGTAAGATGCTTGCCTTGCCAACCCTAGTTTGATTCTCAGCCTTGTCCATAGATCCCTCAAGAACCACCCAAGAACCACCAGGATTGACCCCTGAGCCGGAGCCAAAAGCAAGCCCAGAGCATTGCTGGGTGTGACCCTGGAGCACAGAAATAAATTAATAAAAGTGTAGTACACTGAAAACCCAAGACTATTGACCAAGAACAAACAACGCTGAGGGGGTTGCTCCAAAGCAGACTTTAATAAAGGAGGAAAAGCCTTGGGTCTATTGACATAAAGAACACGGGATTTACAAGGCAAAGAAAATTGGATTAAAGTCTGATTTTTAATATCAACAGTCTATTCCGCAAACAGAATAATTTATCTAAGGTGAGGAAGAGAAACCTAAGGCAAAGATTTTAAATGCAAGAAAACACATCTTTAAGTCTAGAGGTCACCCCATCAGCATGAGGAGTTCAGATATTATTATCCCCTAGGGTCCCTTATGAAGAAGCAGGCTGAGCAGTGAGCTTCCAGTGATCCTAATAGCAAGCACAGTTGGGGAGCAGTACGGCTGTAATTCACTGACCATTGATTACCCATTCATTGGTTTCACAATCCAGCCACAGAGAACCTGGAAATATTTTTTTGTTTGTTTGGTTTTTGGGTTACACCTGGTGGTTCTCAGGGCATTTGGGGTGGGTCCCTGACCAGCTGGGATCATGCAAATGTCCCAGATTTGAATTACAGAGTATGATTATTTTTTCAAATTTTGGGCCACACCCTAAAGTATGTAGGGGTTACAATTGGTTCTGTATTCAGGAATTACTCCTGGAGGGCTCAAGTGACCATATGGGATGCTGGGGACTGAACCCAGATTGGCTGCACGCCAGGCCAGTGCTCTACCCTCTGTGTTATCACTCTGTCCCCCTGAGCCTTGGGGGACGCTGTAGAACATAGTCTTTAAAAATTATTTTGGTAGAGGCAGGAGAGATAGCATGGAGGTAAGGCATTTGCTTTGGATGCAGAAAGTCAGTGGTTCAAATCCTGGCATCCCATATGGTCCTGTGTCTGCCAGGAGCAATTTCTGAGCATAGAGCCAGGGGTAACTCCTGAGAGCTGCCAGGTGTGACCCAAAAAGCAAAAAAAAAAAAAAAAAAATTTCAGTGGGATCAGAGTGATAACACAGAGAGTAGGACATTTACTTTGCATGTAACAGACCTGGATTTTATCCCCAGCATCCCATATGGTCCCCTGAGTGGCAAAACACCCAGCAGGCTGGATAGATGTCCTTAGTGGACAGCATGTGGCCCACAGGCCAAAGCTTGAGGACCCCTGTCCTAAGCACTGTTTGGAAGATTTTCCCCCTTAAAGAAGAGGTTAGAGAATTTTTAAAATGTTAGATTAAGTTTTCTTACTACAATTTTCTACTAATGTTGTAACAAAATCCTTTGTTGGTTTATTTTCTTTCAGGCCACGCCAAGTGATAACTCAGAGTTTACTCCTGGTTCTGCACTTAGAAATCACTTCCAGTAGCCTCAGGAGACCAGATGGGATTGAATCCGGGTCAGTCACATGCAAGGCAAATGCCCTATCCACTTAACTGTTGCTCTGGCCTCTGTAACAGACTTTTAAGGGTTGATTAAGTACAGAGTTGCAGAAACAGATCTTTAGTTAATGGGGCATTTATTTTTCAGTTGGGAGTGCTCAGAGGTTACTTCTGGGAGACTCAGAGGATCATATGGGATGCTGGAGATCGAACCCAGGTCCATCCCAGGTCAGCAGTGTGTAAGGCAAATGCCCTTCCACTGTGCTATTGCTCTGGCCCCTAGTAGGTTATTTTTAATAAGATTTTTGGTTCCCCAGAGAATTTAAGTATACAATGTTTTTCCTATCCTTGACCAACCAGCACATTCCTCCTGCTCATGTTCTTGACTATTTTGAAAGTTCATCATGTTTGTTCCCAAAATTAATGTTTATAATAGGCCAGAGAAATTTCTTGGTGGTAGACCACTTGACTTGCTTTCATGAGGCTCTAGATTAGCACCCAGCACTGCAAATAAATAAGTAAATA
This sequence comes from Suncus etruscus, assembly GCF_024139225.1. Classification (NCBI taxonomy): domain Eukaryota; kingdom Metazoa; phylum Chordata; class Mammalia; order Eulipotyphla; family Soricidae; genus Suncus; species Suncus etruscus. The sequence continues at coordinate 39,187,040 of NC_064850.1, read as the reverse complement.
TACAAGGAAAACTTGTATTCATAATTATTGCAGCATTAGGGAATAATAGACACCCAATTTGAAGTCAATTGGTTGATATTTTTCCAATATATAAGCATGAAAGAGAGTCCAAAAGACCTGTTGGAATTGCCCACTGGATCTTTAGGAATGAGTAAGTCCCAGTGCAATGCCTAGTTTGTGTCCTTGCTGCTGGGTGGGTAATGTGATAAGACAGTCACATGACTGTGTCATGTGACAAATACAGAGATGACAGAAATGACATTGACCAAGGCCAGGCCAAAGCTAGAAACAAATACCAGGTTCTGGGTGACCGTGAAGGTAGAAGCTGACCATTAGGACCTCTCTGATTCATTCTTGTCCTCATTGTTGGAACTTTTTTTTTTTTTTTTTTTTTCAGATCACACCCGTTTGATGCTCAGGGGTTACTCCTGGCTAAGCGCTCAGAAATTCCCCTGGCTTGGGGGTACCATATGGGACGCCGGGGGATCAAACTGCGGTCCTTCCTTGGCTAGTGCTTGCAAGGAAGACACCTTACCTCTAGTGCCACCTCGCCGACCCCTGTTTGAAAATTTTTAAGAAGTATGTTCTTTATAATGATTTGAACAGATATTTCTATTAAAATCACACATTCAAAACAAAACAAAACTAGATGTCTTTCAATGAAGAAATTTAAGGATAGATGAAAATTCTGGGTTATAATAGAAGGCTGTGGTGCATAGATTGTACCTCAATAAGGCTACTAAAAGATGAAAAACAAAAAAAGATGAAAATGCCAGAAGAAGGGGTCGGAGAGATAGCATGGAGGTAAGGTGTTTGCCTAGCAAGCACAGAAGTATGGTGGTTCGAATCCTGGCATACCATATGGTCCCCTGAGCCTGCCAGGAGCGATTCCTGAGCGTAAAGCTAGGAGTAACTCCTGAGCGCTGCTGGGTGTGACCCAAAAAACAAAAAACAAAAAACAAAAACAAGAAAATTCTGCAGCCTTTTCTCCATTATGTTGAAAACAACAGTGGTGCCCTTAGGACATTGAAAAGAAGAAATTAGGGCCGGGAGAGATAGCACAGCTGCGTTTGCCTTGCAAGCAGCTGATCCAGGACCAAAGGTGGTTGGTTTGAATCCCGGTGTCCCATATGGTCCCCCGTGCCTGCCAGGAGCTATTTCTGAGCAGACAGCCAGGAGTAACCCCTGAGAACCGTTGGGTGTGGCCCAAAAACCAAAAACAAAGAAAAAAAGAAAAGACGAAATTAGTTGTGGAACATTGATTTGGTTTGTGTACTATACTCAGAAAGTAGATAAGCCTCCAGCTCAGTAATGAGGAAGGAACAACCCATATTTTACAATGAACCCTTCTCCCCCCAGAGATGGTATAAAAGTACTACAGAGATGCCATGGAAGTACAATCACTGAAATTAGAGGTGCTGGAGATGCTGGGGAGCACGTGGTGTAAAATCACCCCACTTACCTGAGTGAACAGGTCTGAAGCAGGGTAACTTCAAAGAATTAATAAACCAAGCTAGTCAGAAGAGAATCATGGATTCAGCTTGCTTCCCGTCTCGTGGTCTCTCTCTGCAAATCAAGCCAAAAACTGAAACCTCTTTATGAACCCATACAAATGCAACTGACAGTGAGAGCCAGGTGGACTTTTACATATCAAATGGCTAGGTGAAAAAGAAAGAGTAACTTGGGGTAATGCCTTTATTTTGGGTAACAACTGGGTGTCATCTAACACCTGGGCCTTTTGGGGTCTGTTCACTGGGGGTGGGGAACTCTTCTGAAAACAACATGGATATGTCTTCCAAAGTTGACGCAAGTGACTCTGTCTCACCTTTCAGCCCTGAGGTATTTTCTGGTGGAAATGAAAGTACATTCCTGCTCAGAGTTCTGCGATTGATGTGACTTGTTCTGAGGCAAGGAGCCATTCTGAAGGCAGCCTGTTGCTGAGATAACATTCTATAGGCTTTTATCGCAGGCAGCTAGCTGTCTCACAAATGGAACTGTCTGGTAGTGTCTAAAGTCAAGGGTCACTCCATGGTGAGGTGGAGGGTATCCTGACTGGCAGGGCCTGGGCAGGAGGGGAGGCCCTAGGGGAAGAGATGTTTGTTATCTTGACTGAGGTGGGGTCTTCACTAGCTCACTCACTCCATAATTTCTGGCCCCTCATCTGAGAAACCAGGCCCTCTCCTGGGGGACCCCAGGACATTCATGCAAACTCACATACCCCCATGCCTACAGTGACACAACCTCACACTCTCACATTTGTCCCCACACATCCCCACTCGTATCCACTCATACCCCCGCATGCTCACACATTCACCCACACCTCATACCCTACATACTCACACACTCACACACTCACACACAGACACACAGACACACAGACACACACACACATGCATACACCCCATATCTGCCACTCCCACCCACTCATATCCCAACACACTAACTACTCCAGGAAGGAAGGGAGGTGACGAAAATCCCAGCAGGGCAGGACTGAGAAGAGACCTCAGCTTCTAGGAGTCTGATAATGAAAACACTGCCTCTGGACACTAGACCCCCTTCAAAGCTCCCCTAGTCCCCCAACTTTTGGGAAGCAGGTAGGTCTGGGGGAGAAGGAGAAGGACTGTCAGCAGTCCCAGAAAAAGGGCATTGAAGCATCCACTAACTGGCAGAGTAATGTCCATTGCCCACCGGGTCAGGAATGCTATGTGAACAAACTATGGAGGGCTGAGCTCACTCCTCTGTCTTTTCTGGGCAAATTTGTTCTGTTCCTGCTGGTCGGGACCAGCCCTGGGGCATAAGCTCTAGCCCTCATACGTGACCTGGGCATTGGAGAACACTGTGTTAAGGACCGCCTCACAGAGCAGAGCTGAGCCATGACCAGGTCTCCCACTCACTCTCAGCCACAAATAACCCTCTCCTGCCCCTGCACACACCCTGTTTCAGAACCCACTTGAGACAACATCATGGATTTTAACCTATGGGGCAACCTAAAACATTAGAGAGTGTTGTTTTATGTTTAACTACATAAAGGATTAAAAATGTGCAAGTCATGCCTGTTATTGTTATTTTGTTTGACTTTTGAGTCTCCCCAGCAGGATTAGGGAAGATCTCACACTCACAACCCTGAGCCTCTCCCAGGCCAGTTTCTGTTGTTCTCAAATCCCTGTTCTTCCGCTGTGCCCCCAAGAAACAAATCTTCCCCCACTTACCATGGAAGACATGCCCCATGGTCCAAAGAAGTCACTGATGGGAAATGCATGAGCCACACCTCCCATAGGTAGTGAACACTTGAACTGGCTAAACTGTGGTCCTACCCCCAGGCCTGCTCACACATGTCTGACACAGTTCCACCAACTGGGCCACATGGCCAAGGAGTACATAGTCTATTGAGCAGCAAATATCATGAAGGGTGAAGGCCAATGTATGGTGAGGGTAGTCAGATCTGGGGAAACAGTGCAGGATCCAGGAGCTCCCCAGATTCCTGAGGGCATCATACAGAGCATCGTGCTAGTTGGTGGGAAGGTCAAAATCTTGAAACTTCAAGTACAATTTTGACCTAATGCATATGTGAGTGAATCTTTGTAAATTGGGGATGTTGGGTCAAAGCGATAGCACAATGGTAGGGAATCTGCCTTGCATGTGGTTGACCTGGGACAGACCTAGGATTCCATCCCCGGCATCCTGTATGGTCTCCCAAGCCTTCCCCAGGGAAATTTCTGAGCACAGAGCCATGAGTAACCTCTGAGCGCCACCAGGTGTGGCCCAGAAGCCAACCAACCAACCAATAAATAAATTAATAAATTAATAAAATAAATTAGGGACATTCAGTGAACAGAGTCTGTGAGGGGGTATCAGAGAAATACAGGTCCACCTGAGATTCTGGAGTGTCTCTTTCCCTTTCACTATGCAGCTGAGCTTGGTTGCACCCCAAATCTGCCTTCTGTGGGTCCATGTCAGAATGCAAGGCCCAGGGTAGGGAGATGAGCTGAGTGCTGGCAGTCGGGATCAATGAGGTGGCCTGAATGGACAAGAGACATGGACTAGAGATGAGCTGGGCCTGTTATGTTTTAGGGGACTTCTGTGCGTGTGGGAATTTGCCCATCTCTGGGTGAGCCAGCTGATCTGATAACCGAGCTCATGTCTTCTTGGTAGCCAGCAAATCTGTTATGGAGCTTGGAAGGAGATGACACTCCTAAACAGTCAGGTGAGGGTGACGGTGTCCCCTGGCTCTGCCAGGAGGGAGGATGGTTTCTTCCTCTAACACAACTGTACCCACTGTGAGGTTCCCCACAGAAGCTCAGCCAGATTGTGTAAGTGACTCTTCTTGTCCCCTGTCCCCTGAGATGCGAAAGTCAAAACTGAGAATTGAATGAACAACCTGATTAGGAGGCGGCCCTGGCAGGAGTGGTTCCACACACAAAAGGATTCCCCTGGGAAGGGAGCCAACTGGGGATGTCTGATACCAGCGGCTTCTTGGCATAAGGATCAGAAAGACGGACCAACCACGGAGGTGCCAGCCAGGCGTTGGTGGGTGCTGTGGGGGCGTAATCCACGGTGACTGGCTACCACTTTGCAGACTTTCCAGCAGGGGGCACTGTTGCCATCCTGCAGGCGGGGCTGACCCCCTTTTGGGTTTTAGTGGGGGACGGGTGCAGGCTCTGCGTTTGGTAACTGGGAGTAACTGGCCATGCAGCTGACGCCCCTCTATGACAGCACTTCTGGCTTCTAGGGAAAGAAGTTGTCTGTAGCCACCCAACCACTCTTTCTTCAGCATCTACTAGACACCAGGCCTGTTACCTCCCAGAATTCTCAGAGTCCAAGAGTGAGAAACTCAGATCTTCATTTCACTGCATTTCTCCCAGGGCTCTGCATCTCACACTCCCTCCATGGTGCCCCCCACGAAGTCCCCCAGATTCTGAACCCCTGATGAGAAACTTGGTGCTGAGAGGCTGTGTGATGTTTGTGAAGTTGGTCCCCTTCTCTGTTTGAACTTCAACCACTTACTCTCCCACATGTCTCCTAGGAGAACGGAGGCTGACTAGGGTCTGGGTCTTCTTGCAATGGGGATATTCATGGGGACCTCAGGATTCCCAGGCCTGGGCACCTGGTGTCACTCACTCCTCCAGGGGGTACCAGAAGACTGTAGGGGTACCAGAAGCCCTGCTTTGATGGACAGGGTCCTCTGCTGTCAAGGTCATGGCAATGTGTGAGTGCAGAACTTGCCACTGGGCAGGGCTGGGGGATATTGCATAATGGGCCGAGATTATAGGGACAGCTGGACATGGCAGTGTGTCCCAGGCAGCTCCCCCCAACCTCTATGTGACCCCCATGTCTGTCATGGTCATGGTGAGCAAGGGAAAACAGCGTAAGTTTGACTCTTGACCTCCTAGTGCCCTGCAGGTGGGTGACTGTGCTGGACTGAGGGAAGAGAGGACCAGCTGGCAGAGTTGGGGTCCACACATATCAGATCCTCGAAGATCCTGAAAGAGTCTCTGTGATCTTGGCAAAGGAATGAGCAGGGCACCCATGGTTGGCTCTGTGCACAGGTAGGATATTGCACCTTTTGTCATCCATGCCCCAAGCTATGGGGTGGGAACCCAGAGAGGGTAGACAGGCTGCCTGAGGTCACACAGCCTAGCAGAACCCAGATTAAAGCCTAGAAGTGAGGGGTTTGCCTTTACCCTGGGGCCTGGCCCACCTCAGCACTTTACCACAAAGGAAGTCCAACATGCTGGTTTTCATCCCTGCAAACTAAGGGTCTCCAGGACCCCCAGGACTGACCACACAGGTGACCTCATCCAAGCTCTCTGGCTGCTCACTCTGGCCCATTCAAGCCTCAATTTCCCCATCTGCAATGATGTCCCTGGTGCTGTACTGAGGGACTGGACTGGTCTGTCCTCCCCACTGGAGAGATTTTCACTGCTAGGGAAGGGGGCAGTCTTGGGAATCCCTGAGTGAGGGGCTCCCAGCTTGCCTGTCCTCTCAAGGGTCATGTGTGGCCTTGAGCATGGTCCCAGACACTCAGTCATGATGGCCCTATGGGTCTGGCCACGTAGATGTGAGGGCATGCATGGGCATGCTGGCACCTGAGGAGGATGAACCCCCAGACCAGGGCTACTGGGGCTTCTAATAGGAACCTCTGCACCCCTCTACCCTCCACATCTCTACATCTCTCTGTCCCCTAGGAAATGTACCCCTACCACCGGGCAAACTGTCCTGTGCCCTCATGGTGCTAGGAGAGCAGCTCCACCTGCCCAGTGCCAGTAATGCTGCATTGTAATTCCTCAGGGAATCCTAAACTCAGCTCACCCAGGAAGCTGGGGTGGCATGACACACTCCCCCACCCTCTCCCTGAGTCAAAGTTTCTGTTTCTACTGAACCAGAACATTCTGGAAGGCCATCTGGAGTCACTCAGCACATCTGAGCCTGTTCGTTCTCAAACAGACACTCCTTGAGGGCTGCAGACTCCAAGGTTCAGACAGTCCCAGGATGGGAGTTGGGGGAGAATCATGGTGTTCCATGGAAGTGTGGAAACAGACAGGCTGACACAGCCTAGATTGGGGGCTGCATTGGCATTTCTAGAACATCCCGGAGCTTCGTTACCTCAAGGAAGAGGAAAAGGGAGGAAACAAGAGAGGGTCTAGTGTGTTCTCTCAGAGTAGTATTGGACACTAAAGGAACAGGATGGGGGGAAGGTTGCTCCTTCTTCCCCAAAGGCAACCTGACTTTGACCTACCCCGTCTTGTTGGAAGTAAAGGCTATGGAAACAATGAGGTATGACCAAGTTTTCAAAAATCCAGAAGCAAAGGTCCTGGACAAAATACCAGGTTGTTTGTTGATAAAGGTACATTCATCCACTCATCTATCCATTTATCTATCTCTGAGCATAGTCTGAAATAATCCTTGAGCACCATTAGGTATGGGCCCAAACCAACCAACAAAAACAATTCAGACCAAAAAGGGGGCTGGGCATGGGACTCAGCAGAGCACTTGTTTTGCATATGTGACGCCCTAGAGGCTATGTCCCCAGCACCTCACACAGACAAAACTCAAGTGCAAAGAATAAAAAAAAGTAAAGAACAAGAAGTATCAAAGAACAAGGAACAACAAGGTACATGACTGATTCCATTTACATGAGACACTTACTTCATCTAAGCAGAACGATTTTTCCAACACTATATCTGCAATCTAGTCCAAGACAGGACCTTCTGGAAGGCAGAACACTATTAAGTAAATGCCAAGGTTGTCCTGTTCTAGAGGAAGAAAGGAAATAATTAGAAACCCAGATCTAAGAGGCACCCAGAGAACTCAGAGTGTTAGGAATTAAATTATCTTTTAAGCAATTCACAGACAAAGGAACAATTCAAAGGGAAACTAGAAAGTACTTTGAATGATTCCAACTTAACCCGAGATCTGAATCTTAGGACTTGATTGTGGAGATTCCTCTCTCCATTCCTCCAACTGAAAGGTGGAAGGACACAGAGGCACATCCTGAGAGGAGAGGAGATGGTCAAAACCACAGAGCAGCAAATAGGGAGAGACCCTGTAGTGGCCACCTTGAGAAAGCGCCATTTCCCACCTAGTAGAACTGGTAAACCAGTAGCCACATGGACTCCTATAAACCCCTGTGAATATCCACCCATCCACCTACTCACCCATCTATACTTTCATCTCCTTCCTTCCTTTCTTCTACCTACCCATCCGTCCTTCTGTCCATCAGTCCATATACTCCACCCATCCATTTTTTCCATCTATCTTTCTCTAATCCATCTACCAACCCATCCATCTATCTATCCATCTACTCATCCATCCATTCATTCTTTCATCAATCATTTCATCATTCGTCCATTCTTCCAGCTAGTCACCTAGTCAACTGTTCACCAATCTGCTCTTCCATTCATTTATCTTTTCTTCTTGAATACATCCATATATTCATCCATCCAAACTTCTATCTATCATTTATCCATTCACTCACCTACTAATCCATCCATTCACCCACCCACAATTTCAGGAGATGGGTTTCACCAACCAGTATTTCAAATCAACCATATGGTTTCTCTGAGAGAGACACAGACAAATACCAGTAGTCAGTCCTTGAATCTGGGTTATGTTAGTGACAAATGAACTGATTTAGAATAATGTTTTTCAACCTTTTCCCCACCATAGCCCCTGCCAACTCTGCTTCCTTCCTATGTCCTCCCTCTCCTACTAGTTATCCTTCAGTCTCATGTTGTGGCCCCATTTACAAATTTTTTTTTTTTTTTTTTTTTGGTTTTTGGGCCACACCCGGCATTGCTCAGGGGTTACTCCTGGCTGTCTGCTCAGAAGTAGCTCCTGGCAGGCATGGGGGACCATATGGGACACCGGGATTTGAACCAACCACCTTTGGTCCTGGATCGGCTGCTTGCAAGGCAAACACCGCTGTGCTATCTCTCCGGGCCCCCCATTTACAAATTTTACACCAGATCTTCCAAGGAGTCCTGTCTTGAAGTAGATTGCAGAGTGTTGGAAAGATCACTCTGCTTGGATAAAGTAACTGTCAAATCCAAATGGAATCAATCATGTTAGCAATGCTCATTGTTTTTTATTCCCTTTTTATTATTTGTACTTGAGTTTTGTCTGTATAAGGTGCTGGAGACAGAGCCCAGGATTTCACACATGCAAAGCAAGTGCTCTGCTGAGTTCTATTGTTCAGCCCCACTTTTGATCTGAATTGTTTTTGTTGATTGATTTGGGGACCATATCCAGTGATGCTCAAGGTTTACTATGGTCTCAGAGATCACTCTTAGTGGGGCTTAGGGGATTTATTTTGTGGTACTGGGAATTGAAGTTTGGTTAACTACATGCAAGATAAGTGCCTTATCCCTGTACTGTCCCTATGGTCCTTTAATTCTTTGATGGGGGAGACCACACTTGACACTGCTCTTAGAAGTTACTCCTGATTTCATATTAGAAATCACCCCTAGCAATTCTCAGGATCCTACGGGCTACCAGAAATCAAACCTGCATGTGCCATATATAAGGCAAACACCCTCCCCACTGTTCTATCACTCTGGCTCCATCTGGCCCTCAAGTCTTTATAATTCTGTTTCATCTTTGATACAGTTTCTTAATTCCTTGTCTCCTCACAGGGCCACCTTACGGTTATAATCTGCATTTAACTTATCATAGTTTACCTGCAAGTGATATGCCCTATCACTTCTCCTGTGATATCAACTCCTAGTCACAGAACACCGCCACTTATCCTGTCTCGTGACTCATTTATCAGTCATGTTAGTCCTGTTGATGCTACAATTGCCTGGATAGAGAACAAGAGATTTTATTTTAATAAATTTTAAAGAAAAATATAATTTAGATTTGTCCAAACATTTCTTTCTTTCTTTCTTTTTTTTTTTTTTTTTTGATTTTTGGGCCACACCGGTAATGCTCAGGGGTTACTCCTGGCTATGTGCTCAGAAGTTGCTCCTGGCTTGGGGGACCATATGGGACACCGGGGGATAGAACCACGGTCCGTCCAAGGCTAGCGCAGGCAAGGCAGGCACCTTATCTTTAGCGCCACTGCCCGGCCCCGTGTCCAAACATTTCTTCTTGTTTCTTTGCTTTTATAATTTTTGGGGCCACAACTTATGGTACTCAGAGGTTCCTCTTGTCTCTGCACTAAGGAATCACTCCTGACAATGCTCTGGGAGGAATGGGAGGCCAGGGATCAAAGCTCAGTCAGCTGCATGCAATGCAAGCACCCTACCTGATGTACTCTAGCTCCAGCTCTGTCAAGACTGTTCTGTGCCTAGGACTCTGCATTCCTTTCAAAAGATTGTCTATGCCAGTCAATAATGAGGCTGTGGCACTGTGGGAATAGGGAATCTGTTAGAAAGAACAAGGAGCAGCACAAAGCATTTGGGGAAACAGTTTGGTGGTTTCTGAAAATGCTACACAGGGAATGGAGAGGGCAAGGGAGCTTAGTGTGAGCCCCTGGGTTCAATTCTCAGCACAAAGAGACAGACAGAGAAGAGAGGCAGAGAGACATGAAGAGGAGAGAGAAGAGGAGAGGAGAGGAGAGGAGAGGAGAGGAGAGGAGAGGAGAGGAGAGGAGAGGAGAGGAGAGGAGAGGAGAGGAGAGGAGAGGAGAGGAGAGGAGAGGGGAGGGGAGGGGAGGGGAGGGGAGGGGAGGGGAGGGGAGGGGAGGGGAGGGGAGAGGAGAGGAGAGGGGAGGGGAGAGGGGGAGGGCAGGGGAGGAAAGGAGAGGGGAGGGGAGGGGAGGGGAGGGGGCAGGAGAGGAGAGGAAAGGGGAGAGGAGAGGAGAGGGGAGGGAAGGGGAGAGGAGAGGAGAGGAGGGGAGGAAAGGAGAGGGGAGGGGAGGGAAGGGGAGAGGAGAGGAGAGGAGGGGAGGGGAGGAAAGGAGAGGGGAGGGGAGGGAAGGGGAGAGGAGAGGAGAGGAGGGGAGGGGAGGAAAGGAGAGGGGAGGGGAGGGAAGGGGAGAGGAGAGGAGAGGAGGGGAGGGGAGGAAAGGAGAGGGGAGGGGAGGGGAGGGGGGAGGAGAGGAGAGGAGAGGAGGGGAGGGGAGGAAAGGAGAGGGGAGGGGAGGGGAGGGGGGAGGTGAGGAGAGGAGAGGAGAGGGGGGGAGGGGAGGAGAGGAGAGGAGAGGAGGGGAGGGAAGGGGAGAGGAGAGGAGAGGAGAGGAGAGGAGGGGAGGGGAGGGGAGGGGAGGGGAGGGGGGAGGGGAGGAGAGGAGAGGAGAGGGGGGGAGGGGAGGAGAGGAGAGGAGAGGAGGGGGAGGGGAGGAAAGAGGAGAGGAGGGGAGGGGAGGGGAGGAAAGGAGAGGGGAGGGGAGGGAAGGGGAGAGGAGAGGAGAGGAGGGGAGGGGAGGAAAGGAGAGGGGAGGGGAGAGGAGGGGGGAGGGGAGGAGGGGAGGGGAGGAAAGGGAGGGGAGGGGGGAGGGGAGGAAAGGAGAGGGGAGGGGAGGGGAGGGGGGAGGGGAGGAGAGGAGAGGGGAGGAGGGGAGGGGAGGAGAGGGGAGGGGAGGAGAGAGGGGAGGGGAGGAGAGGAGAGGGGAGGGGAGGGGAGGGGAGGAGAGAGAGGGGAGGGGAGGAGGGGGAGCGGAGGGGAGAGGAGAGGGGAGGGGAGGAGAGAGAGGGGAGGGGAGGAGAGGAGAGGGGAGGGGAGGGGAGGGGAGGAGAGAGAGGGGAGGGGAGGAGGGGGAGCGGAGGGGAGAGGAGAGGGGAGGGGAGGAGAGAGAGGGGAGGGGAGGAGAGGGGAGGGGAGGGGAGGAGAGAAAGGGGAGGGGAATAGAAGGGAGGGGAGGGGAAGAGAAGGGAGGGGGGAGGAGAGGAGAGGAGCGGAGAGGAGAGAAGAGGAGAGGAGAGAAGAGGAGAGGAGAGGAGAAGACAGGGAGAGGAGAAGACAAAGAGAGAGAAGACTGGAGAGATAGTACAGGGTTTAAGGTGCTTACTTTATACACAACTGACCCAGGGTCAATATCCAGCATCATGTATTGTCCCTTGAGCACTATCAGGAGTGGTCCTTGAGTGCAGGAGTACAGAGCATGGAGTAAACCCTTGTTATCACACACACACACACACACTCTCTCTCTCTCTCTAATTTTAAAAAGCTCCCCTAAAATGCATATTTTTATTTGAATTACTTTATTTAAACACCATGGTTACAAGGTGTTCACAATACAGTTGATTTTTGTCATAATTACCAAATTATTCATGATTGAGTTTCAGTCATACAATGTCCAACACCCTTCACCAGTGTACATTTCCAGCCACCAATGTGCCCAGTTTCCCTCCCACTCTCCCTCTAGAGCAGACATTTTTCTTCTCTCTCTTTCTTGTTCTCTTTCCTACATACAGACATATTTCTTTCTCTCTCAAACAAGATTTTAACAGTTAAATTCAAGTTACATATAATCTGATCATTCTAACTCTAGAAATTTATGGGGGGAAAAGCAGCATATCCACTTTCTACCTAAAGACCAATACTTATGAACTCAGGCAATTTTATTTATGGTTCTAAGCCCCAAGTGCCCTTGAATGAGTGACTGGATAAACAAACTTCTCTGTCACAGAATTCTACTTACGTTTACAAGAAAATGACATACAGACAGCATGACCACATGGATGAATGTTAAGTAAATTGCTATGTAGTAAGAAAGAAGCCAGCAAGGGATTGGGGAGACAAAAAAAATCCTGGAAAATCCAATGTTATGAAATTCTAGAAAATGCAATCTCAAGAGACAAGAAGCAGCTCTGTAGATCCTGGGCAGATGGGTGAGAGAAATGAATTTTGAATTTTGAAGTAGTCTTTGGAAAATGAAAAACAAGGACTTTAGGAGTGATAAATTAACCCAATATCCTAAGTGTTTATGGTAGTATGCACAGAAAAAGTCTTCACAAGTTGGCACTTTAAATATGGAAAAGTTGGGGCTGGAGTACAATGGTTCGGGTGTTTGTCTTGCACATAACTAGTCCGGGTTCAATCCACAGCATCCCATATGGTTCCTGAGCACTGCCAGGAGTGATTCCTGAGTGTAGAGCCTGGAGTGTGGCCCAACCCCCCCCCAAGTTTTTTAATTAATATGTATAATTTATTGTATGTCAATTATGCATTTAAAAAGCTGTAAAAAATAAAAAAAGGTGTTGACTGAGTCAGGAAATTTGCTCAAAGGACAAGAGTATTAATTTTTTGAGTTGGGGGAGAGTTTGTTCCCAGGTAACTATATATTCCCCCAAGAACTGCCAGAAGCCACCCCCAAATAAAGATAATAAAGTCATTTTCTGACAAAATAAAAGCTGAGAAAAATTATTGCAATGGACTCATATTTCAAGAACCATGAAAAGAGGGACAGAGCAATAGTATAAAGGACAATGAGCTAGCTTGGAACAGGTCAATCTGGATTTAATCTCCAGTACCTCATATGGTCCCAGAAGAATCATCAGGAATAATTCCCAAAGAACTGTAGAAAGAGACTCTTTAGGTAAAAGAAGGCACACATAGATGCAATCCAATGCTGGGGATATTAGAAATGTGTATACTATGAATATTATAATTCTAAGTTTCTTTAAGAAATGATGGATGCTTCAAGCAAAAAAAACAAACAAACAAACAAAAAAAAACAGGAAAGCTAAAGCATATTGTAGTATTGTTTTGTTTTGTTTTGTTTTTGGACCATACCCAGTGAACTCCTGGCTATGTGCTCAGAAATCACTCCTGGCATGGGGGACCATATGGGATGCCAGGGGATTGAACCACACTCTGTCCTAGGTTAGCCGCCTGCAGGGCAAATGCCCCACCGCTTGCACCACTGCTCCGGCCCCAGCATATTATAGTATTAATGACATATTTAAACATAAAATACATAAATGACCCAGTGAGTCTGTAGTTTTGTGCCAGAAGACTTGGTGATTTCACAGGAACTGGCAAAATATTAATTCAAGGGAGAAATGGCAAGTGGAGAGCATTTATTATAATACCTAATGTAACCACTAAAAAAAAAAATAATTCAACTGCTTCACTTTTGGTTAACATTAAAAATATCTCTCTTGTCCCCAAAGGAAAAAATAAAGTTTATAATGAGAGAAGAAGACAAAAACACAAGTAGAAAACAGAACCTCATATTCAGCCTATTAATAATTACTTTATGTATAAAATCAACACTTCAACCAAAGACAGCCATTATCAGCCTGGATTAAAGTGTAAACAGAAGTTCCAAATAGAAAACCAATTCTCTGCTGTTCACACAAGAGGACTTTCATTATAATGATTAAAACAAATATGGAGCTAGAGGGCAAGAACAAATATATCACATTAAAACATCAAGCTTTAAAAAACTCTTAAGATGGGGCTGGAGAGATAGCATAGAGGTAGGGCATTTGCCTTGCATGCAGAAGGTCAGTGGTTCGAATCCCAGCATCCCATATGGTCCCCCGAGCCTACCAGGAGCGATTTCTGAGCATAGGGCCAGGAGTAACCCCAGAGCACTGCCAGGTGTAACCCAAAAACCAAAAAAAAAAAAGCTCTTAAGAAGGCAATAACTGGGACCGGAGAGATAGCACAGCATTTGCCTTGCACACAGCTGACGCAGGATGGTGGTTCTCATCCCATATGGTCCCCGAGCCTGCCAGGAGCAATTTTTGAGCACAGAGCCAGGAGTGACCCCAGAGTTCCACCTTGTGTGACCCCCCCAAAAAAAATTTTTTAAAGGAAGGCAACAACAGCAAAATCAAGTTTAAGACAAAGAAAGAAGATTGCAAGAAAAAGGGAGGAAATGAGTGATGCTAAAAGGGTCAGTCAGGGCATGAGAGAGAGCACAGTGGGTAGAGCACTTTTTTTGTATGTGGCCAACCTGGGTTCAATCTCTGGCATCCCATATAGTCCCCCAGAAAAACCATCAAGAGTGATTCCTGAGGGCCAGGAGTAACCCCTGAGCACCGCCAGATGTGACCCCCCCCAAAAAATACAAAAAACAAACAAACAAAAATTTTGACTATAGGTATAGCACTAACAGAGTTTTGCAATAGGTAAAGAAAAATAGACAGGGGGCCCGGAGAGATAGCACAGCGGCGTTTGCCTTGCAAGCAGCCGATCCAGGACCAAAGGTGGTTGGTTCGAATCCCGGTGTCCCATATGGTCCCCCGTGCCTGCCAGAAGCTATTTCTGAGCAGACAGCCAGGAGTAACCCCTGAGCATCGCCGGGTGTGGCCCAAAAACCAAAAAAGAAAAAAAAAGAAAAATAGACAGAATAGAAGGAGAAAAAGGCAAATCCATGATTCCTGTCAGTTTTAACAATTGTTTTTTTTCTGTTTGTTTTTTGTTTTGTTTTGTTTTGTTTTTGGGGGACCACACCCAGCAGTGCTCAGGGGTTACTCCTGGCTATGCGCTCAGAAATCCCCTGGCAGGCTCAGGGGACCATATGGGATGCTGGAGTTCGAACCACCGTCCTTCTGCATGCAAGGCAAATGTTCTACCTCCATCCCATCTCTCCGGCCCCAGTTTTAACAATTGTTATATCAACCATTGTTGAATGTGACCATCAGCAGATTAATGAAAAAAAATATAGTAGATGTGGTAAACTCTTCCTTTCCACTGTGGAAAACTCTTTAGAAGCATTTTTTATAAGCATTTTAAAGTATTTTACCTAATTTTGAAAGATGTATATGTTTAATTTACATGATTTGCAAACATAATTCTCCCTCTTAAAATATAAGATATTATTAAAGAGATAAATAAAATTTATCATAACTATCAAAAAAAAAAAAAAAGACTTGGTAAGAAACACAGTGGAATAACACTCCACCATGGAAACTGAGAGTCTTGCCATTTGGAGCCATGCAGATGGACTCAGGGCAGCATTTTATTCCTATAAACAAGAAAGAAACAAGCACCTACCCTGAATGTTACTCCAGGACCAGCCTTTATAACCAATGCGGAAGGCCAGTTTCCAAACTTTCTACCCTTGGGAACCAGCAGCAGTTAAAGTTTGCAGATTAGAGAAAACTGTGACCAGTGAACTGTCAGACAGAAAAAGATTCCCCAAGACTATATAAGTTTACTCATACATATGAATTAAATTAAACAGCAATGGTGATTAGATAACAAAGATCAAATTAGGGCTGGGGAATGATGGAGTGGGTCTTTAGTTAAAAAAAAGTTCATGATGTAGGGTAGAGGGTCCTCAAACTTTTGCTTTTATTTTTGTTATTTGGGCTACACCCGATTGTGCTCAGGGGTTACTCCTGGCTCTGTACTCAGAAGTCATTCCTGCAGACTTGGGGGGTTCATATGGGATGTGAGGGATCAAACTCTGTAGGCAACATGCAAGGCAAATGCCCTACTCATTGTGCTATCTCTCTGGTCTAGTCCTCAAACTTTTAAAACAGGAGGCCAGTTCACTGTCCCTCAGACCATTGGAGGGCCTGACCATAGTTTAAAAAAATCCTATAAAAATATTTCTATGCACACTGCACATATCTTATTTTGAACAAAACAGGAACACATACAATATTTAAAATGAAGAACAAGTAGTTAAATCAACAAACTTACCAGTATTTCAATGTGAACTAAGGACTGGCTTTTGGCAGGCTGTAGTTTGCGGATCCCTACCTGAGACTGAGAGGAAGAATTGAAAAACAAAGAAACGGAGAGGAGTAGAAGAGTGTGGCACATATCCCACACATTCACACTTGGAGCCCAGGATGAGTTGGCTGATAAGCAGGACAGGCAGTGGTGGCAAAAACACCCTGCATACTGGATTAATGTCTTTGGTGGGCCACATGGGGCCTGCAAGCTGTAGTTTAAGGACCCCTATTCTAAACCCTGAGCTGGGACTGCAGAATTGTGCAATGGAAGATGCTGGCAGATTTCCTGCTACTTCTAGAGTTTTTCAAAAGGTGTATTTTCAAAGTCCACTTTATCTCATCTATGTAGAAGATGTAGCAGCAAAAAGTGGTTGTGGTCTGCTTATCCTGGGTAGGCTCTCTCTCTCTCTACATTATTCCCACTGTTGGTCAATGGCCCAGTTTGATCTTTTCCTTGTCTTTATCAGCCTCACTAAGACTTTTTATGCTTCATTAATTTAGTCCAAGAATTGGTGGCAGGAAATGTGCCCTAGTGAAGGGTGATGGACATGGTTTGACTGAAACTCAATTATAAACAATTTTGTAAACACGGTGCTTAAATATAGTAAGGAGTTAAGAAAAATCTTGTCCAATAAATAACTTTCCAGCTTACTATTTGTGCAGTTTTCATTTCATTATTTAATTCTCCTTCATGATAGCTTTTATGAAAGTCAACTTTTCTCATTTCCTCCTAACACTGTGCACGTGCTTGTGCCTTTGTGTGTGCATGCACTCACCATAACTTACAGTATTCAGGAGCTATTTCTGACTCTGTGCACAGGGGTGAGCCCCTGGCAGTGCTGGAGATACAACCAGAGTTGGCCACATGCAAAGCAAACCCCTTAAACTAGCTGAGTGATACCTCAGATCCTCCCTTATCTATTTAACAGGAGAGCTGAGCCCAGTATTAGCTGTTAGCAGCCATATGGGGATCCCTTTGGGGCCATAGAATAGTCCAAGGGGACTAGAGGATAACCTGTGTACTTCGGGAGCATAGCACAAAACAAGGGGCTATCCAATAGAATTGGAAAATTATGGCTTTGAAAGAGGACCGGGGTCAGAAATGGTTGAGAAATATTGATTTTTAAGCACTATTAATTGTTATCATGGAAGCATTGAAAGGTAGGTATTTTCTCTTAAGCAGTATGATTTAATGTGCACTGGTGGAGGGTGTTGGACATGGTATGACTGAAACTAAATCATGAACAACTTTGTAACTGTGGATATCATAGTTATCCCATTTAAAATGTACATATATGCATAAAAGTGTGAGATAGCTGGACCCCTATATCTCACTATGTGATATTTTCACCATCATTCCATTTTCAATGTATTCTATTTCCTGTTGTGATTTCTTCCATGACTCATGGATAACGATGCTGCAGAAAATTTAATAATTTAGGAAGGATCAGTAAAAGTGCAGATTGTACTGAGCCTGAGGCGCAGCGAAATTCACACACTGATTTTTCTTTTATTTGTTTTTCAAAAGGGAGAAAGAAATATCGGTGTTGTCGTTATCTCAGAATGGTGTTTTTCATCATGCACCTTTTGCATTCCTCCTGATTATTTTTAACGATTGCACTGAAATCTTAGTTATCTTGGCTACAGAGTTCCCTCCAAGTACCCCCTTAAAATTTGCACACATGGTGAGTAGCTCCATGGCCTTCTCTTCATTCTGACTCTGGTTTAATCAGATTTATTTTGGAGACAGACTAGGTGATTCTCAGAGCTTACTCCTGATTCTGCATTCATGAATTATTCCTGGTGGGCTTGTGGGACCATATGGGATGCGGACTATTGAACCTGGATTGGCTTTGTGCAAAGCAAGCACCTTATCTGCTGTGCTATCCTTGAGGCTCTGGTTTAATCAGATTTATAAAACATGTTTTCTTGAAGTTAGAGCATTTGTAACTTATTGGGTTTGGGTGTACAACACTATCAGTCAATGTATTGCTGTGGGAACCACACTATATTCAACACTAAATCTAATTCCAGACTTTATCACACCATAACTGTTTTTCATTTTCTGTTTAGGGGCCACATCTGGTGCTCAGGATTACTCCTGGCTCTGGCTCTGCACTCAGAAATTGCTCCTGGTAGGTTCAGGGGACCATATGGGATGCCAGGGATAGAACCTGAGTTGGCCGTGTGCAAGGCAAAAGCCCTATCTACTGTACTATCACCCAGCCCCTACATCAGGGGTTCCCCAAACTATGACCCATGGGCCACATGCAGACAACCAAGGACATTTATCTGGTCTTCAGGGTGTTTTTGCTGCCACTGTCTGTCCTGCTTAGCAGCTAACTCGTCCTGGGCCCGCAGTGTGCATGTGTGGGATGTGCACCATACTTTCTGACTTCCTTCCTTCTCCTCTGTCTTCCAATTCCTTTCAGTCTCAGGCAGAGGTCCTCAAACTACAACCTGCCAAAAGCAGGCCCTTAGTTCCCATTGAAATACTGTTAAATTTGTTTATTTAAATTTACTTGTTATTCATTTTAAATATTTTATTTTTATACTTCAAAATAAGATATGTGCGGTGTGCATAGGAATTTGTTTATAGATTTTTAAACTATAGTCAGGCCCTCCAATGGTCTAAGGGACAGTAAACTGGCCTCCTGTTTAAAAAGTTTAAGACCCCTGGTTTAGAGTGTTTCTCCAGATTAGCAGGTCTCATTTCTCAAAACCCTCTGAGGATTGAGCCTTTCTTCTGGGAGGGCTAATAAAGAAATGGTAGCTACAATATATTTATTCCTTTCTTTAACAGAGACTTTCCAAATGATTTCACCAAAATAAACTCAACATCTTGTTACTAGTAATTTTGGCACAATTTTATTTCAAGCTTCACTTCATAGTCATATCCCATCTTTTCTCAAAAAAAAAATTGGTACAAATATTTGTGAAGATTATGCACTGAAATGCATGTCTGGAGTTCTGTGTGATGTTAGGCACTGACTATGGCAGGGATCAGGGATCTTACAGTTAATGGTAGCAATTCATAATTCTCCATATCTCATCACTCTGCGTTCTAGTTAAAAAGTGGGTCCTGGTGCTCTCTTCGGCAGCACATATACTAAAAAAATTGGAACAAAAAATGTGGTCCTGGATCCATGGTGTAGACGTAAGGGATCCAGTCCATGATGATGAGGATGAGGCTGTTTCTATGGAGATACCAGAGGGACTAGACATCATTTCCAAGCAACGGTTTGCTTTGGAAAGTAATTCTCTTAAAACCTGTGAACATCTATATTGGTGAGTGGGGCAGGGACACTTCTCACTAGGCTTTCCAAGTGGGCAAGATTTACAGGGAAAAATGTTGGTGCCTGAGAAATAAATATTGATGGAGGCTTATTCTCAGCAAGAAACTGGGCTTAAAGGTCCCCTATGCTTTACCTCTTGCAGTGTGGTTCCTCACAGGAATGGGGAACCAGGAATCTGGTCAAAGAGGGAAGGAAGAAGATGAGGCCAAGTTAAGGTCTAATAAG
This sequence comes from Suncus etruscus, assembly GCF_024139225.1. Taxonomy (NCBI): domain Eukaryota; kingdom Metazoa; phylum Chordata; class Mammalia; order Eulipotyphla; family Soricidae; genus Suncus; species Suncus etruscus. Next base: position 39,167,440 of record NC_064850.1, on the reverse strand, counting down.
CAACTATTCAATCTTTTGTTTTGTTTTGTTTTGGGAACACACCAGCAGCATTCAGGGGTTACTCCTGGCTCTGCACTCAAGAATCACTCCTGGAGGTACTTGGGGAAACTATATGGGATGGTGGGGAATGTGCCTGGGTTGGTCACATGAAAGGCAAACGTACTCCCCACTGTGTTATCACTCTCGCACCCACGGCTGTTGGAGCTTGCTCTGCCTTTTAGCTGCCTCATGCAGCTAGACAAAAAGGGCTGTGAAGATTTGGTGAAGAAGTAACTCTGGGCAGCCGACTGAGCAGGAGAGAAGAAGGTGCTTCAAGGCTTGAAGTGATCCCTTGCATGCGTGAGAGCTTGAGTTTGATCCCCAGCTCCCCTTGAAGTACTGCCAAGTGTGGTCCTGGGGGTCCCTAAAGTCCCTGGGCCTGAGCAAGTTTATGTCCTGGCTCTGCTTTGCCTAGTAGCACAGGAAGTGGCCCCTGGGCCCTCAGAGTGTGACTTGGTAGTCCCCCTCCCCAACTAAATAATAAATGTGAACTAGAGAAGTAGAATGACATGTGGACAAAGATGTGGAAAACAAACTAGCCAGAACAAAAATTAGCTTATCAGTCAGATCTGCCCTGGGCAGGACTTAAACTGACTCAGCTTCCTTTGCTTATCTGCTCAATGGAGACCATATGGGGATTGTGGAAAGTTCCAGAATGCCATTCTCTCTTACTTGGGGCTGGAGCCTACACTGCAGAATTCATTCACAATGATCCACAGATGGATGTTGGTAGGACTAGGAAACAGGTTCTGGGGGCTCAGATTCATGCTTTGCATCAGAAATTTCAGATTTGATCCCTGGCATTGGGTGCCCAAACCCCCGAGTCAGGAATATGCGCCTCAGCACTCTGGGGTGTGACCCCAAATTGATGCTAGTAAGAGGGTCCTTTTTGGGGGATGCTTTTGAACAATACAGACACGAATTTACAGCTTGCAAAGCTGCCTTTGGTGTTTTCACCAGATAATGGACCAATGCAAAAAGCTCTGGGGCCAGGTGGGGACAGTAAAATGCCAAGCAGATAAGGGTTCTCTTGAAATCTACAGGTTATTTTCTGTGCCAAAGCCTGGCAGAGCTGATAAAAAGATTGGAGGGTTCCACTCTGCTGTGAAGGAGCCCAGAGCAGCTTGTGGTTGTGGGGGCTGAGCTTTGCAAATAGACCTCTTGTTTCTTCCCACTCCCCTATGCTAGCCTGGAGGATGAAAAGGGATGCTGAGTGCCTGCTTCCAGACAAGCTTTTCTTCCATGTATTCCCCTGTTCCTTACTTCCTGCCATTCTTCCCCTGGGCCACACAGAGGGCAAAGGATGCTAGTGTCTACTTCCAGGGGCTCATCTTCTAGCTGCTGCATCTCTAGGACTCTGGAATCTCTTGCCACATGCTGTCTGACAGTTTCTCCCTCATGAACTTGGGAGCAGGAACCATCTTGTCCTCTCTTCTCCTGCCCCACCTCAGGCTCATTCCACCCTCTGCTTGGTCCCTCCATCTTGAGCAGTGGACTCCAGCCAAGGACTACCAGCCCTTCTCCTGCCTCTCCCTGATTTGTCTGTTCACATTGCAGCCAGGGGAAGCTTCCAGAACCACTAATCCTATCCTTCGACTTCATTGCTGAAAACTCTCAGGTGGAAGGGACCATCTGCCAAGGTCTTTCCTTGGTGGAAGCATCAGAAGTGAGACACATGATTCAGCTTTAATGGCTCTGCTGAGAAGTCATACTTATGGTCCTAGTGACTATGCACTTAGCAAGTGCTCCCCAGCCTTGGAGAAGCACGGGATGTGCCACATTTTGTTTCATTGGAGTCAGTCTGGGGCTGTGCAGGGAATCTCCACTCTGCGAACTGGCATTTCCTCATGACTAATGATTTGAACCTCTGTGCTTGAGTGGATGAGCCATTCACCTGTCCTTGGAGTTATGTCCTTGTTCATGAAGAATCATAGTTTGTCTTTTTCTAATTGGTTTGTAGGAGTCTGCTGAAGGTTTTAAAAGGCTGTAAACCCCTAAGGGCTGTAAATGAGTCAATAAAAAGAAAACATAAGATTGTCTTTATGATATTTACAGAAAAGATGCTTAAACTGAATTTTAAAAATGAAAAAGGAGAAGATATATACAGTGAATTATATTAAAAACAAGAGCTTCCGTTAAGTAGAAGATACTAAAAGGCACGCCATAAAGGAGATGTTCCATACACACGCGCACACACATGTACTCATTAAATAACATGTACATATTAAAGAATGACCTTTGGGGTCCACTTCTATTAATGTTGATAATGGTCTAGTCTATAGATAAATACATACATAGTTTTGAGGATACACCAATGGGAATGACTATAGGTGCACTAAAATATGGTTATTGAGAGGCACAAAAATAGCACAATGGGTAGGGCATTTACTTTGCATGAAGGCAACCTAGATCTGATCGCTGGCATCCCATATGGTCCCCAGAGCACTTTCAGGATTGATTCCTGAGCTCAGAGCCAGGAGTAACCCCTGAATGCTGCTGAGTGTAGCCCAAAAACCAAATAACACATGAATATTGGAGTTAATAGCAGTTCCAAGCTGAAAACTATCTAAATGCTGATCCACAGTAGAATGAATAAATATTACATTTTCATCTTCTATTGAAGGGGGCGAAAAAGAGCCTCATCATTCCATGTGAAAGATTTTGGCTGAATCTTAGTGACCAGACAGATGAAAGCCCAGGCACAAAGAAATAGAAGCATATAGTCTATTTGTGTAAGGGTCAATCATAGGTGATGCCAACTTCCCTTTATAAAAATATCTCACAGGTGTGTCATTCTGATGTGAGCTGGGCACGAAATAAACTGTAATTAAGTGGCAGACAGGCAGCCTTCTGTGGCTTCCCGCTGGGCTTGGAGAAGTCCACATTATTATCAAGGCCCTAGATGACAGAACTGGGCAATAAGGCTCTGCCCAGCTCTCAGGGCCCCAATCCTGCCTCTCCCCCTCATTCACTCCTGGACTAGTTCCTACTTGTGAATCATATGACTGTCATCCTGCTACCTGGCTTCACAGGCAAAGTCCACAGGTCTCTGCACCACCATGTTTATGAGGCCTGAGCTACACTCCACTCAGGGGGATATAGCTGAATGGTCTTTGTGAGCCAGTGTCCAGCCCAGCATCTATGGGATAGTCTCTTTCTCCTTGTCCTGCTGTTTTCTGGCCTCAATTGGAGAACTATTGGTGACCAGAGGCTGAGAAGCTGAGCCCTGAACCCATGAAAACAGCTGTAACCCTCAAAATACCTAACAATCACAAATCCCCCAAGTTTGGAGGTGTCAGCATCACTGTGGTAATAGCTAACACAGCTGATCTTTAATTTATGATTTTCTTCTGCTGAATGATTTCCCTGTATATACCCACCACTCATAGGTCACACCCTTTCTAGTCTTCATGATACATGCCACTTCAAGTTGGTTTTTTTTTTTGTTGTTTTTTTTGGGGGAGGGGAGGGGTCACACCTGGCAGCACTCAGGGGCTACTCCTGGCTCTATGCTCAGAAATCATCCCTGGCAGGCTCAGGAGACCATATGGGATGCCAGGATTCGAACCACCGTCCCCCAGCATGAAAGGCAAATGCCCAACTACTATGCTAACTCTCCGGCCCCTCAAGTTGTTTTTTAAATTTTGGGGTAGAAAGACATGTCCAGAGGGCATTTGGTGACTACTTCCAGCTCTGTGGTGGGAGTCATTCATTCCTCATGGTGCTGGGAGATCCTACAGATCTGGGTACCAAACTCATGTCATCCCCCAATTCCCCATGCAAAGCATGTGCTCAGCCCTTTGAACTATCTCTCTGGCCCCTACAATGATACTTCCCCAGCCTTAAATCTAGAACCACCCTACCCCAGCCACCTCATCTTCTCTGTCCTCTTGCCTGGCTTTCATCCATTACTGCCGCCATTTTGTTAGTGCTTTATGAGTTTGTCCATCCAAGCATCCATAGTAGTTAAGGCCCTTCTTATAATTATGGCTCAGTAGACAGCACTTGTGGACTCAGAAGGTCTGTGTGATCTGCTGGAAATGTCTCCTGTGCCCAGCACCTGATAGGTATCGTGAAAGGGGAACAGTCACCTGGGAGGCCAGAGTCAGCAAAACAAGTTTGTTGTGGAAAAGTTCATAGTGATAAATAAGGAAGCTTCTAGAACAGCCCCCATACCTGATCTCCTCTCTTTTCTGTGTTTCTTTTATGGATGAGGTAATACAGAGAGAGATTCTGTGGTGCTAAGGGTCAAATGGGGGGCCTGCTGCATAGAAAGCTAGTGAGTACTTTAACTTCTATGCTATTCCTCAGTCCCTGGGGTGTCCATGGGGTGTAAGGGGTCCATCCTGGGAAGAGGACAGCTCCTCTGTACCTGGTGCTTTAGCTGATTTTATGAGACCAAGAGAAAGTTCTAAAACCTTGGATGAAGCTTCTCTTTGATCCTATCACAAAACAGGTCAGCAGCCACACTGAGCCCATCAGTCATGAACATAGGCCTTTTCCCCTTTGTCAGGGAACAATGGTGTCTTCTGTCTGGGCTCCCATCTTACCCCTCCACCCCACTCTATGAGATCAAATCTCAGGGTGCAGGACATCACTCAGAAAACCTCGTGGACCTCCATTTGGTTCTGAGCACCCGTTTCAATAAATCTCCTTTATGAAACTTGAGATTTGCTCATAGTAGTATTGTTTCAGTGGATATTCGGAACTCTGTGTTCGTTGACTGAACAAACAAAACATGTCCTTCAATTCCACCTATTCTGGCTTCAGCCCACGAAGGAACTACCTGGGGCTAGAGGCATGGCACCCCCCCCCCACTCCAAATCCCCTTCCCAAGGAGAATCAGCCATGGGGAGGTAGAGAGGACAATACTGAAGTCAAGCTGGGAACCCACAGGCTGCTGCAGTTCAGGGAAACCCTTATCTACCTAATAATCAGTACTTGTCAAGCATCAAAGGAGAGCATTTTTATTCCTCTGGGAGGGATTTTGGGAAGGGGTAGTCTTGGAGCAAAAGAACAGACTCTAGGTTTGGGGCAATAAGATAGACAGGAAGGCCTTGCAGATGGCTGACTTGGGTTTAGTCCCTGGTACCACATCAAATCCTTTGAACCCCATCATTAATGATCTCTGAGCACCACCAGGTGTGACCCAAACAAAAACCAAACCAACCCAAGATAACAAGCCCCAGTGGCCTCTGCCAACATCCCCCACCCCCTTGTTCCTCCAGAGACCAGAAAATCACCCCACAAAGCAAGAGTGGCAACTCTGATTTTTTGTGGGCCTTATGCCAGAGAGGCCTCATCTCTGTCACTGTTTACCAGGGAAGCTTTCCCTCTGGGGAAGGGGGTTTCTCAGAAAAAAATGGCAAAGCAAGGACTGGAGCCCTAATTGTGCAGAGGCCAACCACCCCAAGGACTCTATCACTCTATCATATTCTCTACTCGCCTTGTATAGCGAAGGGGCATTGGCACCCCACAGCTCAAGATTACTTATGGGACTCCTGCCTCATTTACTGGGTCTGCAGTGGAGTTTGGGGCAATATTGCTCTCTCTCTCTCTCTCTGTGTGTGTGTGTGTGTGTGTGTGTGTGTGTGTGTGTGTGTGTGTGTGTGTTGAGAGGGGGGTCTCTCCACCAGACTATACTCAGGAGGCTCAGAAGGCCCAGAGGTGAGGCGATTGGAACCAGGTCCTGGGCAAACATGGCCTTTGACCTTCCCCTTTCCCCATACTCTCCCCCAGTGCTTCACCATTTCTGCTCCAAGTCAGGCAGGAGGACAGGCCAATGCTCTCCTGTAGAATCAGGTAGAGACTAGGTTACAAAGACTCGGAGGTGTAAAGAGAGGAGGAAGTGACCAGAGCTATGTTTAGAGGGAACGGACAGAGGAGGAAGAGAGAATAGAAACCAGGGCAGAGACCTATTTGCAGAAATATAGCTCCAAAAGCCTCTGGCAAGAGGACCAGGAAGATGCCAAAAGTCAAACCACTTTCCCATGAACTGGGCCAAAGGTCACCTGGTGAATTTGGCCTGGAGGCAGTGCAGTAGGCAGGACATGCCCCTCAACCAGGCAGCACTTACCTGTGTGAGTGCTGGGAGAGGGGTGTGTGTATCTACCTGTGTGTGTCTGTGCGTACCTATCTGTGTGTCTGTTTGTGTCTGTGTGTCTCTCTGTGTATGTATCTGTGTTCGTGTGTGTTTACCTGTGGTGTGGGTTTTTTTTTTTTTACTTCACACAGGGAAGTAAAAATTCTCAGGTAATTTCATAGTGGCCCTGCCAGGCTCTGAGGCAGGGGCAGAGAATAGGTCCTTAGGGGCCAGAGCTGGTTGAAACCAGGCTCAGCCCTGGCACTGGTTCTATTGGTCTGGTGATAGCTCAGTCGGCTTATAGGTTCCTGCCAGGAAGACAAGATGAACCCTGTAGCCTACACAGGCCCAGTGCCCCAGTGAAGAAACTGAGTGGAGCGTGGTCCCTAGTGGGTTACTAATCAATAATTGTACTCCACCCTAGGGTGTGACCTGGTGATAGTATATTGGATTATTCCTTACTTGAAATTCTGCTCCCATCCTGGGTGGGACCTGATTCTTGTCAATAAAAGCAAGGGTTTGAGGAAGGCTGGGGCTCATTCTTTGGTCTTCTTCCACTGAGCTGCACTCCATCTTAGGAGCAGAAAGCTTTTGTGGTTTGAATTCCTTGCTTGAGCACTGGATTTACTGAACCCATTTTTGTACCTTTTCACTGTGTGGATTATTTTCTGTGGTTCTCTACAACTGGAACTTTTACTCCTGGCTTAAAAGGGCAGGGAAATGGGAACTGCCTTTTCTGTCTGGGAGCTCGGTGGGAATCAAACCTTAGCCAATCTCCTAGAGAACGTGACACTTCCGTCCCCATTCCCTCCCCCTACCTCCCTATCTCTTGCTGCTGATCTGAACAGTGAAAACAATTTGCATCTTGAGGATCACGGAAGTAGTAGAGCAGGGAGGGTGTTTATCTTATATGCAGCTGACTTGAGTTTGATTCCTGGAACCTCATAGGGGCCTCTGTGTACAGAGTTATGGATAAACTTTGAAACAGCTGGATGCAGCCCAATCCTCCATCCCCACCCCCTATCTCCCTCCCAGTGAAAAAATAATGTGCATCTTGGGTTCAAGGCATGCTGTGAGACCCTGAGTTCCAGCCCCAGGGCTAAAACCTTAGGGCAGCACTAGAGTTGTCCTTGGTGACTCTTAAGACCCTTGTGGGGCTGTCTCCTCTGAAGAAAAAAAAAAAAGAATGGTTTTGCAGCCAGAGTGATAACACAACAGGGAGGGCATTTGCCTTGCACACGACCCACCCAGGTTCAGTCTCCAGCATCCCATATGGTTCCCCAGACTGCAAGGAATGATCCCTGAATGCAGAGCCAGGAGAAACCCCTGAGTACTGCCAGTGTAACCCCAAAACAGGCAAATAAAAATGCATCACCCGAGTGGGCACCCATGGGTGAGGGCAGGCTGTTGCTGCTCTTGAAGAGCATGTTGGCATTTTTCTTGCACTCTGCCAGCCTGGGTTCTATCCCTACCACACCATATGGCCCCCCAATTCCCACCAGGAGTGATTCTTGGGTGCAGAGCTAGGAGTCAGCCCTGAGCACCACTAGGTGTGACCAAAAACAGCAAAAACAGCAAAAGAAGCTCCTCTAGCTCTGAAAAGTCTTGTTCGCAGGGATGGTGCTGCTGCTTTGCTGGAACCTGAGTTCCCTAACCAGAAGCAAAATCTAGGAGGTACTGAGATCTGTCGGCAGGACCTGTGCACAACTCAGGAGAAACTCCCAGAAGGCCTGGTAGTGGGAACCAAGCGCTCCCAGAAATAGTGTTAGACCCTTCACAAACTGGACGCTTGGTGAATGCTTTCCCCAGCAGATACAAGGTAAACAAGGACACTTCATCCTGGAAACTTTCTTGTCCCTCAGTCCCAACAAATTCCCACCTTCACTCCTACTCTGACCATAGCACTCATCACAATTCAGTGTCCCTCTGGGGGAACAGAGAAGCCAGGCCACCTACAAGCAAAGACACAATCAAGAGTGTGAAACTAAGCAGCAAAGGATCCATCACCCTTCTGGGTTGTGGACACCTGGAAGTCATCGAGGAGCTGGAAGCAGGCAGGACCAGCCAGAAAGCAATTATTTGCACAGAATCTCAGCCAGAGCTACTAGTGTTTGTGACAGAGGAGAACAAGATTCCATCCCATCCTGGCTTTGAAGGGGACACTGCTAGACTGTCTCTGAATCCCCTAGGGCAAGATTTAGAAGATTGCAGGGATAGTGGGTTTGGAAAGAACAAAGAGGTGGTTTGGGACATGTTAAATTTGAGATGCTTTCTGGGCACTCTGGAGACACCAAGGAGACAGTTGGATATCTGAGAAATGAACAAAGAACCTTCAGGAAATAGAGGACGCATGAAAGCCGGGGCCTGGCTGAGCTGGCCAGGACAAAGGAAGAGCAATCATGGAGCCAGAGCAATAGCACAGCGGGGAGGGTGTTTGCCTTGCATGTGTCAGACCCGGGTTTGAATCTCACCATCCCATATAGTTCTTTGAGCCTGCTAGGAGTAAATCCTGAGTGCAGACCAAGAAGTAACCCCTGAGCGCTACCAGGTGTGGCCCCCAAAATAAAAGAGCCACCAAAGAGCTGAAGTCTACAGCTCTGAGGGCTTGCCTGGTGTCAGTTCTGTCCTGGGGCAGAGGAGGACATGGATGCCAAGAAGATCTAATATCCACCCACCAGAAATGCAGAGGCTGGTAACAACAAGAGAGCATTTCATCCACAGATCCAAGGAGCTGTGTGCATTGGTACAACTTTATAGCTGCCCACTGGACATGCCTCTGCCCACTCTCAAACTTCCTCTGAGCTGGCCTCTGTTTTTCTCTCTGCAAAACAGGGTTAATTCTGCACCCTGGCAGAGAAGACATGAGGGCATCATAAAAAGAATAGTGCTTGGGACCGGAGCAATAGTTATAGTGGTTAAGGCACTTGCCTTACATGCAGTTGACCCTAGTTGAATCCTTGGGTATCCCATATAATCCTCTGAGCATTGCCAGGAGTGATTCCTGAGTACATAGCCAGGAGCACCGATGGGTGTGACCCATAAACAAACAAACAAACAAACAAATGGTGTCCAGAAGGTCTCGCCTCCAGGAACAGGCCTGGGGGGCCGCCCCTTTACCACCACCCAGCCATTCCTCATGGCTGCAGTTGTCGCTTCCAGACTGGCAGTTTTCTGATGGCAAGGTCAAGGCCATGCTGGCCCTTGGAGTAATTGAAGACGACAGAGTATTTTGGGTCTTGCTGAGAACAGTGGAGATCAAAGGCAGAGTGAAGGGGCTGCTGCTGCAGTGGGCAGGAATTCCCCTGGAAAATGCCACCAATTACCAAAATTGGCTACAGTTATAGCCATCACTGTGAAGTGGCCTGGGGGATTTCTGACAGTGGGCTAGAGGGGGGATAGGGGGGGCATTGACCCCTATCCATGCTTCAGTGTGGATTACTGGCCTCAAGATAGCAGAGAGAGTGTGGAGGTGTTTTCTGGGCCAAGAGGAAGCTGAGATGCTAGAAAAATAAATGAGAAGCTGCGAGCTCTAGGGACCAACAAAGGAAATAAACCACCAGCTCTTGGAACTGGCTACATCCACTGCAGCACTCTGGCTACTAGACTGGTAATAAACTCACTGCCCTGGGACCCCCAACCAGGGGCACAGAGGAGTAGACCTAAGGGACCATATGGAATGCCAGGGACCAAACCTGGGTCAGCACTGTGCAAGGCAAACACCATACCCATTGTGCTATCGCTCTGGAAAAAGCTTTTTCTTCAAGAGAAATTGTTCGTTTTTGGTCATGCAATATCTAGGATCCTGCCTCTACCCCTAGGAGCTGTGTGATTCTTCACCAAGTTACTCCCCCTCTCCGTGCTTCAACAACCACACCCAGAAAGATCAGAAGCTCGCCAGAGGGCAATGAAGCATAGGGAGCACAATGATGCCAATGCTGTAGGTGGGTAGGAAGTAGGCCCGCAGCTGTAGGTGGTCTGTGAAAGGACACATTGCCCATGGCGTGAGAATCCTAGACATCATAGACATGTGTTTTGTGCTATAAGCAGATGGTCCTGCTGTGCCTGGGGGGTAAATCACTGGCTTTGGGTGAGATTCTTTGGGCTGCTAGAAACCAGAACTCACCCCTGGCTAAACCGGGAAAACCAAGCATGAGCTCAGCTAAGAGCAGGTTTGAAGGGGAGGGAGGGGAGTGTCCAGGGCTGGTTTCAGGCGCCCCCGCCCAGGAGCCAGTTCCTTATCCTTCGTCCTGGCCCTCTCCGCCTGTGGGGGCCAGCTGTGGAGCTCAGCAAATGAAGGGCCCTTTGTTGAAAAAGCAGGAAAAACAGGCCTGAGACACATTGCAGAGCTTTCCTTGCTCCCCTGGACTCTTGTTTCATCCAGGATTTAGATGTTCTTTGAGGACTCACTGGGGCACATCAAGTGTGGGGGTTCTCACCCTGCAAACTCTTCTGCTGCCCCAGCCACAGATCTACTGTGAGGGACCCAGCTAGTCCTGACACACTGGGAAGTGGGAGCAGGGCCCCCTTCTGGGGGGAAGGAGGCAGAGGAGGGAGCATGTGTAAGATGAGGTTTTAATCCCTTGCAAAACACTAACTCCAAGATGAAATGATGGGGAATTTGCAACGGAGGGAGGGGTTTGTTCTGGCTTTTGTGGGGGGGGCAGGTTCTCAGAGTCCACTTAGGGGTTACTTGGCACTATGTGGTGCCAGGGAGCAAACCCAGGGTCTGACGCTTTTAAGACATGGGTGCTACTGCTGAGACCCCATTCACGGACCCACAGGTAAAGGCAGTTGGTAGCTATGGAGCGTCAAAGCCCAGCTGGCACCCTTCAGAGGAACTGAGCTGGCCACACACCCAGGACATTCTCATCTCTGCACTGGGCATCTCTAGGTTTCAGCCTTCTTCCTGGAGAACGTTATTTCCCTGGGGCCATGAGGAGAGAAACTTCTGCAATCATCTCTTTGGTAAAACCAGATCATGTGATCAGTGCATGCTGCAAGAGAGTCTGGAAAGCACGAAGGGAGGGGTTCTGTTTTAAGATGGAGGGAAAAAAGAGGCTGGTGAGAACTGCAGCCTGGGAAGGGACCTTCCAGGCCAGTGCCTGAGACTGAGAGTTGCTTGATGCTTCTGGCTTCTGACCCCTGTCTGAGGCTTAGCTCTGGGGAAAGCAGTGCAAGACACAAGTACCCCACTCTCTGTACTATCTTCCCACCCCCACCCACAAGGTGTGATTTCATGGAGGATGGATCACATCCAGTGGCTCTCTCAAGATTTACTCCCAGCTCTGTGCTCAGGAATCAATCAGAGTGGTGCTAGGGATTGAAGACAGGTGGATTACATGCAAGGCGAGTTTCCTCCTGCTATACTATCTATCTGGACCTAGAGTGCTCTTTTTTGGGGAAAGACTCCCAGCAATTATTGGGGACCCAGATGATTCTCCACCTGGCGACTCAGGCAGCAGTGCTTAAGCCCAATATTGCTGGATCAGCACCAGCTCGAGTGCCAGACAGAAATCTAGGATCTTACTGAGCAGAACACATGCTCCAGCCCTCTTGTGGGGGCATTCAGCATAAGGTGTAGGGTTCAATGTTGAGCAGAAAAACGCACTGTCCCTGGCCACTCTGGACTACAGAGATAATGGTCATGGGCACCCAGCTAAGCAGAAGTGGGGTTGTTTCTGGGGGAACAGCCATAGATCCTGGCTCAGTCAATGAGAGTTCACAGTATCAGAACAATTCCTCATGTTCACAATGATTACTTAGGTAGGGGTTGGGGGGGGGTCACACAGGGAGGCTGATGAGGACTAGGGGTTTATGAGTGCACTCCGGAAGCTTGGTGGCCTCAGGAACAATGGATCCTTCATTCTGTAAAAGCCTTTTCCCAGGGAACAGATCCTAGAAAATGTCAAGAGTTTTCCCTAAGTACATTGGAATGAATGATAGTACAGCAGGGGTTATTGGCCTTGCATCCTGGTCATCCCATACAGTCCCCTGAGCACCCCCTAGGAGTGCTCTCTAAGTGCAGAATCAGGAGTAATCACTGATCATCACAGGATGTGGCCCCAAAACACAGAAAGTCATCTGGTGTGGCCACGGCCGGATGCAGCTGGGCAAGACCAACGGGCTTCACTGAAGTCCCAGCAGTCTCAGTTGGTATTAAGGGGTCACTGTGGTCCACTGGAGAAACTGCATCTCCTGTAAACCCAGTAAGGGATCCTCTGGGCTTTAGGTTGTCTTGTCTTCTAAATGGCTCTGCTTTCCAAGAACATTATGTGGGGTTGCAGGAAGTCACTTGGGGGAATGAATAAGGGGCCTTGTCAGAGGCTCCCAGTACCTTTTCTTCACAAGACAAGTATGGCTGAAGGCAGCATTGCTCCTGGGAGTAGGAGGGCACTGCAGGAGCCAGAAATACTTGGCAGCAGGCAGAAGGATGTGGGTGCCCAGATGTGAGTCCCCCAGATGAGGAAAGGGAACTCCTTGCAGGCACAAGGAGTACTTTGGCCTTTGGAACATGCTAGCAGGAAGTAAGCAAGAGCCTGCCTGCTGCTCTGAGGTCTGGCATTACCTTTAGCAGCATCAAAACCACAAACTCTCATCCCTCAGGCCTGTTGGTGAACAGGAAAGTCCATTTTAGTGGACTGATGATAAGAGTTTGGCCACGGGCCCCAAAGGCAGGGTGCCCCTTTCTTCTTCCAAGGGGAGGCTCCCATGTGGGACCATGTCAGTCTCAATGCCAGGTTGAACTCTCCCATCTCAACTCATGACCAGCAAGGGCTACTCTCTTTGACCTCATCAGTAGGTCAGGGATGCAGCTGCAAAATTTTCCAAGACCAAGACCCTGGGAAATACTACAACCCAGCCCCCCAGGCATCCTTGCAAGCTATTTCCTGACCACACAGTTTGGGTAGCAAGAAGCTCTTGCAAATCATAGCGTGCCAAAGTGGAGAAATTGGACATTTCCAAAGAGTTCAAAGTTCTCCTGGACTGTGAGGTCTTGGCTAAACCTCTTCATCTGAGATTTGTGAAAAGAGACAGTGGAGCAATGGGTTTGGGTTTCTAGCAAGCACAGAAGCAAAGCTGTGCAGAGCTCCTCAGTCCTGTTTGAACTCGGTGGAAAAGTCCTTTCTGCTGTTCTGATGTGTTGGTTATATTGCTGTCTTTTGTAAGGGTGAAAACAGTGTGGATAAAGAAAATTCATGCTAGGCTGGGAATATAGCTCAAAACAAAAGAGCACTTTCATTGCCTATGTGAGATCCCAGATCTACTCCCTCACCTCTGAAAAGAAAAAAGAAGAGAAAATCAAGAAGAAATAAATAGGGGCCCGGAGAGATAGCACAGCGGCGTTTGCCTTGCAAGCAGCCGATCCAGGACCAAAGGTGGTTGGTTCAAATCCCGGTGTCCCATATGGTCCTCCATGCCTGCCAGGAGCTATTTCTGAGCAGACAGCCAGGAGTAACCCCTGAGCACCGCTGGGTGTGCCCCCCCCTCAAAAAAATAAATAAAAGGAAGAAAGAGGAGAAAGAAAAACAAAAGAGAAAAGGAGATGGGGCCGGAAAGATAGCATGGAGGTAAGGCGGTTGTCTTTCATGCTGAAGGATGGTGGTTCGAATCCCGGTATCCCATATGGTCCTCTGTGCTTGCCAGGGGCTATTTCTGAGCATAGAGCCAGGAGTAACCCCTGAGTGATGCTGGGTGTGACCCAAAAACAAACAAACAAAAAAAAAAGAGAGAGAAAGGGAGGAAGTTGAGAAAAAAGGAAAGGCGAGGGAGAGAGAAAGAAAAGAAAGAGGGGCCGGAGAGATAGCATGGAGGTAAGGCATTTACCTTTCATGCAGAAAGTCATCAGTTCGAATCCTGGCATCCCATATGGTCCCCTGTGCCTGCCAGGAGCAATTTCTGAGCACAGAGCTAGGAAAAACCCCTGAGCACTGCCGTGTGACCCAAAAACCACACACACACACACACACAAAAAGATAAAAGAAAAGAAAAGGAAAGAAAGGGGGCCGGAGAGATAGCATGGAGGTAAGGCGTTTGCCTTTCATGCAGGAGGTCATCGGTTCAAATCCCGGCGTCCCATATGGTCCCCCGTGCCTGCCAGGAACAATTTCTGAGCATGGAGCCAGGAATAACCCCTGAGCACTGCGGGGTGTGACCCAAAAAAACCACCAAAAAAAAAAAAAAAAAAAAAAAAAAAAAATAAAAGGGCAGGAAGGAAGGAGGGGGGGAAGGAAGGAAGGAAGGAAGGAAGGAAGGAAGGAAGGAAGGAAGGAAGGAAAAGGAAGAAGGAAGGAAGAAAGAAAAGGAAGGAAGAAAAAGAAAGAAAGGAAAGAAAGAAAGGAAAGAAAGGAAGAAAGAAAGGAAGAAAAGAAAGAAAGAAAGAAAGAAAGAAAGAAAGAAAGAAAGAAAGAAAGAAAGAAAGAAAGAAAGAAAGAAAGAAAGAAAGAAAGAAAGAAAGAAAGAAAGAAAGGGAGGAAAGAAAGAATAAAACAAAGAAGAAATAAAAGAAAGAGAAAGACCCTTTTTTGGCAGACAGCCAATCACCCATGCCATTCAGGATGCTGAAACCTAAGAACAGATTGAAAGAATAAGATTAATGCAGAGGATAAACTCAGACTCACTCATTGATTTTCTCTGTCAAATTTAGAGAAACTCATCAAGGCCTAGCAAGAAGTGGGCAACATTCCAAGCACTGGCATACTGAGACAGGCTAGACAGACAAGATCTCTCTAGACAGATAAGATCTTTAGGCCTAAGGAGCTGTGCTTTAGGGGGTGTGGTGCTGGTTGGGGAGCAGGGAGGAGAGAAGAGGAATCAGCAAATAAACAAGGCCAAAGTGGGAACTGGGGAGGAAGCGCAACTGTAGGACACTGTTTCATTTTTGGGGTCACACCTAATGATGCTCAGGGATTACTCCTGGCTCTGCACTCAGTAATTACTCTTGATAGTGCTTAGATTAAATGGGACTAGAGCCACTGAGCCAAGGAAATAGCTCAAAGGGCTAGAGAGCAGCACCCTTTGTAGACACCCAGGTTTGATCCCTAGCATAGCTCTCCCAGAAGAGAGCCTAGAGAACAGCCAAAAAAAGTGCCATAGCACCGAGGGATGTCGTCCCACAAACAAAAAAAATCAAAAAGTCCAAGGTCATCAGCTGGACAAGTGCTAAGGATGATTGTTTGCTGGGGTAAAAAGCAGTAAGCAGGTTTGTGGTGTGTGTGTGTGTGTGCGCGCGCGCACGAGCGCACATGCGTGTGTGTGTGTGTGTGTGTGTGTGTGTGTGTGTGTGATGCAAGTTTTCTCAGACTTATACTTCAACTGTGAGAGAGGAGGTAGCACTGTCCTGTGCCCAGGACAACAGATACTCAGGCTCAGAGAAGTTGAGACACTTCTCCTAGGCCACATTGCAAAGTGGGGCAAGCTGCAAGGATACCCCAAGCCAGTCTGGTCAGCCTCACACTCTGGCTCTCTCTGGAGTTTGGGAAAGTAGGAAGGTGTTTACTGGGTAGTGGAGAGTGCAGGGGAGAGGTAAGCTGAGCTCCTGGTTGCAATGCAGCCTAGAGTTTACAGAAAATTTACCAAAAAAAAGTTTACAGAGCCAAACCTGGGAGCCAGAGGTGAGAAGTTAACAAAGCTGGGGGACATTTGGGGGGTGTCATCCCATCTCAAGCCCGGGGTTCCCACATCAGTGGTGGTATGGGCCCTGCAGCCCAATCTTGCCCAGACTCAATGTGATTCCCACCTGGGTTGTCACATCCTCAGTGCTACCCTGGGGGTGAAGACACCCCCCAATTCAGGCCTGTCTGCTTCCCCATGACACGAGTCCCTTGGATATTTGTTCAGAGTGGACTAATTGGGGGGGGGGGTCTGAGACATAGATCTCTAGTTCAGAGTCCATCCCTGCATGATTCTCTAGCACCCCTTCCATGTTTGAGGGGCCCAAGCTCTATGGGGTGACCCCCGTGGACAGTCAGCTTTGTTTTCTGGGTCTCCGAGTTGAACTGTCCAGCCAGGGGTGGGGGGCAAGAATCACTGGAAGTGGCACCTAGGTGCCCTGCCTGGGAGATGCTCCCAATAGAAGGACTTTGGGCTTTAGCTTTTAGGTTCATCGGTAAACTAAGCAGGTGAATAAATAATCCAGAATCCATGGCCCTTTGGTGTGATGGTTCATTTCAACCAATGTTTTTTCTCTCCAAGTCCATGTTGACACTGGGGTCCCCTGGGGTGCCTTGGGTATGGTGGAAGCAAAAATAAGAGACTGGAAACAAGTATTGCAAGTGTCAGTCAAAGATTGAGGAGAGAAACCTCTGGGCACTGTCAGCAGGAGCATTTTGAGCAATGCCACCCTCGGGGATTCATCCAAAGGGCCCCGGGCACAGCAGCTCATGAGGAAATTTGTATCTTCTGTTCATAGCAGGCATGTTCACAACAGTCTCAACATGCCTATTTCTGGCTGTGGTCAGAGTTCACCCCTGCAAGTGCTATGGTTGGGTGGGGAGCCATGCCAGGCCAGTTGCCTACAAAGCTAACATCCTAACCACTGTTCTATCTTTCCACCTTCCTTGTCTATTGAGCTCTCTTCCCCTCGTCATTACCCATTATACTATCTCTCCAGTCCCTAAACGCTCTCATTTTGAACCTAAACCCTTCTGGGGACTAACCTCAAATTTGCTTTGTTTCCCCCAAAATGTAAAAAAAATATATGATTTTTTTCCGGTGTTTTTCAAACACCTCCCCTAGGTGTTTTCACAACTCCCAAATCTCTTGTTGCTCCCCTGCTTTCTATCTTCACAGCATCAGCAGCTTGCATGATGTGGAGAAAAGTTTTTCATTATCTGTTCACTGGAAAATCTGTTCTCCTCAAATAGTGCTCTACTGCCTGGAAAAAAAGAAAGGCAAGAGAAAAGGAGCAGGGTTGTCTCCCGGGAAGCAGAAGCAGCCTTTGACTGCTGAAACCTGGAAGAAATGAAGGGTTTTATTTGTGGAAATTAGGACATCCGGTGCTATCTATGTAGGGAAGAAAGATTTTTTTAAACAATCATTAACACCTCCACGTACCACCCACCCCACTCCCAGGGAATCAAATCCTAGAGAATCCATTAATATTTGACATTATAGGTCATTGCTCAAGTTCCAGGAAAGCTTTGAGTCTGAATGTAACTCTCTACAAGCCAAGGGAAAAAAAAAATCCCTACAAAGATCAAGACATTTCTCTTTCTATTTCTGAGATAATAGAAAGCCAAGAACAGCCATGGCATAATTTTGGGGGGGAGGCACATCCAGCTGTGCTCAAGACTTACTCCTGGCTTTGAACTCAAGGACTGCTCTTAGTGGGGATCAGAGGAGCATATGGGATGCTGAGGATTGAACCCACAGCAGCCATGTGCAAGACCAGAGCTACACTTACCATACTATGGCTCTGACCAACGGTTGCATAATTTTGATTGGCAGAAATTCCACCAGGTGGGGAGTTTGGACACTTTTGATGCACTGAAGACCAGAGAGGTTAAGAATCTGCCTGGGCTCACAGCCCAAAACTCTCAGGCTCACTGTCTCCCAAACCACCTTCCCTCCCACGGTCCCTCCATCCTGTGCTTTCCTTGTATTTCATTTGTATCTCAGCCTTTCTTTGCAGCAAGCCTGCAAGTGGTGGCCCATAGTGGCTGGGTGCAGGTGATATCCACAGACCACTGCATGACAGCTATAGCCCAGAGACCAGTGAGGTATTCTGAGCTTCTGCCTTCCCCTCTTCTCCAAACCAGCTCCCAAGAGACCAACCAACCCTTGCTTTTGTTCCTGAAGGTTACTCCGAGCCATAACTTTGCTTCTAGTAGCCTTGTCTGGTGGGGTTGGGTGTGTGAAACTGTGAAGGAGTGTCTCATCTGCAGAAAGGCCTCGTGACAGCATAATGCTAGTCACCACCTAGAGACAAGATTTAATCCCTGGGCTGGAGGATAGTACAGTGGGGAGAGCATTTGCCTTGTACGCAGTTTACACAGGTTCAATCCCAGCATCTTATATGGTCCCCTAAGCCTGCCAGGGGTGATCTCTGAGTGCAAAGTCAGAAGTAACCCCCCCCCCAATAAAAAAATTAGGATTTAATTCCACCCAAGGCTCTCCTTGTTTTCTGTAGAAATTCTGGCCTTTATAAATGTTTGATAGCACTTTGATGGGCCAGAACATTGGGGGAGTGGGGGGGGGGGGACTAGAAATCAATGCTCAGGAAACTCAGGACATTTGCAGTCAGTTAGTTTAAGGCTCAGACTCAGTGGTACTGGATGCCAAGAAGACTACACTTGGCAGTTCCCTGTGTGGCAGCTGGGATTGAACTCAAGTCCTCAAGTCCTCTGTACCTCTGACTCTGCATGTCCTTCCTCCCCAGTCCTAAAAAGATGTGATAGCATGTCACTTGGGCGACCCAGAGGAGTGGTCTGGAGGCAGCTAGTCTGTGTGTGTGTGTGTGTTGTTGTGTGTGTGTGTGTGTGTGTGTGTGTGTGTGTGTGTGTGTGTGTGTGTGTGGGTGTTTAGGGGGGATACTGATGTGTCAGGGAAGGGATTGGGCAAAGTCTGCGTGTCTGACTCAGCAGCTTTGGCAGGTTAATTTACTGCTCAAAGCCCCATGAAAATATTCTCCTGTTTTGTTGGTCTCTTAAGCTCACAGTGGTAAGTAGCTAACAGGCCAAACTGAAGTTCTGTGTACACAGAAGGGTCCTGGGTGTGGCCAAAGATAGTGCTCAAGAAGGAGATCACACTGGCACCATCTCAGCCCTCTGCATGCTGAGAAGTGGCCCAAGGATGGCTTTGTGATCCCTGATGTTTCCCTGGGTTTGGACCAAGGAGAAGCAGATCCCTGCAGCACCCAGGGGTTACTCCTAGATCTGCACTCAGAAATTGCCTCTGGCAGGCACAGGGGACCTTATGGGATGCTGGGAATCGAACCACCATCCATCCTAGATAGTCTGCGTTCGAGGCAAATGCCCTACTGCTGTGCTATCTTTCCTGCCCAGAAGCAAATTTCTTGATGCTATTCACACCATCTGTTCCCTGAAGCTCAGGTGGGTCGGGTGCAGGTGGGGGGCGGGATCCCAGTGCTCCCCCCACATTCCTTTCCTGCATAGAGATGTCAGGCTCCAAGTGTTGGGACCCAAGTGTTTCAAAGTCCAAGGCTGCTTTTCTCCCGACTCCACATTCTTTCCCTTGACAGAGCTGAGTTTTAAAAGCAGGAGACGGATTTGAGCAGAATCAGGCACATTTTAGAAAAATCTGCTTCTGGAAACTCCCGAAGCCAAGAGTACTTTTCCTTCCTCCCAATAAAAGTGCAAACAGAAAAACAGGATGATTCGTTTATGCAAGAAAATGAAGAGCTTCATCCGTGAGGAGGCCAGAACCTTTCACCCACCAAGATCCACAGAGCCGGGGATTGCTCAGCCCAACTCCTGGGAGGGACTCAGCACAGCGGGGCATTTACTCTGCCTAGGGATCAAGGATCTGTCATGGGTGCTTGCCTTGGAGTTCAGGCGTCCCAGTAATGAGTCATCCATTCATGCATTCACTCAGCATTCATTAAGGGCTCTAAGACAGAGGGGGCGGGGATGGACACAGCCCTATAGACAGCTTTTTAGGGGTACACAGTCAAGGAATGTTAATGCCATGTGGAAGCAGGAGAGTGGGGCTCACGGGCTATCAGAGACTGCACAAAATAAGGGAATATGTCAAACAAGCTCTTGATGGGCCTATGGGTGTTGGAGGAGATTCTGGGGAGGTGCACAGGGCTATGAAGGTTTGCAAAGATGAAATGCAGGGAACAGAAGTACAACCGGAAAGGGTTCAGCAATTTTATGCAAAATTTGGCCATGGGTGGGCGGGCTAAAGGGTGAGCCAGGGCCAAACAGGGAGGGCCCCAGTGCCCAGTGACAGTGATGGGGAGGAAGCAAGGCCAATCAGGGAAGGCCAAAGCCCAGTACTGTTGGTTGAGAGACTAGTCAAGAACTATTTTTTTTTTTTTGTGGTTTTTGGGTCACACCTGGCAATGCTCAGGGGTTATTCCTGGCTCCAGGCACAGAAATTGCTCCTGGCAGGCACGGGAGACCATGTGGGACGCTGGGGTTCGAACCGATGATCTCCTGCATGAAAGGCAAACGCCTTACCTCCATGCTATCTCTCCGGCCCCTAGTCAAGAACTTTTGAGAGAAGAGCCTCATACTTAGTGCTGGGTTCCAGTTTTGGTTTTTAAATTGAAAAATTTTTAATTTAAAAATTAGGTTTTAAATTGAAAATGTCTCTTCCCACCTCAGGGCAAAGGAAAGGAATCTTTAAGGGTTCGAGGGATAGTGGTGATTCAACATTTGGTAGTGAGTTAGTGCTGATTATTATGGGGACTTGGCGGTGATGGCCTTTGGCTTATGTCCCCCCCCCCCCAAAGATGCTGTATTCCCCACTAGGAGTAGAGTGCTGGAATAGTGATAAATGGCGCCTCCCCACAGCTAACACCCATCGCCTGTGACGCCTTCTGCTTCCAGATCCGCCTTGGTACAGAGAAAGGTTGATTCTCTGGGCGCTTTGGTTCGGAAGGAAAAGATTTTCCAGCACAACTTTGCCCCCTGGCAATTCTGGAAAAAGAACTAAAGTGTAGAAAGAAGATGGCTAGTACATGGGGGTACAAGAAGTACTAGTTTGGGGGGACAAAGGTCCAGGGATGGGAGAGGACCAGCTTAGGGACAGAATCAGTAGAAAACTCTAGGCCAACACCCCAAGGATCATAACTGCTCAGGCACCCTGGAGCCTCCACTGGGTCAGGGGAGCCCTGTGACCTTCTAGATGAGGAAAGCAGCAGCAGGCTGGGGAGTGCTGGAAAAGACCCAAGGGGATGGGGTGGGGAGGCAGAAGGACGCCCCTGCTCTCTGCTGCTTGTCAACACAGGCACCTTTGACTTGGTGGCCTGGAAAGTTCCCAGCAAGGCAGCGGTCCACAAGGCTGCCTTGTCCTTCCTTTGCTGAGGGCCCAGCAGTTGGGGTGCCCTCAGGCAACCCCCAGTCATCTCTTCTGACCCCAACCCCCTTCTTATGTGGTTTCCTGGCCCTAAGCTGTACCCCATTCTAGCCCTGTGGATGACCAGAAGGGGGATTCATTTGCCCACTTGGGCCCTGTTCTTACTGTGCCTCTACAGTTAGGAGGAAACAGTAGAGAAAGTTCTGGAATCTCTGCAGTGGGAGCACAGGGCATTCTGATGGGGGGTTGGGTCAGGCCGCTGCCCCAGCCCCCATCCCCAAGCCCTATGTGTGTGGGTGAGGGCCAGCTCTGAGCCAGTCCTTCTGACCCTCACTTCCTCAGCCAGGGGGCACATTCCAATCTGGAATCACAGGTCACCCCACTGAGTCTGAGGAGCTGGGCCCCAAATGTGTGTGTGTGTGTGTGTGTGTGTATATGTAAGAGAGACAGAGAGAGAGAGAGAGAGAGAGAGAGAGAGAGAGAGAGAGAGAGAGAGAGAGAGAGAGAGAGAGAGAGAGAGAGAGAGAGAGAGAGAGGGAGGGAGAGAGAGAAAGGAGGGAGAGAGAGGAGAGGAGAGAGAGGAGAGAGGAGAGAGGGAGAGAGAGGGAGAGAGGGAGAGAGAGAGAAAGGAGGGAGAGAGAGAGAGGAGAGAGTGGAGAGGAGAGAGAGAGGGGAGAGAGAGAGGAGAGAGGGAGAGAGGGAGAGGAGAGGGAGAGAGAGAGGGGAGAGAGGAGAGAGGAAGAGAGGGAGAGAGAGAGAGGAGAGAGGAGACAGAGGAGAGAGAGGGAGAGAGGGAGAGAGGGAGAGAGAGAGAGAGAGAGAGAGAGAGAGAGAGAGAGAGAGAGAGAGAGAGAGAGAGAGAGAGAGAGAGAGAGAGAGCAGCCCCCAAATTTGGCTCCTCCCTCCTCCCCACAACCCAGGATCTTTCCTGGGCCCCATCTCTAGGGCAGACATCCTCAAATCCAAACGCAAGACACAGACCCTTTTCCAGCGGCCCCCCACCCCCTCCCCCCGCCGCCCCAACTCCTAGAGGCAGAGGAGAGACCAACTCTCTGTCTCCACACTACTTGATCCCTACATCCCTTTCCAAGTCCCCCCCAACGAGGTACCCTTAGGGGACCAGGTCTGAGGGAGTCAGCAGAGGTGGGCCACAGGTCCCCTGGAGCATAGCAAAGCGAGAGGGCTGTGTCTATGTTGTGGGGAGTCTGGGGGCTGCTGAGGGGGCCTCCGTGTCCTGGGACCCCCAGCTGGACCCCGACCCCACCCTCACTTGCCCCCCGCAGGCGTGTCGTCACCAGCCGCCGCCCCCGCCCCAGACATCACAATCCAAGAAGGGGCCGGGTCCCCCCAACCCCCCAGATCATCACGACACGCTTGCAACCAAACAATCCGGGTGACGAACGCTCAGGAAAAAATAAACAAAACACCCCCGCCCCCCAGGAAAGCGGCCCGAGCCCGGCCTCCGCCCCGCCCCGCCCCGCCCTCGCCCCCCGGGGCCTCCGCCCCCCGGATGGGGCAGTGAGCGCAGAGAGAGCCCGGCGCCCCGCACCGCCGCCGCCGCCGCCGCCGCCGGGGGCGGCCCGACCGCGCGCCCCGCTCGGCCCCGCCCGCCCGCCCGCCGCCTGGGCTCGCGGGTGCGTGTGCGCCGCCGCCGCCTCCCGCCCGCCCGCCGTCCCCGCGCCGCCCGCCGCCCATCCAGCCGGCCGCGCGAGCCGCTCCATGGCTGCGCCCGAGTGGGATTGGTTTCAGCGCGAGGAGCTCATCGGCCAGATCAGCGACATCCGCGTGCAGAACCTGCAAGGTACGTTCCGCGGGGAAGGAAGGGAAGGGGCGCTCGGGCCGCTGCGGGGATTTGGGGGACACCCCACGACTCAACCACACCCCCCAAAGATCCCCGCGCTGCAACCCTGGCTGAGACTTTGGAGAAGTTGGTCCGTGGAGCCTCCCGAAGTGCATTTGGGGCTAGGGGTGGCTTGGGGAGTGGGGGTGGCTGGAGAGAAGCAGGCTTGGGAATATAGGGGGTCTGCAAGGGAGCCGATCCGGCCTGGGCCTCTTCTTCTGGAGAAGGGAGCCCCCCCTTCTCCCCAGACTTCTCCCCAGACTATGGGGTCGCCCCCCCCACCACCACCAAAGTGCAAGTGCGTGGCGCGCTGGGCTCTGCGCGTGCACCTGGACTTGGCTAAGGGGAAAGAGAAACTCGGGAGCCCGCGCGCGCCTTGTCTACAGACACCCCGGGGTTCCAGGTAGCTCCCTCCAGGCCTTGAGGGAAGTGGATTTGCCTTTCAGAAAAGAGAATTCATTGTGGAAACTCAGCCTGCAAAGATTGCCGGGGGTGGGGAGGGAAGGCACTGGGTTTGGGGGAGAAATAGCCTGCACCAACCAACCCCCCTAAATCCAGTCCACCCCATCTTTCCAGGAGCCAAAGCTGCTGGACATGGTGGGGACACTTGTATGACAGCGTCTGTTTTCCCTAGGTGGGGCTAGTGGGCTGTCCCGCGCCCCATGTCCGGAGTCGCCAACACCCCTTCACAGGTTTCTAGGGGGCCACCCCCCCCCCAACTCCCTCAATCATCCCCATCCCAGGCCCTGGATGGGAACTGAGGGCTCTGACCAGGACACCATACTACAGCAGGTGCTCGACCCTAGCCAAATCGGCATGGGGGTGGAGTAGTCAAGTTTAAACATTACACCTGATAGAATGTTCCTGCGCACCCACGTGGGGCGGCTCCGCCCCGCGGTTGGCAAGGACAGTGCAAGCCGAGGTGACTTGGAGTTGGGGGGGTGTGTGGGTGGAGACTAGTGAAATCTTTGACTAGTTTATTCTATATTTGTTTTTATTTTTATTTTTTGTGCAAAGGATGGAATGAAGTCGTTGAAAATCAGGCCTGGGGAGAAAATACACCACCTGTTGCCTGTTTTGGGGCACGCACAGGTTCCTGTGTGTATAGAAAAGGCGACCCATTTGGGTAGTCGGGGTGCTTGTGAATATAGGGGTGTGTAATCTCCACACCCTAACCCATGCTTCAGTGTAACTTTTCTTTCTGTGTCATGGGCATTTGTTCCAGTTATAGAGACACACGGCACTTGTGGATAAGTTAAGATAACTTATGTATCTAGTGTATTCCTGGAACAGTAAGAGGGTTCCTTAAGGGCCATGTGAGATGGGTGCTGAAGATTGGGTAAAAATTCGGTGGCTGTGTTTCTCTCAGCTCCTGGCAGATTTTGCTGTTTAAAACATACTGTAAGATGCATACATGTGTGTTGTGTAGAATTATTTCATATGTATGTAAAATGTGCCTTAGTTTTCTTACATGCTAGCCCAATCATTGTTTCTGGATGGGTACAGGTTTGACTACCACATAGAACTAGAAGTAGATTTCCAGGTCTCAGAGGGTCTGCCTGACCTTCTCTCCCAGTGACACCTCCACCCTGCCATAAGATAACTACATACTGGTCTTTATAACCTACTTTTGCCCCTAGTACTTCATGAAAAATTCAATTATGGGGCCTTGGGTAAGGAGTGGCAGAGCACAGATCCAAGATAAGAGGTCTTGAGTTTAACCCCTGGCATTACATTCTCTCCCCTACCTTAGCATTGCTCACCTTGTGAGCACTACTGGGGGGGATACCCCCAATGAGAAGAAAACGGAACCAGTTGTACAGTATTTCCTTGAACGAATCTTGTTTGCTCAACATTATTATATCAATATAAATTATCCATGTTCTTTCTGTGCTGGTCAGTTTTTTAATTTTGTTTTGGGGCTATACCTGGTGGTAGGGCTTATTCCAGACTCTGTGCTCAGGAATCACTCCTGGTGGGGTTTGGGGGGCCCCTGGTAGGCTGTGTGCAAGGCAAGTTCTCTCTCTGCTGTCCTATCTGTTAGAGGGGTCTGGTTTGAACCTGCATGGCTCTAAGTGCTGCCACGCTGATCAAGTAGTCCTTGGCATTGAATCCTCTGGCCTCTGTAGCCAGACCTGAGTATCTCTGGGAGTGACTCCCAAAGTCCTCCTAAACACCATTCCCACCTCTACTGTCCCCCGCCCAGTGATATCATAAAACTGCATTATTGACTGGGTATGTGTTTTAGTAGTAGAGTGCTTGGCTAGGTCAGGCCTTGGGTTAATACCTGGCCCTATGTGGACCCTGAGCACTGAGCTAGAAGTAGCTCTTGAGCACTGCTGGGTGGCCCCTGAAACTAAAAAAGACCCAAAAGAGTCCCTTTCCAATAAGAACCCCTGCATCACCGCAATGTAACCAATAGATTGTGATTTCTCCCATTTTGGCTTCCTTTCAGTCATTTTTAGTAAGTTAACAGAATTTTTGTGCCTGTCATCATCCACAAAAGAGAAGTTTTCATGGCCTGGGAAAAATCCCCGGCAGTGGTTGCTGCAGCTCCTGGCTTGGCAGTGTGAAATTCCTGGTGCCAGCTAAGGGCTCTCCTAACCCTAACAGGATGACCCCAGGGGCCTGGGGTGGTTTGCAACTTGCCCTTGGGCTCAACATGGCAGAGTAAGGTGGAGAGCAGGAATGCTTGCTCCCTATTTCCCACTTGGTTTTGCCTTCTCCTGATCACTGCTTCCTTCCCTTGTTTGTGACCCCTCAAGAAGTGCTGAGCAGAGGATGAGCCCTAAAAGTGTCCTGTGCTCTGTTTGGAGCCTGTGGCGGAAGCGAATAACTAACTGCAGGGCCCCTATGGACTCTGAATGCATCTGGGTTATGTGTTTCTCAGGCAAGTGCTCAGCATGGGTGGTGGCCGCAGAGGTGGGCGGCTTCTGAGCTGTGCATTCTAGGTGGTTAGCATAGAGGTGGTGAGGGCTGGAGCTGCAGGAATCCATCATGAGCAGGATGGAGCCTTTTAGTTCTCTGTGTTCCTGCATCCCATGTTCCCCAGGAAGGCACCCCTGACTCAGGTCTCAGCATTTCAGGAAATCTTGTTTCTCCATCCTGCCACCCCTGGACATTTCCTTGAAGCTGACTCTGTTCTCAGCTTTTCTGTGACCCCAACTGGATTCTGGAACCTGTGCAGGGAGAGAGGGTTGTGAGGTTGGCTTACGCCCCTCTAGAACTTTGGGGTGAGTGTTGAGCCGAGTCCCTCAGTCTCCCCACCATGGTGTGATCTGTGTCAGTGAGTCAAGACCCGACAAGCACTATTCATAGCTCTTGCTGCCACCTTGGGCTGACTTGAGCAGGATTTGGAGGTCCCTTAGGGCCAGTTGGAACAGCCATGGGCCCCTCCTGGGGTTCCTGGTATCCAAAGGGGTGCCCACACTGTAGCCCTTTTTAGAAGGGACTGAATGGGGATCAAGACGGTGGGTTTCATTCCCCCCACCATGGTTCTGCACCCTGGTATATCAGGGTGGGGGTTGGTGGGGACTGGCCCTTCTTTGTACCCACCCTATGGGTTGTGATAATTCTAGGCTCTTTGGCTGATAAGGCCTCAGAGATTGCCCTGTCCCTCTTTACCTTGCCTCAGAATCTGGCAGAGCTCTACACCTTTGTGTGGGGGTTACTAGATAGCAGGGGAAAGGCAGTGTGGATCTGAAGTTGGAAAGTTTCTTGGGTTTGGAGCGATACAACAGCCGGGAGGGCATTTGCCTTGCATGTAGCCAACCTTGGCTTGATCTTCAGCATCTCATAGTGTCCCTGAACCCACCAGGAGTAATTCCTGAATATAGAGCCAAAAGTAATAATCCCTGAGCGCTGCTGGGTGTGGAACCCCCGCCCCCCCACAAAAAAAATGTGTCTGTCTCACCAGCCTCCCTCTCTTGGTGCTTTTTGGCCCTTCCCGGCCCTTCCCAATCCTTCTTGGCTCTTCTTGACCCTCCCAGGTCCTTCTAGAACCTTCTCAACCCTCCCCAGCCATTTTCTGTCTCATGTAGCAGGCATCTGCCAACACAGCCTCATGCCAGGGGAATCCACATTGATTAGTGTGCCTGCAGCTGGCCATCTGAGGGCTCTGGTGTATATTGCCCCAAGCAGCACTCTCAGCCACTGATGAGGGTCTTTCCAACCAGAATTGTTGGAAACCAGCAATGCACTGCACACAGGGGTACTGGATTGCAAGGACATTTGAATGTGAGGGCACCATCTGCTTTGGATTTGTGTTGCGCATGTTACGGGGTGACAGAAGGGGCACACTTACGGGTTGTGTGTGGGGGTTTCCCCTTGCGAGGTGAGCTCCATCCCAGGGCAGGCAGCTGGGGAGGAGGGAGCAAAACTGGGCTCTGAGTCCTACGCTGTGCAAGCCCTTTGATGACTCCGGGCCAGTGGACAGCTGCCTGGGCACCACTTGTGCCCTTCTCGTTCCTGCATCATGGGGTATCACCCTGGTGTGTCTGTGTGAGAAGGTGCCCAGGTCACCCTGCACTGCTCCCAGAAGCATCATTGTCAAGAGTCCGAGGCTGCCATCGGAGGCTTTGAGGTGCTACCCCACACCCCCTGGCTCCCATCCTTCCCAAACCACCCCCCCTTCTCAGAGGTACATGAGTTGCAAGAGATTGTGTGTGTGTTTTTTGTTTGTTTGGGGCCACACTGAGTGCTGATTAGGGGTTACTCCTGGCTCTGTACTCAGGAATTATTCCTGGCCATGTTCGGGGGATCCTGTGGGGTGCTAGGATCGAACCTGGTTTGGCCACGTGAAAGACGAGTGCCCTACCTACTGTACTATTTCTCTGGACTCTGCAGAGATGCTTTTTCTTGTTTCTGTTTTAGGGTCACATCCAAAAGTGCTCAGGGCTTCTGACTCAGGGATCACTCCTGGCAGGGTCAGGGGACCCTATGGGAGGCTGGGGATCAAACCTGGGTTGGCTGTGTGCAAGGCAAATGCCCTTTTCTTTTCTTTTCTTTTCTTTTTTTTTTTTTTGGGCCACACCCATTTGATGCTCAAGGGTTACTCCTGGCTAAGCGCTCAGAAATTGCCCCTGGCTTGGGGGGACCATATGGGACACCGGGGAATCAAACCGCAGTCCTTCCTTGGCTAGCGCTTGCAAGGCAGACAACTTACCTCTAGCACCACAAATGCCCTTTTCATGCTGCACTATAGTTCTGGCCCCTGCAGAGGTTTTGGAAGCCAGAGGAAGTGAAATGCTGGACTGAGTCCTTCAGAAACTGGTGCCCATTCTGTTGGGGTCCTGTCCAGGGCATCTTGTTTAAAATTATGAATATTGAGGCACACACCTTGTACTTCAGCCTTCCTGTCTACCCTGATAGCCCTCTGACCCCCCAGGAATTTCCAATGCCTCTGAATTTTGCCAGACCTTCTGGCTTCTCTTTATCTGGGATGTGAAACTTCTAGGGAATCCCAAGATCTGAATCTCAACTTGGCTGCTATGTGTTAGGGCCTCTCTTCTCCAGCTGTGTCTAATCTTCCTCTTTTTCAAAATGAGGGTGTTGGGCTAGTGGGGGGCTGCAGAGGGTGACTCAGAAAGAGAAATACAGGATGGCCAAGCCTTGGCAGAGCTTTGTCCTGTGAACCCACC
Source organism: Suncus etruscus (assembly GCF_024139225.1). Lineage (NCBI taxonomy): Eukaryota > Metazoa > Chordata > Mammalia > Eulipotyphla > Soricidae > Suncus > Suncus etruscus. The sequence goes on along the minus strand of NC_064850.1, from coordinate 39,138,858 downwards.
TCATGCCCCTCGAGCCGCTGAACCCCACAGGCCGTGCTCTCCCTGGTTCTGCCATGTATTGCTATGCATAAAGGGGTTTCTCAAGCTGTGGGATTGGGGTCTCCTGGCTCTTATTGCTACTGAAGGGCTGTTTCTACAAGCTGATAATGGAGTAAGGTGCAGGGTGTGGTTGCTCAGTGCCTAGGCAGAGTGGATATTTCTAGGGAGGTTCCTTTTGTGTCCCCTACGATAAACTTGGGGTGCCTGGTTGTTCCTAGGCAAGAGTGGCCCGAAAGCTACTTTGGAGCTGGCTCCAGAGTCTGGATGAGCCAGGAAGAATCTTCCAGGCAGAATCCCAGTGACTGCATCAGAGCCTGTCCCTGTGTGGATGTCCCTACTGTCCCCCTTGCCAATTGCCCCAGGTTGGCCAGCCTAAAGCAAGGAGAAACAGAATGTGGTTGTCTTGGTGGTGGCAGCCTTGAAAGTGAGCTGCCTCTGTTCCCATGGAAACTATTCCATGTTTGCACCCCTTCCCGCCCCCCATCATGGGTAGCTGGTGTCAGTCACAGAAGAAACCGGGGGAGACTCAGATCCGGAGGCTTTAGCGAACCTGTCCGGGCCTCGCTCCCGGTTCTGTTTCTGCCTCGTTTGCTTCCTCAGAGCAGGGTTGCCAGGTTGCTGTGTGCACACCTCATATCGGATGGGATCCATGACTGGCTCGTGAAGACACTTTGGGGGGGACTCGCTGCCCCTTTTGGTTTGCACAAGGAGGACCTGACAGACAAGACAGATTTCACACACACACACACACACACACACACACACACACACACACACACACACACACAGAGCTTTCTGTGGTGGTTGGAGGGGTTGGAGCTGGTTTACACACACACATACACACACACACACACACACACACACACACACACACACACACACACACACACACACACACACAGCTTTCTGTGGTGGTTGGAGGGGTTGGAGCCGGTTCTGACTGATGGGACAGGGAAACGTGTCATTCTTTTGTGTCATATTTTCTGATGTGCCCCGGCTGTGGTGGACTCTCTGGAACATTGGTCATGGCAGTTATTCCCAGGCCTGTTCCACCAATCTCAAGCTTGCATGGAAGCTCCTTGGAAGCTCCAGACCCAGACAGACAGACAGACAGACAGACAGACAGACAGACAGACAGAAGTCACACATGGCAGGGAGCTGAGTGGGTGAGAACTGAGGGTACAAATGCAGATCTGCGGGATTATGTGGGGTGGAGGGCCCTGACAGCCTGAAAAGTTCCTTCATGGTTTATGGCACAATTAGGAGGCAGTGTGAGGCCCTGGGTTGGGGGGATGTGGTGGGTGGACCCCCTCCCCTCCAGGAACCCATCACTAACCAGTCCTCCCTTTGTCCTTGCCCCTGTCCAGCACTGGTTCCTTCCTCTCTTTAGATATGAGACCCAAGATTTTGAGATTTTTGGTGGTGGTGGTGGTGGTTCATTTTGGTCCTTCAGGCACTGTAGGCTCAGGGTATAGGTTCGAGGACACCACACCCCCTCTGCTTTCCTCTCCTGGGGGTTCTCCCCTCACCTGGGCTTTTGTGATATTTATATCCTCTTTCTTCTTTTCAACTATTTTTAATCCTCCATGGTCTGACATACTTAAAGTCAGACTTGCTGAGAACTGGGACGGGGTTAGAGTGTGCTCAGGGATCATGTACCAGTTGGGTGGAGAATAACTGGGCCCCATGGTCACCTCCCTTCAAGGGGACTCCCCTGCACCATCCACACTGTCTGCAGTTATGGAAACCACCTCTGTTAGTACCCCCTCCTTGACCTGGACCCCTCCAGTGGCTTCCTGTTTCACAGGCCACTCTCAATGCTAGCCAGCCTGGGCCTTTGTCCTTCAAAGAGCCTGACTATGACTCAAACCCTGGCTCCCAGTTCTGCCTTGCACCCACCCGGGCAGAATTCAAGGTATCTCCCCAGGTTCCATGCCTGCTTCTACCCTGAATCCACACTGAGGGGGTCCCTGCCTCTCTGTCCCCATAGCCAGCTTCTAGCAAGGAGGATCATTGGAGAGTCCTTGGGCAGAATTGTTGGAATGGGGTTGGAGCACATGTATGACATGTTTGATGCCCTGAGTTTAGTCCCATACACCGAATGGTCCCAGAGCATCTTCAAGTGTGGCCTGGTTGGCTCCGGGTAATCCTGGACCCGAGAATTTTTCATCACCGGGTCAGAGTGCTGAATTCTCAAAAACACTGCTTGGTGACTGTTGCCTTACCATAAAAAGAACTGTAGCTCCAAATGGACACCCCCAGCAGGGGTCCTCAAACTTTTTAAACAGGGGTCAGTTCACTGTCCTTCAGACTGTTGGAGGGCCAGATTATAGTAAAAACAAAAATTATGAACAAATTTCTATGCACACTGCATATATCTTATTTAGAAGTGAAGAAACAAAATGGGAATAAATACAATATGTGGCCTGTGGGCCATAGTTTGAAGACCCCTGCCCAAGAGGATCAGCCCTGAATCCTGGGGACCCTTCTTGTGAAGGGAACAAGCAAATGTGATCAGGGACAATTTTATGAGGTTGATCCTGCATGATCCAGATGGATCTAATCTATCTGACTGTGAGAGTGAAGGAGGTCTCAGATGGACAGGGGTAGCATATGCTGGAGCTGTGCATTTGCTGAAAGGGGCCCTGAGGCAAGGAATGCTAGCACACCCCCATAAACTGTGGCTACTTCCTAGGTCCACCAGAAGGATATTGGATTCTGCCCATAACTTAAAGAGTTGAGCACAGAAGCCCCTTTTCAGCATCTGACATCAGGAATGCATGATGATTGATACATTTCTGGTGTTTTCAGCCACAAACTGTGGATTCAAAAATGAATCCCAAGTAGGACCCCCCCAGCCTGATGCCAGTTGCTTAGAAGAAGTTCAGTTGGTAGAGATTTTCACAGCAGAGATGGTTTATAGGGGAATGGATGTCCAAGGGGTGTGGCTATTGGGAGATGGCTGTCTGGGGGTTATGCTAGCCAGGGCTCAAGTGTATGTTGAGGGACGGAGGCACAGGGGAGACTTCCTGACAGAGGTGGGATTGATGGGATAGGACAAGCATAAATTCTATTTAGGAATGCACATCTGGCTGGATCTAGATTCATGCAGGGCTGTAATAATAGATTAGTATTCCTGGGGTGCCTCTGTGATCTGGTGCCCTAGCATGAAGATGGTGAAATTATGGTGACCTATTGGCTCATTTTCTATTCTAGAGATCTGGGGTCCAGTATTCACAGTCAGGATTCAGGCGGCTATCACATCTCAGTCCTGACCATGGCCATACCCAATGATGCTTAGGGCTTACTCCTGGCTCTGCACTCAGGAATCACTCCTGGTGGGGTTCTGGGGGACCCAATAGGATGCTAGAAATTGAACCTGGGTTGACCATGTGCAAAGCAAACTCCCTCCCTATTGTGCTATTGTTCTGGCCTGCCTGTGTTCTTTTTATTTTATTTTATTTTATTTTATTTTTGGTTTTTGGTCTATACCTGGCAGTGCTCAGGGATTATTTCTGCCTCTGCATACAGAAGTCATTCCTAGCAGGCTCAGGGAATCATATGGAATGCTGAGGATTGAACCTGGGTCGGTCCCAGGTCTGCTGCAGCCACAGCAAATGCCCTATTGCTGTATTCTTTTAGAGATGATGATTGGCATGGACTTTGCAAATGCTGTTTCCTCCACTCCCTTCCCCCAGCAGATCATGTGCCGGATGTTTTCATAAACAATCTCATCAGAGAGGGAAACCAGATAGTATTGACAGGTCTGTGGCTTCACAGCCGTTTTTCTGCTTTGGCTTATAGTGCATCAGGAGCTTCAAATCCAACACTGGAAGCCTCAATTACAGGGGACTTAGGTACCCAGAATGGAGAGACAGTTCAGACCTGGTGCCTCAGTTTCATTGGGGTCGAAGGGCCCTGTGTGCTGTGTCCCTCTCACTTTCTTCATTGCCATGAACTTCCTGTCCTTCCTTAGATGATGGTCTTGGCCCATGGTCATCATTATGCTGGTCCATCCTTTCTTGTGTACCTGGACCTCATCAATGATGAGACTGTTCATTTTTAATTTCTTTGTGTCTCTGTGCAATGGTCCTCAAACTTTTTAAACAGGGGGGGGGTCAGTACACTGTCCCTCAGACTGTTGAAGGGCATGATTATAGTAAAACAAAAAGTATGAACAAATTCCTATGCACACTGCATATATTTTATTTTGAAGCGAAGAAACAAAATGGGAACAAATAACAATATGTGGCTCACGGGCCGTAGTTTGAGGACCACTGCTGTAAAACAAGAACGAACCGTATTCCTATATCCCAGGCGTTTCCACACGGGGAAGTTGGGCAACACCGTGAAGGTGACGGGGGCTGAGCAGGGTCCCCTGTACTGTCTGACCTTCAGTCTCTGCGTGCCCAGGTCATTTATCCCTCTGGAGGAGTGGAAGATAATGTGTGGTGCTTGGATTGTTAAATGCCCCACCCATGTACAGGTTGCATGAAGAATCTGTTCGGGATTTGTTTGTGTTGATTCTAGGAGACAGATATTGCTATTATGGGGAGGATGGGAGACAATTCTGCCCTGGGTGATGGCTCTGGCTCCCCAAATATTTTCTTACTCTCTTACTCTCTAGGGCAGGGGTCCTCAAACTTTTTAAACAGGGGGCCAGTTCACTGTCCCTCAGACCATTGGAGGGTCTGACTATAGTAAAAACAAAACTTATGAACGAATTCTTATGCACACTGCATATATCTTATTTTGCAATGAAGAAACAAAACAGATACAAATACAATATGTGGTCCGAGGGCCATAGTTTGAGGACCACTGCTTATTTCCTGTCTCCCAAACTAAGACACAGAAGGCATCTACTGTGTTAAGTGACAGAGCCAGGAAAGAGCTTGAAGTCTGTTAAGAAGGTGGCAAGAGTTGGAGCGAGGTATGGGGGGCTGCTGGCACTTTACTGGGGGGTGATGCAGTGAGCTTAAGATGTCAGAAGTAGGGGCCAGGCGGTGGCGCTGGAGGTAAGGTGCCTGCCTTGCCTGCGCTAGCCTAGGACGGACCGTGGTTCGATCCCCCGGCGTCCCATATGGTCCCCCAAGCCAGGAGCGACTTCTGAGCGCATAGCCAGGAGTAACCCCTGAGCGTCACAGGGTGTGGCCCAAAAACCAAAAAAAAAAAAAAAAAAAAAAAAAGATGTCAGAATTAGGGCACGGAGAGATAGCACAGTGGCGTTTGCCTTGCAAGCAGCCGATCCAGGACCTAAGGTGGTTGGTTCGAAACCCGGTGTCCCATAGGGTCCGCCGTGCCTGCCAGGAGCTATTTCTGAGCAGATAGCCAGGAGTAACCCCTGAGCACTACCGGGTGTGGCCCAAAAACAAAACAAAACAAAAAAACAAACAAAAAAAAAGATGTCAGAAGTAAGGATCAGGCTTGGGGGTGTCAGGAGGAGCTGCTGGCCAGTCTTGGCTCCGGAACTGAGCCTTATCAGTGCCTCTGAGTGACTCAGCTGCACAGCCCTACACCCGGCACTGCTCTGCTGCAGGAATCAAGGCTGAATTCCTGTGGGATGCTTTCTGTTGCATGTGGATCTGAGGCAGATCTGAGGACTTGGGAGCTCACATCCTCTTGAACTGCTGGAGGATGTGGCCCCCTGCACCTTGGATTTCTGAAGAGGTGACAGGAGTGACCATGGATACCATCTTTCCATCCTATTGTCACTCAGCAGGTACCTCTTTCTGATAACATTGAAGCAGATTGTCTACTTGCTATAGTGATTAGGCAAGAAAAAGATATCAAGGGAATCCAGATAGGAAAGGAAGAAGTCAAGCTCTCATTGTTTGCAGATAACATGATACTCTACTTAAAAAACCCTAAAGACAGCCCAGAGATAGCACAGCAGTGTTTGCCTTGCAAGCACTGGATCCAGGTCCAAAGGTGGTTGGTTCGAATCCCATTGTTCCATATGGTCCCCGTGCCTGCCAGGAGCTATTTCTGAGCAGACAGCCAGGAGTAACCCCTGAGCACCACCGGGTGTGGCCCCAAAATCACAAAAACAAAAAACAAAAAACAAAAACAAAAACAAAAAAACTAAAAACCCTAAAGACGCTACCAAAAAGCTTCTAGAAACAATAGATTCATATAGCAAGGTGGCAGGCTACAAAATTAACACATAAAAATCAATGGCCTTTTTATACACCGGTAATGATAAGGAAGAAATGGAAATGGACATTAAGAAGCAGATTGTCACCCTTTGAGGTTGGGGGTAGGGTCTCCCCACCTTAGGGACACAAATCACTGGGACCCAGAGTTATTCTGCTGCTCTGCTTGTCCTCTGCCAGAGCAGCAGCTTGGGGTGTCATTCCATATTCTCTCCTATCTTGATACCAAACCCAGGCCACGCCACATCCCACCCCTGCTCTCTGGAGACCTTGTCCAAGGCTATCCTCCTCAGAGTGCACAGGGCGACTATGTGGCCATTGAACATGACTCTCAAAGCAGAAGGGGACAGAATGTCCCAGCCAGAGGGAGGCCCTGGTCTTGATGGCAGGAGTTGGGCCATGTGTTGTGTGTCCAGAGCTGTCTCGGTCCTGAGTATTTTGGACAGGTATTGGGGTCACCTGCAGAGACATGTGTAGAGGGTCTGATGCTGTGGGGGTGGTCATGAGCTAGCAGAGGAGTCCAAGGAATCAGGTGCCACCCCAGAGTGCTGACAGAAAGTTGTTTCTTTTTTTTTTTTTTTTTGTGGTTTTTGGGTCACACCCGGCAGTGCTCAGGGGTTTTTCCTGGCTCCAGGCTCAGAAATTGCTCCTGGCATGCGCGGGGGACCATATGGGATGCCGGGATTCGAACCGATGACCTTCTGCATGAAAGGTAAATGCCTTACCTCCATGCTATCTCTCCGGCCCCCAGAAAGTTGTTTCTAATGCTGTCTTAGTAGACCAGAAATCTACTGCTGGTAGACCAGAAGTCTCGTGGGATGCTGTCCAGGGATCTGTCTTGTCTGGCCCTATCCTGTCTCCCACTAGCTCTGCTAAACTTATCCATAGGAAAGTGATTGACCAGGTCTACTCTAACCTCTTCACTTTAGTGGGTGTCTCTGGCTCGTTCTTTGGGGGTTCCCCCAGCTCTCAGTGACTTGAACACACTGGGAAAGCATCTGTCATTCTTTTTCCTGCCTCTGCCCTTTAGTGTCTTGAGAAGATAGGACTACCCCTCCCCTACCTCTTCTGTCCTCAGGTACTTCCAGCGCTGAGGGTGGTACTTCTAAGTGACACCCGGGAATTCTTTTCTCCCAAGGTTCTAAAGACCCCCATTTTACTCCCTAGGAGTATAGAATATGTCTCCCCTCAACTACTCGATCATTTCCCACTCCCCCACTTTCCTGAATCACTTGGGCAGAAACTCCAGTATTTGTAGACCCCACTTATTATTTCTTCCCACTCTGCCAAGTGGGTTCCCTACAGTTCAACACTGACTATAGTTGAAACATGAGCCTGTGGACCCCTTCAAAGCTCCAACTTTGTAGGGTTTTGAGGTTATCTCCAACATGGTGGAGGCTCTCTGCTCTCCACAGCTGGATCCAGGATACAGCTACCCCTGAATTCTCTGTCACTGTCCCTGGGGGTGCCCCTCTCCTGCCTTCCTGAGGGTAGGGTGAATGCTGAGAGCCCAGAGGGGCTACACTCTCCTCTGACTGCCTTGAGCCCTGCTGTGGCTGAATTTTCAGGACTGTCATGTTCGGTTGGGACCGAACCTTGAAACTCGACTGTGCACATGCAAGGCAAGTGTTCTACTCTGAGCTTCATCCCCAGGCTTTTATGGTTTCCAGTGCACTGAGATTTGGGGGTTCCCCAGCTCAATGCAGGCCTCTGTTGCTCCATAGACTGGACCCATATGGCTGCTATGGTTTTGATGTGGGACAAACTCAGTTTTTGGCACAATTCTGCTCCTTGGCTTTCTGTTAGATTACGAGTTTTAGTAAAAACTCCTTTTCTTTGAAGAAAGGTCCTCCTGGACCGACCCTCCTTCCTGTCTCTCTTCTCTTTCTTATCTCGGTTGGCTTCTTGGCTTCTTGTGCCAAGTGATTGCCCCCATTTATTACCGGACTCTAATCTCTCTCATTTCTAATTTGCAGGCGCTTTTTCTCATCTTCAGAGGTGCTGTGGGGGGAATATTAATGCTAGACCGTGGTCTGGGAGGTAGCGGTGGGGGTATGTGTCCACAGATGCTGCTGCCTCTGGGGTGCTCCATGACTTTGGGCACATTGTCTGCTCTCACTGCGATCTCTTCACCCTTCGGTCAAGGGAGCTTCTGGGCTGGGCCTTGAGCGTGAGGAGCAGGAATGGACAGCACGGGGGTGGGAGTGGGAGTGGGGGGAGGCTGAGGCAGTGCCGTGTGTCTTCCTCCTCTAGCTTCATGCATGTAGATGCATGCATGTGTATGAACCCATGTGTCAGTGTGTGAGCAAGTGGGTAAGTGTGAGTGTTTATTTTGTGCACATGGGTCTGAGTTCAGTGAGCAGGTGTGTGCGCACACATGTGTGAATGAATGTATTTGTGCTCACCTAGACGCATGTGGTTGTGTGTATGTGCACATGCAATATGCTTTACTGTATGTGGGCATGTGTGGGTGTGAGTGAGTAACTGAATGAGAGTGTGTGTATGAGAGTCTACGTTAGTGTGTGTTTTTGAGTGTATATGTGAGAGTGTTTGTGTGTCCTGGTTTGTTTCTTTTTTAAAATCTGGAAGTAAGGGGGCTGAGTGATAGCACTGTGCTTAGGGAACCTTGCTTGTGCCTTGGACTCAAGTCAACCTTGGTTCAGTCGCTGACATTCCCCAAGCCTGCCAGGAGTGATTTCTGAGTGCAGAGCCAGGAGTAATCCCTGAGCATAGCTGGCTGTGGTCTCCGCCCCCAAAACCAAAAAACCAAGTAAACAAAAAAAAATGAATCTGGAAGTAAGGCATATAGCTCAGTGCCTTGCAGTCAACAGAGGATGACAGTGTTGTCTGGAGGTTCCTAGCTGGGGGGTGGGGAGGTGCCTACCCCCCTCACTGTCCCTTTTAGGTCATTTGCCCAGACACCTGCCAGTTCTCCCTTGGGAGAATCGACTTGCAGTGTCAGTAAGAGAAGGACCTGCCTGGGGAGACGACAGCCCACAGTTCTTTCATCTAGCCCCCTGGGGGCTGCCCAACTCTGGGAGACACCTGTCCCTGCTCATTCTGGGACCCAGGGCTGCTGCCTTTGTTCTTTCTGATGGCACATGGGCCCTAGTTCCACACTGCCTGCTGTTTACCGGCAGCCCTCAGCTCCCAACTTCCAGGATGTTCCAGATGGACATGTGGTTCTCACCTTTCTGAGCACCTGGGCAGGAGATGGGAGAAGTTCAGGCTGGTTCCAGGACCCTTACTTGGCTGCCTTCCCTCTGGCAGAAGGGTCCTCATACCGAATGCAGAAGAAACTAGGGGCAATGCAGAGGGCATATTATACCTGGAGGCTGCAGGTCTCCTGGGAACAGCTGTGAAGGAGGCAGGACTTCCTTCAGACTTGCACCTGCTCCCCTGTCTCAGGTTCTGGCCACCTGGTGAGCACCAATCTCCACTCTGTATTGGGGGAATTGGGGAAAGCTGTAGCTTGTGCTGCCTATGGGCTATGTAGGTAGAGGGGTTGCCCAGGGTACACAGGCTCCCAGGGAGAAGTAATGTGCCTTGTGTGGCCCCAACATGGTGTGAGGATGGAGTGCTTTTGCCTTTATAAGGCTGCCTGAGCCCCAGACTCCCGAGGGACTGAGCTTTGCTCCTGAAGCTCTTTTTTTGTTGCAAGGTAAAGCCGCCTCTTCTGCACCCACGAGATCCTGCGGCTCCTCTGGATTATACCAGCTCAGGAGGGGTGTGTGTGGGCACTGAAGGAAGTGTACTGGAGGAGCCCCCAAACCATCCTGGATGCAGCACACAAAAGGGAGGGGCCCCTCTAGTCTGTGACTGTAGAGAGCAGAGAAGGGAGAGCTCACTTGATGTAGGGTGAAAGAGGAGATATGAGTGAAGAAGAGGGTATAGGGCAGAGGGGAGTATGGGGGGTTGAAAAGGGGGAGGTGTGGGGAGCTCCTCACTTGGCAGTAGTAGAACCTTTGCTGGGTTTCAGGGTTCTCTGCTTGAGCCCTTCTTTGCGCTGTGATTTTAGTAAAGGTTTTTTTTTTTTTTTTTTGGTTTTTGGGCCACACCTGGCGGTTCTCAGGGGTTAGTCCTGGCTGTCTGCTCAGAAATAGCTCCCGGCAGGCACGGGGGACCCTATGGGACACCGGGATTCGAACCAACCACCTTTGGTCCTGGATCGGCTGCTTGCAAGGCAAACGCCGCTGTGCTATCTCTCCGGGCCCTAGTAAAGGTCTTAACTTTTTGGGGTGCTTACTAGGGATGCTGTTGGTAAGTCGTCAATGTTAAGGATGAAGATAATCAGGTAATTCAGATTCTTTCTTGTCTGACATGAGAGAACCCTTGCAGGGTGAGAGTCTCTTTAATGGTCTCTTCTGGTCAGGATTTGACTGATGTGAATGAACTGGTCACCTAGTATTTTGAAGTTGGGTTCCTGTGGTGGGATGGGCTCTGTGGGGATCAATGTGGGCTGTCTCCCACATCCTTTACAGACAAGGAAGCAGGTAGGGGTGACCCCTCTGGGAGGGCCCATGTATGTCATGTGCAATCAGGAGCATGAGCCCCACAGATGGAGGGGCAGACCTCACTCATAGGTCACCCTGATAATTCTCCCAACTGCTGGGGTAAGTAAAGCTGGATTTTAAAGGGAACGGCCTTGGTGCCTGCAGCTTTCTCTAGACTCTTTCCAGAGGGTGCATGGTGATGTGTGGCCACCTGATGTTTTGCAGTTGGTAGGCCAATTCGGACTCTGATTTGGGGGTGGTTTATGCGTCACACTTGGCGGCACTCAGGGGTTACTCCTGGCTCTGTGCTCAGAAGTCGCTCCTAGCAGGCCGGGGGACCATATGCGATGCCAGGATTCAAACAAGGGTCCATCCTGTGTTGGGCACATGCAAGGCAAACGCCTTACCAACGTGCTATCGCTCCGGCCCCAGGACTCTGATTTTTGGAGACCAGCTGGTAGTTGCTGGGCCTTTTGTGCAGCATTTTGAATCCCTGTCTCCAAGTGCCCTGCACTATATGTGCCCTTCAAACTCTCCAGGAGATCCCTGTCCCAGCCACCTGCCCATTGCCTATGTCCTCAGTGCAGAGGGGACCCTGTGGTTTCTGCCTCATCTGACCCCCTCGGATGGATCATTTTTCTTCTTTATCTTGATAGCTTGATTTGTCCATAGTTAACCCTCAGGGGGTCTGGGGAAGCAAAAGCGGTGTCTCTGCAGCCCCCTTGCCCTGTGGTTGGGCCTGACACTGGTTGCCCTGCAGATGGACAGAAAGACCTTGTCTGTGGTCCCTACCCTTGAGGACAGGGATTTCCTTAGGATGTAGTTTGTGCTGGAGGCAGATGAAATCTCTGCCAGGCTGCCTGCCCAGAGGCCATTTCCATGTCCTCCATCTGGGCACCAGGGTCTGATTGAAAGGCCTAGATTAGGGGCCCGGAGAGATAGCACAGCGGCGTTTGCCTTGCAAGCAGCCGATCCAGGACCAAAGGTGGTTGGTTCAAATCCCGGTGTCCCATATGGTGCCCCATGCCTGCCAGGAGCTATTTCTGAGCAGACAGCCAGGAGTAACCCCTGAGCACCGCTGGGTGTGGCCCAAAAACCAAAAAAAAAAAAAAAAAAAAAAAAAGAAAGGCCTAGATTAGACCCTTCATGCCTGGGATGAGAACTCAGTTTTCGGAGCAGATGGTCACTTATATTCCTGGAATCTTCTCTCCCATGATCTAGAGCTCCTGCTGGCTCCTGTGTTTGATCTTCGGGGATCTTAGATTTGGATATTTTTGGGATCAGAGAACTCAAATGAAGACTGGGGTGCTGGCAGGGAGGAGTGTGGCATTAGCTTGTGTTAGAGGGAATCAGGACCCAAGGGCTGGAGCACAGCAAGGAAGACATTTGCTTTGCATCCAGCCAATTTGGATTCAATCTTTGGCATCCCATAGGATCCCCCAGTCATCCCACCAGGAATGATTCCTAAGTACAGAGCCAGGAGGAACTCTTTAGACCCCAAACAAATAAACAAAAAATATCAGGGACCAGCAGCAAGCAGGAGTGTTGACACTTAGAGTCTGGGTCAATCCAGTGCAGGGATACAAGCCTTGCAGAGAGGGCGAACCCCACAGCCCTGGGTATATCGTCTCAATATTTACCTGATAAAACACAGACAGGAAGTCCTTAGTGTGTAGTGGGATTGGAGGTGACCTACTTATGTCATTGCTTAAACTAAGGTGGTTGTTTTGCTGTTTGGCTTTCAGAGTCCTGTGACTGTATGGGGGCTGCTGTCCTGACCCCCAAACCCCACCCCCCCACTCCATGCCAGGCTCACTTGTGTTTTCTTCTGGGTCTTTTCCTTGAGTAGGGATTTGCATGTTTGGTTTTGTGTTTGCAGTCTTGCTGGTGGCCCTTTCTGGCACCAGAAACTGAGGTCAAATCCTACCTCCACCCAAGGAAGATATCTTTGGGATTTTGTGTGTTGATTTTTGATTTTGATCATCTTGGTGATTGAGCCCATGTGTCTCATATGTGCAAAATAAGTGTCTCACCATTGAGCCCCAGCCTTGCTCATGAAAACTTCTAGAATTTGCCCTCATGGCAGGTGCTTACTACCTCCCATCATCCAGCACCAGTTTGTCATGAACCACACAACTGTGATATCTACATAAGAACAGTGTTTGGTTTCTCTGCAGAAGAGAAAATGGAGCTGTACATGAAACAGCTCTTCCCCAGCTCCTGGATTTGCCCTGGTGTCTCTGGGGAGCAAGGACTAGGCTGTCTCCTCATCTGGTAATGGCCCAGTAACTTTTTCCCCCTCTTGGTTGTTTAGGACACTGAGCCAGAACATGTACAGATGGTCTCCAGGGAGCGTGTTTGGGAAAGACATGGAACTCCAGGCCTCAGCAGAGAGAGGGCTGCCCCTTCCTAGTGGTCCTTGGATTTAGGCCTTGGAGTCTTCCTGTTGTCACTCCATTTGGAGGGAGGGATCTAAATCCCAAAGGTGAGGGATTTGCATGGGTCACCAGCTAGGGAGAGGCCAACATGGAACTGGCCTCACTTCCTCAGTGCCCTCAGCTTTGTGTGGGAAAGTTGGGACGTGTGTGTGTGTGTGTGTGTGTGTGTGTGTGTGTGTGTGTGTGAGAGAGAGAGAGAGAGAGAGAGAGAGAGAGAGAGAGATCCGGGGTTGGTACCCCACTACAAGGATTGTAGCCCACTCAGGAGACATGGGGAGCCCCGAGGTTCTGCTGGACAGAGGATGTACCCTGGGAGTAGCCTGCCTAGGGCACAGTTTTTATTCCACCAGCTGCTGGAACCATTCTAGGGAATGACTCATGTGGGTGATGGTGGGGTGAAGGGGCCCTGGTGCCAGCCGTACTTGTCCCCGGAGGCTGGGCTCAGCCCCAGCCTCTGGGGCTTCAGGGTCATGAGGACTACACAGGAAATGCCTGACACCCAGTGACATGCACAACTCCTTGTGGACAGCATGGCTGCCCTTGTGCCCAGCAGGTCTCTGCTTGGCTGGGTCATGATCACCCAAACATCCACCCTGCTGAGCCCTGCTCTTGTCTTCAAACTTAACACAGCCACCCCCTTAGTGGCTGGTGGGCACTGGGGTGGCAGGAGAGTATAAGCCATGTCAGGTAGACCTCAGGACTCTGGCAGCAAGCTACCCTTGAGGTGAATAGGGAGCTCGTGGTGTGTTTTCCTTTTAGGGCATTTTCTGATTTTTCTCGGAGCCATTGGTTGAGCTTTTGCGGATAAACACGGGCTGGTGGCAACCTGCCTGCGGCGTGGGCAGCTCCGGGACTAGAATTCAGATGGAAATGGCACTTATTAAGCCTCCTGAATAATTCACAGCACCACCATGGTGTTGGATGCACTGCTGTGGGCCTTCAGAGTGCAGGCTGGGAACCCCAAAAAGTTAGCTAGCAGGAGGGGTATGTGGCCCTCCCCAGTTCCTCTGCAGTCCTCTGAAGGGGTCATATGCCTCTTGTCCTATAAACACTGATCAGAGGACTCTGTTCTCTACCTGCTGCAGTGTCCAGGCCTCTGACTACCAGGAAGGATGGTCCCACCCCCTTCCTTGTCACAATGACCCCCTCATGTAGGGGCAGCAGGCACCTCCCAAAAGGTGCCCCCATCCCAATAGGATAGGGCTTATCACAGCCACTTGAGTCAGGAGCTCAGCTGGAAACAGCATTGGACTTTGGAAGGGTTTAGAGGGGCTGTTGGCAGTAGTGGGGTGGGGTTTCTGCTCAGCAGAGGTGCAGGGAGCACTCACTCTGGCTGACAGGTATGGGGGGGTGGAAACCCCCAAAGACCAGAGCCTGGTGTGGGCCAGCATAGGGAGATTTGGGGGGTGTTACGCACACCCAGTCAGTGGGCAGAGGACAAAGGCTACCCAAGGGACACAGCCTAGTGGGGGGACAACCTCAAGATGGGGTGTTAATTGGTTGCTTCACTTTGGCTTTGTTATACTCCTGTTTGATTTTCAGACTCTTTAAATTTAAATTTAAATTTAAATTTAAATGCTCAGGGGTTCTGCACTTAGAAATTACTCAGGTGGATTTGGGGAACCAGATGGGATGCTATGGGTCGAACCCGGGTCAGCCACGTGTATGGCAAATACTGTATCTGCTTTCTCTCTGGCTCCTATTTTCAGATTTTTGTTAGTTGTTTATTTTATTTTGGGGTCACACATGACAGGGCTCAGGGCTGACTCTGGCTCTATCATTTCTGGTGGTGCTCAGGGGATCTTATGGGATGACAAGTATCAAACCCCAGTTAGCCACATACAAGGCAAACTTTTTACCCTTACCATCTCTGTGGCTCTGATTTTCCAACTTTTTAAAGATGTTTTATTGGTTCACCCTTTCGTCAGTGGTCTCAGCATCCCCCAAGACTTTGGGGCTGCCACCCAAGCCCATGGGTCCCCTCCCTAACCCCCAAACTTATCTCTCAGCATCTTAGAGTTTCTGCATCGTGAGTAGTCTGCGCACATCTTTCTCGGTCATTTCTCTTCCTCCTCCACATCCACATCATCACCACCTCCAGCTCCTCTAAGTGGTTTCCCACAGTGCCGTTCCTCTTTCTCACAGCCCTGCAATGATGCACAAGCATCGATGCTGCCACCTTTCTGTCCATCACTGGCTGTCTGGTGTTTCCTCATCAGCATGCCTGGCTGCTGCCAGAGTGCTGGTGTTGTTTTTTAATTTTTTTTTTTTTTGGTTTTTTTTTTTTTTTGGGCCACACCTGGCCGTGCTCAGGGGTTACTCCTGGCTGTCTGGTCAGAAATCGCTCCTGGCAGGCACGGGGGACCATATGGGACACCGGGATTCGAACCAACCACCTTTGGTCCTGGATCGGCTGCTTGCAAGGCAAACGCTGCTGTGCTATCTCTCCGGGCCCTGTTTTTTTTTAATTTTTAATTTTTGGCCACATCTGGTGATGTTCAATGGTTATTCCTGGCTCTGTGCTCAGAAATTACTCCTGACAGGCTTGGGGGACCCTATGGGATTCTGGAAATTGAACCTGGATTGATCACAAATAAGGCCACAATAGCCTCCCCGTTGTGTTATCACTGTGACCCTATATTCAGTTTCTTCCTTCTTTTTTTTTTTGGTATTTGAGTTGTTCGTGGTGTTGGGTTAGGGACCCACATTCCAAGCTGGTTCTTTGGCCCTCTGCGCATCCCTGAAGCACCTCCCCAGCTGCTGTTCAGAATCCCAGGCCCGCTGCCCGGAACTGTCTGTCCAAAGCTCCAGATCTGACCCACCAGAGCAGCCCAACATAGTGGAGATGTCACTGCCCCTGGGTTATCTTGTTTCTCCAGAACCCGCTGGGGCCATGCATCAGCCCTGGCTCTGCTGTGGAGCCTGGTGGAGCCTGATGCCAAGTCCTAGCCTGGTCACAAGAAGCATGCTGATGAATCAGAGCTTGGCTACCTCCCGAGGAGCTACCAAGATATCTGGATTTCCTTCCTTCCTTCCTTCCTTCCTTCCTTCCTTCCTTCCTTCCTTCCTTCCTTCCTTCCTTCCTTCCTTCCTTCCTTCCTTCCTTCCTTCCTTCCTTCCTTCCTTCCTTCCTTCCTTCCTTCCTTCCTTCCTTCCTTCCTTCCTTCCTTCCTTCCTTCCCCTCTCCCTCCCTCCCTCCCTCCCTCCCTCCCTCCCTCCCTGCCTGCCTTCTTTCTTTCTTTTTTTTTTTTTGTGGTTTTTGGGTCACACCCGGCGGTGCTCAGGGGTTATTCCTAGCTCCAGACTCAGAAATTGCTCCTGGCAGGCATGGGGGACCATATGGGATGTCGGGATTTGAACGATGACCTCCTGCATGAAAGGCAAATGCCTTACCTCCATGCTATCTCTCTGGCCTCTCTTTCTTTCTTTCTTTCTTTCTTTCTTTCTTTCTTTCTTTCTTTCTTTCTTTCTTTCTTTCTTTCTTTCTTTCTTTCTTTCTTTCTTTCTTTCTTTCTTTCTTTCTTTCTTTCTTTCTTTCTTTCTTTTCTTTTTTCTTTCTCTCTTTCTTTCTCTTTCTTTCTTTCTCTCTTTCTTTCTCTCTCTTTCTTTCTCTCTCTTCTTTCTTCTCTTTCTCTCTCTCTCTTTCTCTCTTTTCTCTCTTTCTTTCTTTCTTTCTCTCTTTCTTTCTTTCTTTCTTTCTTTCTTTCTTTCTTTTCTTTCTTTTCTTTCTTTCTTTCTTTCTTTCTTTCTTCTTTCTTCTTTCTTTCTTTCTTCTTTTCTTTCTTCTTTCTTTCTTTCTCTTTTCTTCTTTCTTTCTTTCTTTCTTCTCTTTCTTCTCTTTCTCTCTTCTCTCTTTCTTTCTCTCTTCTTTTTCTTTCTCTCTCTCTTCTCTCTCTTTCTTCTTTCTCTTCTTTCTCTCTTCTCTCTCTCTTCTTTCTTTCTCTCTTCTTTCTGTCTTTCTTTCTTTCTTTCTTTCTTTGTCTTTCTTTCTCTCTTTCTGTCTTTCTTTCTTTCTTTCTTTCTTTCTTTTTCTTTCTTCTTTCTTTCTTTTTCTTTCTTTCTTTCTTTCTTTCTTTCTTTCTTTCTTTCCTTCCTTCCTTCCTTCCTTCCTTCCTTCCTTCCTTCCTTCCTTCCTTCCTTCCTTTCTTTCTTTCTTTCTTTCTTCTTTCCCTTCCTTCCTTCTTCCTTTCTTTTTTCCTCACTTCTTCCCTCCTTTCTTCTTTTCTTTTCTTCCCTTCTTCCCTCCTTTCTTTTCTTCTCCACAGTGCTCAGGGCTTATTTTTGGTTCTGCACTCAAGGGTCACTCCTGGCAGAGGTCAGGGAACTATATAGGATGGTACCAGAGATTGAACCCAGGTCTGATACATGCAAGGCAAGCACCTTACCAGCTGTACCAGCACTCCAGTCCCTTTACCCTGTTTTCTTAACCTGTTTCTCCCCTTCAGGCGGGGGCACTAGAACAGTCTGCCCTTCCCTTGGACGTGACCTGGCCTCCTGCCCTCACGCCCCCATAGGCTTGGCTTCCTGTGTTCACAACCTGCCCTCCCCATGCTGCTCTGGCCTCATCCTGATGTTTTCTCTCTGGTCCTGTAAAGCCCAGGAAAGCTGATGTCCTTATTGGGGGGTGTATAGTGCAGTGATGCCCCCTCCCCCTCC
This sequence comes from Suncus etruscus, assembly GCF_024139225.1. NCBI lineage: Eukaryota > Metazoa > Chordata > Mammalia > Eulipotyphla > Soricidae > Suncus > Suncus etruscus. The sequence continues at coordinate 39,121,080 of NC_064850.1, read as the reverse complement.
AGACCTGGGGTTTCTAGAAGGCTGGGCAGTAGGATGATCCCCTCCTTCACCCCCCCCCAGGCACAGCCTTTAACTGTGATTTTATTTGAAAGACATTGAGGCTGGAGAGCAAGTCTTGGGGTCCAGGTTTGATCAGAACTCCAGTTTGGTCTTCAGTCTGTATGACCCCCTGAGCACCTGTGAAGACGGCCCTGATAGTCCCTGAGCTAGAGGCATTGGATTGTCTGGTCCTGTTGGCCTAGAAATACAGGAAATGCCTCTCAGAGAGCCACAAACAAAGTCAGGACATCCATTCTTTGGAAGGAAAATGAGTATTTCAGGCTTGCTTCATGTGGAGGAGGGATGGGGATGGGGGGGTCTTTCCCAATGGCATTTTTTTGGTTTGGGGGCTACACCTGACTCTGTGCTTATTACTGGGTCATCACTGACTCTATGCTCTGTGCTCAGCCCGAGTGGGCTCCAGCCAAACCCCAGCCATATGAGAAGTGCCAGCCACTGTGTCCTGAGTGAGTGCCACTCTGTCGTCCCCTCTGACCCCTATTAAAAATCTCACAATTGTGGGGCCAGAGCAATAACACAGCAGGAAATACATTTATCTTGTACACAGCTGACCTGGGTTTGATATCTGGCATCTCATATAGTCCTTTGAGTCCTGACAGGAATGATCTCTGAGTGCAGAGCCAGGAGAAACACCTGAACGCACCTGGTGTGGCTACCAAAGCAAAAAACACACAATTGGGACCTGAGAGATAGCGCAGCAGTAAGGCCTTGCATGCAGAAGGATGGTGATTCAAATCCCGGCATCCCATCTGGTCCCCTGAGCCTGCCAGGAGTGATTTCTGAGCGTAGAGCCAGGAGTAACCCCTGAGCACTGCTGGGTGTGACCCCAAAATAAACAAACAAAACCCCCACAATTGTGGTTTTACAAGCAGCCTCCCTCACCCCATAAACCCTTCCTTTAACTCGAGTAGCCGAATCAGTCTCAGTATTTGCTTATTTTGTGGGAACATCGACCTGGTCTAGTTAGGGCCCTTCCTCCCACTGTCCCTTCCCACCCCTCTTGCCATCCTCCAGTGGCAGCGGCTGTCCTGATTCCAGGCACCAGGATTCACCTCACTTGTTCCCAGACTTTATCTAAACTCAGCTGTGCTTTAGATTTGCTATCTTGCTTTGGTTCATTTCTATGTCCAGGGAGCACCTGGGTCTCATCCCCCAACACCGTCCTGGGCTGTTTCTAGTTTTGGGCTCCATCATGTGATGCTCTTTTGAGCCCTCTGGGCTGTGGCTCTTGTGGTGGCAAGAGTTCCAATTGCTTCTGAGTTCTGTGAGCTTGGGAATTGCTAAGGGAAAGGGCACTTGGTGTTTCTGGGCATGTTCAAGCAGCCCTTAGAGCTCCCACTTGGAGCTCCCTAGAGGGCAGCGGGAAGAGCTCTTGCTGCCCAGAATGTCTGAGCTTCCAGGCTGCAATAAGTGGCAGGAAGAGTGTGAGTTTGCTGTAGGACTCTGAGTCTAGCTCCCTGTGATCCTGCCTGCCCTCAGCCCCCAGTTATTGTTCATGCTAGCCTTGGCCGCCCATCGAGGCTCCCCAGACTTACACTATCATGGTCCATGCTGAGAACATTGCTGGGTCTTTCTTCTGATTGGGCCCATCCCACTTTCACTCTCTAAGCCCTGTTTTGTTTGCTTGTTTGGGACTGACACCCTGTGGTGCTTGGATTCCTCCTGCCTCTGCTCTCAAAAAATTGCTCCTAGCAGGTTCAGGGGACCCTATGGGACTCCAGGGATTGAACCCAGGTCGGCTTCATGCAAGGCGAACACCCTCCCCACTGTGCTGTCACTCCAGCCTTGCCCTTATTCTTGTCCAAGCCCAGCTTAAGTCCACGCAGCATCCTCTCTGATTCTTGGTTAGCACCGACCTCCCCTTTCCAGTGTTGTCAGCAGAGCTCCAGTTCCATAAAATTCAGTCTGGGTTAGACCCACAACATAGGAAATACCTTTTTTGTGGCCAGACTGTTTCAATCCCTGGCACTACTTTAATGGTCTCCCTAGCACCACCAGGAATAACCCTGAGCACTTTCAGGGGTGATTATAAACTCAAAAGGTTCGCTTGATCCATTTTAAGAAAGGCCATGGGGAGGGGGGGGGCTTGAGTGATATCACAGTGGGTAGGCAATTTGTGTTGCACACAGCCTACCTGCTTTCGACTCCTAGCATACCATATGGTCCTGCCAAGAGTAATTTCTTTTTTTTTTTTTCAATGAACCACTTCACGAATTTGCGTGTCATCCTTGTGCAAGGGCCATGCTAATCTTGTCTGTATCGTTCCAATTTCAGTATATGTGCTGCCGAAGCGAGCACTCCAAGAGTGATTTCTAACCGAAGAGCCAGGAGTAATTCTTGAGGCCACTGGGTGTGGCCCCAAAACAAACAAACAAACAAACAAAAATGGCCAATGGAGAGAGATGGTGTTTGTTGGATCTCTGTCCTCCACCTGCTGTGGACTTCACACTCAATCTTCCCTTCCCTCTGCGATACTTGTGCCTGGTGAACTCCTACTCATCCTCAGAACCCACTTCTCTGTTCTCAATCATCTTAGGGCAGGTGATGTGCAGAGGAAATTTACTCTGCTTGGAGACCCACAGCTGTGTCATCTTGGCCCATAGGTGTGAATTGTCTTCTAGGTGCCCTGGGTTTGATGGTGCAACCCCCCTTTCTTCTCCTTCATCTCCCAGCATTGGATAGATCTTATCTTTGGACACACTGTCGCCAGGCCCTGTTTGGGTTGGCGGTCACATGCCTCCAGTGTTCCAGACTTAGAAAGATTTCACTTAAGATGGACTCGAGGGGCCCGGAGAGATAGCTCAGCAGCGTTTGCCTTGCCTGGATCGAGCAGCCGATCCAGGACCTGAGGTGGTTGGTTCAAATCCCGGTGTCCCATATGATCCCCCGTGCCTGCCAGGAGCTATTTCTGAGCAGATAGCCAGGAGTAACCGCTGAGAGCGAGCCGGGTGTGACCCAAAAAAAAAAAAAAAAAAAAAAGATAGACTCGAACGGGACCTTCTGATTTCAGGTCAAGACGTGCCGTCTTGGGCAATGACAAGAAAGCCCAGAAGTGGTTTTGATTGTGGCGGTGTACTATTGGATCCCTCATGTGGACAGGGGTGTGGCCTCCTTGTCCCCCAGTTCTGATGGAGCCTTGCTGAGCTGAGAGACCCTTAGAACCTTACCACTACACTCCCTTCGAACTTGATCTATAATCACACACCTCTGGGACAAGGCCAGTCCTATGTCATCCTGTGCTGGACTGACAGGGGAGCTTATGAGGGTTGGGTCAAGCAATCAATCATTGACAGTTCTGGATTAGGGGTGCCCTCCCCAGCATCCACAGACAACACTCCCTCATGCCTGTGGCTCTGTGGACCCCGCAGCTCCCACAGTGGCATTGGCTCTGGTGGGTACAGGAGCAAGTAGGTTCCTACCCTGTGAATCTCCCTAAGTTCTCTCTGCTGGGAAGGGAGTAGGGGTTGTGAGGCAGCTGTCACCCCCAGTCTCTGCAGAATGTGGGATCCAAGGGGCCTCCTGAATGTTCTTCAATGCTCTCTGGGCCTTCTCCTGTTGATCAAGTTGACAAGTTGGTCCTGCTTTCTGGAACCATCTTCCTATCAATCTCCTGCAGGCTGACTCTCTGTCATTTCTACCTCTGAGGCCCAGCCATCAGCATGTAGTAATTTGAGGGGACAGTTGGGTATGTGTCCATGTCCACGTGTCCCTAGAAGTCTGAAACTTTCTGGAAGAATGTCCACAAACCAGAAGAAATTGTTTGCTTTGAGGGCAGGATATTGACCTGCCAGACAGAGAGGGAGAGACTATTGACTTTATTACCTCTTGTTTATCATTCTCCACTTTTATTATGCTTTTACTGGCTTTTATTCAAATTTTCATGTAAATATGTAAGGGTCGGGACTGAAGAAAAAATACTGGAGTGAAGGCATGAAACTTCCATGTGATTCCAGATGGTCTGCCCCAATTCAGTCCATCATTACATATCTTCAAGCAGACCAATCCTTTTATAAGGGTTTAATGTGTGGCCTTTGTCTTTTTTTTTTCTTTCAAATATTGCTGTGTTTCTGCCTATTCATACTCGCTGTGCCACAATGCAAGCATCACAACAGAGGGTCTGGAGCGATAGCACCATGAGGAGGGTATTTGCTTTGCATGTGGCTGACCAAGGTTCAATCCCTGGTGTCTCATTTGGTCCCATGAGTCCCAGGAGCACAGAGCCATTAGTAACCACTGAGCACTGCCAGGTGTGCTCCCCCCAAAAAAAGACAAAAAAAGAACAAAATAATCATCACAGTGAATTTCACAAAATTATCAAGACACCACCCCCCCAATTATGTAGATGATTCTTGAAAATGTGACTGGAAACACAAACATGAAAAAGACATGAAACACTGTCTGGCATGTGAACCCATGTGTTAAAAATGGGGCCAATTTAACCAAGAAAACTTGGAAGAGTGGAGGTGGAGAAAATTGGAGGGTCTGGGAGGGGACACAAGAGGATTTCTGGGTGATGACCATGGATGGTCCCTGTTGGGTCTGGGTCCTTAGAGGCTCTTAGAGATGTGCAAAGACTGCTGCAGTACACTGAGTTGTCTTGAAGTTTATGCATTTCACAGCATTGAATTATGCCTGGATGAGGGCTGGAGTGAGAAAGGGAGAAAAATGGGCTCATTACCTCTAGGGTGCTCTGAGTTATGTATTTTTCACTTCCATTGTTGAGACCTAGTGACGTGTGGATTGGCAACATGATTTGCATGTTTCCCTGCCTGGATGGCACTTGTGTCTCAAAACTAGACCCATTTTCAAGTTGAAAGTCCCTTCTGAAATTGTGCAAGAGAGAGAGAGTGGGGAACGGCAGGTGCCTGGCATTCACTGTAGGGCATGTGGTGGCAGCCAATGGATTACCAGGCCATGACACATTCCAGAAGTGAATTGTTGACAGTAATTAGTTCATCAGGAATAACTTCCAAAGAAACAAGTCAGACCAGGCCAGAGGTCTTGTTTACAGAAGGGAAGGGACTGGCTTTGTATCCTGCTAATGACCCTGATCTGAATTTCCAGCAACACATATAGTCCCCGAGTTCTGCTAGTGGCAGGTTCTGAGAACAGAACCAGGAATAACCCCCAGAACATCACTGGGTGTGAGCCCCCCACCCCCAGCACAAATCTGAACCTGTGTTTGTGCCTCTAAGGATGTTATCAAGAAAGTGAAAAGGGAGCCCAAAGAATGAGCCTCTAAAGATCAGGAGATTCATTTTCTGTGGAGTGAACCAGTTCAGAGGGGCATAGAACACCCTGCCCTATACCCCAATTAAAAAGGAGCAAGGATTCAGCTAGATGCTTCCTCTTCCTGCCCCCCCAAAAAGGACAAATGACCAATGAATGTGGGACGATATCCAGGACCCTCAGTTGTCAGGTATCATGAAATATCTTTTCAACCTACTTGATAGCTAATCACCAAAAAGGTGGCAAAGGCCAAGTGTTGGTTGGCCAGGATGTGTGGAACATATGGAACCAGGTCTCAGCATTGGGGAGTGGAGCAAGAATGGTGTTACACCCTCAAAATGTGACACAATTCCTGCACACCCCTCCCACCCCTTTCAAGTAGACCCAAGAGAAATGAAGACCCATCCCAATGAGTTTGTCAATGAATATTAACTTAGCATAGCAGAAGGATTCGATCTGTGGAGACAATCTAGTGGTCCCTCCACTGGTGAATGGAGAAAGGGAGCGTGGTTCCCTGTGCTGTGCGTTATCATGTGACAGTGACAAGGTTCATGCTACAGCACAGTTGATCCCTGAGAGCATCATGCTGAGAAAAGCAAGTTACGAGGGACCACACCTCCCTCCGCCATTTCATTTGGATGAAATGTCTCAGGTCAGGGGAGATGAAGTCAAGTAGTAGTGTAATAGTTGTGGTCTAGTATAGTCTTGTAGTTGGCCTGGAGATGGGAATGGGGGCATGGCTGCCTAGAATGAAGCTTTCTTCAGATAACAGTGTTCTAAAATAGGTTTGTGAGACAGAGAATTTGCATTGCTCTCTGCCTAGGTAAGAAAACTGGACTCCAAAGAGTTATATGGCAAGAGAATCCTAGGTTAGAAAATGATGGGGGATAAGGAGGCTGGAGTGTTAATACACTGGGTAGGGCACTTGCCTTGCATGAGGTTGACCTATGTTAGATCCCAGGCACCCATTTTTGGTCCCCCTGAGAACCACCAGAAATAGTTCCTGAGTGCAGTCGGGAGTAACCACTGAGCACTGCTCTGTGAGACCCAGAAAACAAACAAAAAAAGAAGCAAGGAGTGAAGGGAGAGAGGAAGGATGGGAGGCAGAAAGAAAGTAGAAGGGAGGAAGGGAGAGAAAATGAAAGAGAAAATTATGGCAGGCATGGAAATGATCCCTGGTAATGTTGATGGTCACTGAAAGCTTCAAGTTAGGGGATGGCCCTAGGAAGGTGGTGAACTAATTTCCAAGGACGCCTGAGCCCTGGTTATCCCCTCCCTGCAGATTCCCAATGACACACACACAGACACACAGACACAAACGTTGATGCCTCCTGGGGCCCAGTTTTATGTATAACACAGAAGCACGTGTCAGGGCAGGGCTAGTCCTTATAACACTCAATGCTTGAGCCCAGCCAAAGTCTCCACCCACTCCTTGTTCCCTGCCAGGCGGTGAAGACACGCCCCCTGACCTTGCAGCTAGTAGGTGGGATGAGAACGCATGGGCGGGAACTGTAGGGGGCGTGTCCTCTAGGCAGGAAGTGGCTCACATTGCCCCCTAGGTGCAGGGTTTTCTGCTTGTAGGTCCCTGAAGCTTTGGCTAGCCGTTAGCTATTTCTGCCTCTGGATGCAGAGGTTGGGACTCCAGGAGCCATCAGTGTGGGGTGCAAGCCAGTATGAACACGGAGGGGATGGCTGCTTTGACTTGAGTGATCGTACAGCAGGGAGGGTGCTTGCCTTGCATGCAACCCACCTGAGTTTGATCCCCAGCACCCCAGATGGTCCCCTGAGTACCGCCAGGAGTGATTTCTACCTGCAGAGTCAGGATTCAGCTTAGAGCACTGCCAGGTGTGGCCCTCAAACCATATAAACAAACAAACAAAAAAGAACTAACTATCCACCCAACTTATATTCTTGTGTTCTGGTTCAGTGCTTCTCTCCTGTGTTCTGGTCCATTGCCGAGATCGGTCAGCCTGTCCCCTGTGACGTTCCAGTGTTCCCTGCATGAGAAGTTTCTCAGGTTACAACTGCTGTGTCCTTGCAGCTGCCAAGAGCACTGTTTCATGGGCTATTACTACAGAGAAAATCGGATTCTCTTTAAACTCAGTACATTAGCATGATCAGTTCCCCTAAGGCGGGCAAATGTCTCTGGGCAAATGCTTCTTTTGGGCTCCTGGAAAGCATGTGTCCCTCCGAGCTGTGTCTGAGCTTGAAAAGAATGCCTTGTTCCCCTGGTGCCAGCCGCCTGCTTCAGCAGTGAGTCACCGGAAGGCAAGCTTAGAAATCGATAGCATTGGAGGGGTTCCAGGCGATCACGGCTGCTGATCATACTCTGAGTCACAGCTCTGCCACCTCTCTCCTTGACAGCACACACACACACACACACACACACACACACACACACACACACACACACACACACACACCCACCCATCACCATCACCACCACCACCACCAACCACCACCACCACCACCACCACCACCACCACCACCACCACCACCACCACCACCACCACCACACCTCCTCCTCCTCCTCCTCCACCTCCTCCTCTGTCCTGAGAAACAAATACAACAGGATATATAGAGAGACTTCACTTCTGGAATACCTCATGTGATTGTGGAGGTTGACAGGTTGAAAATCTCTAGGGTGAACCACTCAAATCCAGACCCGGGAGGTGTTTCAGTTCAGACCAAGCCCATCTTGCTAGGCGGATTTCAGGTTTTCTTTCTTTAAAACTTTCAATTGGCCTGGAGGTAAGACTCATGCCTTGCACATGTTTGACCCGGGTTCAACCCCCAGCACTGCCAGGAGTGTGAGGCCTGAATACAGAGTCAGGACTAGTAAGCCCTGCCTGAGTAACAGCAGATGTGGCTCAAGAAGCTAAATTTTAAAAATTTACAACTCTTGTACTGAAGTGATAGCATAGCAGTAGGGCTTTGGCCTTGTATGCAGCAGACCTGGGCTGATTCGATCCTTGGTATCCCATATGGTTCCCCAAGCCTGCCAGGAGCAATTTCTGAGCACAGATCCAGGAGTAATCCCTGAGCACCACCAGGTGTGGCCCCAAACCAAGAACAACAGCAACAAAAACTTACAACTGTTTAGATAAGCCCCACCCACTGATGGAGGTTAGTGTGACTCATAATCCAATGCTTTATATTAATACCTCACTCATTTTCCCACCAATAATAAATAAATAATATATTCCCAGGAACATCCAGAAAAATGACTCTTTGTCAGGCTACATGACCTCATGGTGTCCACATGCAAAAAGTTAACTCTCTCACTCACTGTTTATTCCACAGTGGGCTGAGCTGCTCTGTGAGGTTGATCTGGAGCAAAGCTATGACCTAGAACTGTCACCTCTCTGAGCTTTTGGCTGTGTGACCAGTGGCTGGGCCCCCTTTTTTGACCAGGCTAACTGGACTTGTATTTCTCCCTGAGTTTCAAGACTGAACTGGGGTGATCTCATTGCTGTGTGAGGTAGGAGGGGTGGAGGGTGGTGGCCAGAATCCAGACTCACCCTTCTGTGCACCAGGTGGGGTGTGGAATGACTACAGCAGGTGCCAGTGCATTGGCATTGCCAGGGCCCAGGCTGGTTTCTTCCTGGCTTGTGCTCCATCAGTGGCTTGTTTTGTTTTGCAAAGGGCGGTGGCTATGGAGGTGTTTGCTCAGGCCTCACCTGAAAAGAATCAGACAGTGGTAAGGGCAGCCATGGTGGTGACAACGAACACATCTGGGTCATCTGTGGTATGGGTCATGCTTCTGCCTCATCAAGCTTATTAGTCTGGGGTCTCAGCCCTGTTCCACTTCGGGAAGTTGGTTCTAAGTCACATTCTCTGCTTGGGTCTGGAGCCTAACTCAGAGTGACTCTGGCTTGACAGGCCACTCCCCTAGGACAGACCTTGAGGCCTGTGGCTGCATTTCCTTGCTGTTTCTTTGGACAATGGGGAGAAGTGGGGAAACAGGGACAATTTAGCATCTGCATTGCTTGTGCAGGTTAGTTTGACCCTCAGCACAAGCTCACATGCCTTGTATGAGTCCAATGGCTATGCAGTTGGGGATCCCTGGTCATCCACTGTGCTCAACTAACAAATGTGGGGTACAGATTAGCATGCAAAGCTTCAAGGGTATTTGTGACTCCCAGTTTATGGCAGCATGACATTAGGAAAGAGAAGGGGGAACAGGAGCAGTGTCCAGGCTGGCATGTTCTGGATGCTGAGTTTGATTCCCATGGTTGCAAGAGCCCGGAACTGGTCTGGTGTGGCCCTACAACACTAAAAATAGGGGATGGAGTGATATAGTACAGTGGTGGGTAAGGTGCTGTCTTGCACACAGCTGACTCAGGTTCAATCCCTGGCACCCTAAATGGTCTGTTAATCTTCCCAGGAGCTATTTCTGAATGCAGAGCTAAGAGTAACACTTGAGAGGCTGGAGAGATAGCACAGCAGGTAGGGTGTTTGCTTTGTAGATGGCCAACCTGGGTTTGATCTCTGGCATCCCATATTGTCCACTGAGGTTCTGCTTCACTCTGTGGCTGCACACATCTCCTAGTCGATGAACCCTAGCACAAGATGCAGGAAGCCTTATGAGACTGCTAGGAGTGATTTCTGAATGCAGAGCCAGGAGTAACCCCTAAATGTTCCAGTTGTGGCCCCCTCCCCAACAAAAGAGTAACCCCTGAGCACAACCAGGTGTCGCCTCAAAACCAATAGATAAATCAATAAATAAGCAAGTCCACTTAAAACCCAAGTGAAGAACCCGTTAGACAGGCAATTCAAGGGGAAAGGTGCCTGTGTTATGTATGGCCTGCCCCGGTAGACTGTGTAACTGTCTTCTGAGCACCTCTGGGAGTGATCTTTGAGCATAGAGCCAAGAATAATTCTTGAGCACAGCTGAGATCATTATAGAAAAATTTTAAGTGAGGGCACTAATAAAGGATGTACAGGGCCCAAGTGATAGGAGTAACATCTGAGTGCCACCAAGTGTGGCCCACAAACAAAAGCAATAAAATAGAGGAAGTAGTACATAGTAAAAGCACTGAGTTCCATCCCATGACCAGATTTCTCCCTCAGAGCACTGCCAGGTGTGGTCTCTATAAAAGTTGGGAAGGGACAAAAAAAAAAAAAATCCTGAAAATCACTGCTTTCTTCAACAAACACAGCAAGACTGAATGAAAGACTCTTGTTTTATTTTATTTTGTTTGGATCACACCCAGCGGCACTCAGTGATTACTCCTGGCTCTGTGTTCAGAAACCATTTCTGGCAGGCTCAGGGGACCATATGGGATGCTGGGGATCAAACCCAGTGGGTCAGTCATGTGCAAGGCAAACATTCTCCCTGCTGTGCTATTGCTCTGGCCCTAGAATGAGTCTTAAAAGCAGGTGGCAGCCTGCCCACCTGGCACCCAGCAAGCCTTTGAATGCTGTGTCGCTGCCTTACCAGACACTTGCTGAGCGCCAGGTGGCCAGCTTTGTGCCTGGCTATGCCTGTTGGGATTAGTTTTCTGGTTGTAACTTGCTGAGCTACCTTTCACTACTGGACTGTCCATGGACAGGACAGGTGCTGGCAAGGGGCAAAGCTAAGTCCTCGGTGGGTTTTGCTTGGGGAGAAAGGTGCAGGGCCCTGGAAAGATGGGCCAAAGGATCCCAGAGCGCTGTCTGAAGACACCTTGGAGCAGGCAATGGCAAGTGGTGACTGTAGACACAGGGCAAGTTTGAAGTCGATTTCCCTAGGTGTCTGTTGGAGACATTTTGCTGCGCTCAGCCACAGTGCTCATTATCCATTACCCAGGCTTCCAGTGCCTCTTTATTTGGACCTGGCATCCAGCTGCTGCCTAAGGGAGAAATGGGAAAGGCATCTGGGAGAGGGAGCTATGGGCTAGAGGACATCTGGGGCTCCCTGCAGTGTCTGGGGTCTGCATATCTAAGGAGATGCTGGCAACACTGCAACTGCAGAAATGACCTATAAGCCCAACTTATCCAAGCCCAGGACCCCTGCAGGCCACTTGTCCCAGCCGCTTAGTGGGTCCTCTCCCAGCTTGTCTTTGCAATCACCCACTTGTGAAAATTATTTGTTCACACTGTGACTCCCCTCCCTTCCCAGTCAGCCCCCCTGGGCACTTCCTGGACACGCAGGGACACATGTGGAGTGTGACAGAATTGAGTCATCGTGTCCCTCATCCTGTGCCCACAATCCCTGCTGGGACCAGGCCACAAAGTCTCCTTGTTCAAGACAGTGGACTTGGGTCGTGTGCCAGGCCTGGCCGGCACCAGGGTATTAGCTTTGTGGGATTGTTTGTTTGTTTTGTTAAATATGGTCTTTTGCCTTTCGGCTTCTTTGCTTTTTTTTTTTTGTGATGTACATATCTAGTGATTATAATAGAGTCATTTCAGGCTATAAAGGTACAAACTCCAATCTCACCACCAGTGTGATTTTCCTTTCACCACAGGCCTCAATCTCCCACCCACTACTCTAGCCTGCCTTCATGCAGACACAAACAAACTTCTTATTGTCTGTCACAACACAAAGGCAAATAGAATTATCAAAACTTAATCAACACAGATCAGTTTGAAAGATATGTTCTACCTCTCCATGGTGTTACTAAAGTTGGTGTCTAAGGATTTACTTGGTGATAGCTGAACCTTTTGTGGCACTGTTTAGGCTCACTGGGTGATTCCTTTTTTTGGGGGGTGGGGAGGGGGGCATTGTGTTTGGATCACATTGACCATGTCTGGAGATTACTTCTTTCTCTGTGTTCAGGAATCATTCCTGTCAGACTTGGACCATATGGGATGCTATGGATCTAACCCGGGTTGGCCACATGCAAAGCAATACTACCCATTGTGCTAACACTCTGTTCCATTTAGTAGATTTCAATGGAACATAAAAATTAGATTTTCTGTGATCCTAGCCACTACTATAAAATTCTGAGGTTTAACTACACAATCCAGAATTTACAGTTCTGAAACAAAATTGGTATCTTGGCAGTTTGATATGGTTGGCAAACATGGAGCTGGTCCATTTCAGTGGAAGGGTGTAGTGGGGGTGGTGCTGGGCTGCTATAGTTCATGCAAAAAAAGGGGTCTACCCTCACTCATTCTGAGGACACAGAGGGATCAGCCTAGACCTGAACCCCTGGGAAGTATCTGCAGCCATTATTTTCTTTTGGAGCTTGCTGGAGGGCCCAGGTCTTTTTTTTTTTTTGCTGGGAAGATTTTATTTGTGCTTTTCATTAATGTTATCATAGCTTTCATTGCCTCAGTCAGTGTTGAGTGTCAGAAGATGGGAAATAAGTAACCTGTATTTCATAATCTCTGTGCAGCTGCTTCTGGTTCTGTGGCATAATGCAAAAAGGTAACTTAGACAGAAAGACAAATAAGACAGGGCGTAGATTGGCTTGTCCACATAAAACATAACCCTTGGATTTACAAGAACCTTTCCCTGCATTTTCCTATGTGGTAGGTCAAGGTTTGCCAACTCATCATTCCTGGTGCCTTTCTGAAACACGGCTGCTGGGAGTTAGAGGGTCAAGTGTATTCTCTTCCTGTGGTGGGATCATAGAGTCATCTCAGTCCCTGATAGACAGCTATCCCTTTAGGAAGCCTCTTTTGCTTATGCCATTCTCCAGATATCTTTTTCTTACCCCATACCCCAGATTTTTTTCACAGTGCATATTACATTTACCAGGGACACAAGCTGATGGTCATATTTCCTGGAGGTTTCGCTTATGTAACAAGAGCAGGGAGTGTGTCTGCTGGAATGTTCTATGTCCTGCTCATAGCAGGTGGTCAAGCAAGTGTGGATTCTTTTTGCTAGAACTTGATTCCTCAGTTTTCTGTGGTTTATTTTCCTTAATAAAAAACTCTAGCACTGACCAGATGTGCTTGTGGAAGGCTAGTTTCCCATAGTACAAGCCCATCATTACAGGCTGTTGTCACTTCAGATGTTTCTGACCCTGGAAATAAAGAATGAGGGTCTCAGTCATGCTGCAGAAGTGAGATGTGTAGTCAGGGCTCCATATTTTAAGGGGCTTCTGGGTCAGAAGGTGGGCATGTTTGGGTACCAAGATGAGCCAACATCTGTGGGAAAAGCAATCTTCTGGGATGGGGGCCTCTGGGAGGGGGTATCCTGCTTTATAGGTAGTGAGTTTGGTGTTTTGAGCAGAATGAGCAGGTAACCCGGAGCAGGTATCCACTGGATGAGGTCAGATTTGGGGGTGCTTCTACCCAGAAGGGGAACATGGAGGTCACATGGGCCCAGCCATGTGTGAGAGTAGCCCCAGAATGGACCATGGGGAATGAACACCATGTCCCTCTGCCTCCAGCGGCTCCGTGGGAACTGAGCTAGTTTCTTCCTCCCCAGGGCGCCCTGCAGGGTGGGGCAGGTCCCCTGTTCTTGGGAAGGGCTCCTGACACCCATGAGGCGTGTCCCTGAAGCATTTCCTCCCAGCTCCTGTGCCTGAGGTCAAGTCCACTAGGGGGACTGGCTCGTGGCCAGCAGCCAGCCTTGTTGCAGCTCTGCTGTCCTGTGTTGCTGCTGCACTTACCCCAGACCTGTCTGTGGCTCCCTGACCTTGCCCACTTCTTGGCTGTAGCCCCAGGCCCAGCAGTGACCCTTATCCCACAGTGATACACTCACACAAGTTCAATGCAGCCATAAGCATGATAGAAAGTCACACAAGCAGAGAAAAATTACACAAGTCACATAAATACACAAGCCACATAAATATATAATAAATATGCAAGTCACATAAATACACAAGCCACATAAATACAAATGCATGCAAATAAGCCATGTGAATAAATAAGCCATGTAAACACATCATAGGTACATAGTGCTTGTTCAGATATGAAGATATACATACACAGACACACACATGAAGGCAAACAGTAACACATGCACGCACCAGCCTGTGCCGCATTCACAGGTCTGCACATACAATACACAAGCAACAGTGCTCAGGTGTTACTCTTGGTTCTGCACTTAGGAATCACTCATGGCATATGGGATGCCAGAGATTGAACCCTGTTCGCTGGCTGTGTGCAAGGCAAATGCCCTCCCTGCTGTGCTATCACTCCAACCCCCTTTCCAAATCTTTTCTCTCTCTCTCTCTCTCTCTCTCTCTCTCTCTCTCTCTCTCTCTCTCTCTCTCTCTCTCTCTCTCCCTCTCCCTCTCCCTCTCCCTCTCCCTCTCTCTCTCTCTCTCTCTCTCTCTCTCTCTCCTCTCTCTCTCTCTCTCTCTCTTTCTTTCTTTCTCTCTTTCTTTCTCGCCACACCTGGTAGTGCTCAGGGCTTATTCCTGGCTCTCTGCTCAGGGATCAGTCTTGGCGGGTCTTTTGAGACCATATGGGATGTCAGGGATTGAACCTGGGTTGGCCATGTACAAGACAAGTCCCCAAACTGCTTCTATTGAAGAGGGAAAATTCCCAACCCTAACACTATCACCCCAATCTTTCGGGTTGGAATAAATCATCAGTCTAGTTGAGGTTCCTGCCCGAGGGACTGTACCCCATCACCATCATAGTGTCCAGCCTCTCCTTGCCTTGTGCCACCTCCCATTCTTTCCTGCCTCTTCACTCCCCTTTTTCCTGGCTCATTGGCCTGGGAGCTGGGCCAGTGGCTGTGGCTGAGCCAGGCCAGAGAGGTTCCTGTTAGTGTGTTCATGTAGACCTCTGGGGCACCCCTAAACTGGAGCTCACCTTGTCTTCATGCAGCAGGCTTTTGGGGCATCCAGTGATCCCTTCCCTCCCTGTTTCCTTAGTCGGAGCTGGTACCAGGACCCCTAGGGGAACCCACGTGGCTCCCCCCCGCCCAGCCCTTCAGACCCAGCAGAGTGTCCAGAAACGGGGACACATCACCTCCTTTTAGACACTGTTGTCAAGGAAACTGGCTCCCGCAGAGGTCTAGTGAAGGGCAGAGAAAGTTCTGTGCACCAGGCATTGCTACGTAATCTCCAAGCACAGCCCCAGGGAAGAGTTTTTCCATGTTGCTGGGGTAGCTGAGCCCCTAACCTCTGGGGCTGTATCCCCAAAAGTTCCCCATTGGAACTTCCTCCACCCCTGTGTTTGCCCCTATCCACACACCTTCCCTTCCTGCTGCTCTTCCAGAGACTCAAGGGCAAGGGCAAGTCCAAAGCCAGTGGGGGCTGTGGGGAGACTGTGCTTGCCTTTCTCCTCAGACAGTACATCGCCCAGGGTCATCACCCCCATCTTCCTGGGTGTGTCTCAGGACAGTCACTTGGAAGCCCCCTACCTCATATTAACATTACCCTCACCCCCTGCTCTCCAAATAGGATCAGAATCTGGGTGAGGACTTGGGAGCATGAGGGACATAGAGCCAGTGGCCCTGGCCACACCACTGGGTGATTGAACTGGGGAGGGCACCAATGTCTGCCAACTGCAGAGAGGACCAGGGAACAGAGCAATGCCTCAGCATTACCCCTGGGGAAACCTGGGTTCTGCCCAGCTCCTCAAAATTTTTTCTAGTTTGGTGCCAGAGCCATGACACAGTGGGGAGGGTATTTGCCTTGCGTGGCTGACCCAGGTTCGATCCCCAGCATCCCATAGGATCTCCTGAGCCTGCCAGGAGTGAATTTTGAGTGTAGAGCCAGGAGTAACCCCTGAACACTGCCAGGTATGACCCCAAAACAAACAAAAGACTTGACTCTCCTGGCCAATTGGGAGTCCAATCTCAGCAGCTGCAGTGTTGTCTTTCGTATAAGCCTAGGGTTTGTGCTGTGAATAGAGATTTGGGGCTCCCTCATTGCTTCTGTTTTCCTAGTGGCTCAAGTCTTCTCCCTACAGGTGACACATGAATGGCACAGACTTTCCTGGACTAATCACATATATCCCAAAGAGGAATGAATCCCACAGAAGGGGACCCAGACTGGTGCCTGGCAGTACAACTCAAGCCCTTACCAGAGGTCCTATACCCAAGGATCACCTGTGGGCAGCTACTTCCCTGCTGTGTCCCCCCTGCATCCCTCATGCACTTCCTCTTCTTCCCCTGGCCCCGTTGCCTCCCACCACCCCCAATTGCAGAGCTCAAAGGAAACTGCCCAAAGCCCATTCACCCTCAAGCTGAATAGTTTTTGTGGCCCTCTGGGGAGCAGCATGGGATATGGGTCTTGTTAACAATATAGCTCTGCACCCCTGGGAGCTATGGGAGTGTGGGACAGGAGGCAGAACTCTAGAAGGGCTTTGCAAACCACCCTGGCCACAGTGGGGTGAGCAGGACATGGTGGGGAGCTCAGGCCCAGAGACTTGAAGCTTCCCACTGCCTGCCAGGCCCCCCCAAGGTGAGCTAATTGCAGATTAATTCAAATTAATGGCCTGCTGGGAAGATATTTCTAACAAGAGTACAGGGGATTCTGCTAACCACACATTGTCAGTGCCTCCTGCTGGGTCTTTGTCAATGAATGGGCACCTTCAGAAAATGACTTTCAGCTGGATTCTTGGCAAGGTGGGGGGGGGGGGGCTGAGGGGGAGCAATAAAGAAGCCGAATGAAAAAGGTGAAGCCAAAACGGTAACAATTCTTCCTGGGGGCAGGCGCGTGGCTGTGGTGCAGTGGCAGGAAGGAGGCAGCAGTCCTGGGTGGTTCCTCCCTGCAGAGGTTCCTTCCAGCACGCAGAGGCGTGGGTGGGCGCCGCCGCCGGAGGAAAGCGCCCACGCTTCGCTCTGCTCTGCATGAAGCATTCACTGCAGAACAGCCTCTGGCATTTGTACCAGGGAACCTGGGGTGGCCCTCTAGCCTCTCAGCCCCCATTTCCTTCCTTCTTCCTCTTAATGCCCCCTTCTCTCTGCCCAGAGACCTGGCCCTCCCTCCTTGGGATCCATGGAGCATTCTCACACACTGCACCCTTTCTCAGGGTCCCTGTTACCCAGATGCTGGCACTCCACTTCCTGCTCCTCTTCCTTTCCCAAAGGAAAACCTGCCAGGTCTTTTCCTATTAGTTAGATATACTTTGGTCCGAGTTCTGCAGGCCAGGTGAGCCCAGTACCTGTCTGGCACAGACTCAGGGTTCTGTGTCCAGAGCACTGTTGTGTTTTTTGAACTGAGTTAATGCACAGATGGCCACCCAGGGGCTCCTCTGCCTTTTCTTTACACACTCAGGTCGGTTGAGTGACTATTGAAGAGGTTTCAGACCTCGGCAAGCAATTTACCTTCCTCAAGCCTGGACTGGGTCCAGAAGCTTGTACTCATAAAGAAAGTGTTTTCCTCTGTGCTTAACTGCTTCACAGGTAGAATCCCAGAACCCCTGGCCGCAGTCTCCATAGGTTATATTTCTTGTCCCAAGTGAACCTGAAAGGACAGAGCCACAATCCATCTGGAAAGGGCATTAAACTTGTATGCATTCGACATGGGTTTGAACCCTGACATCCCATTTGGTCTCCCAGCACAACCAGGAGTAACCCTGAGTATTTGTTGGGCATGGCCCTCTCCAAAAAAGAAAGGAACAAACAAAACTCAGTGAAATTGGAGCCTCTCTCCCCATTCATGTTTTGACTTTGGTGCATTCTGGAATGTCCTTCTCTGGGCTCTCTTTTGAATGTTTCTACCATGACTCACGCCTGGATGTCACATTGCACAAACTGTACCAACAGGAAGGGTCATCATTGGCAAAATTGTATGTTCTTCAGTTTGGCTTTATCCGACAAAGCCAGAAGTGAGTGTCGGTGCTGGCAGGAATGTGTTAAGTGCTGTGACAGGGTCCCATTTTGTTCTTGGGTTCAAAGGGATTGGGAGACCAAAGAGGGAGGAGTAAGGAGGATGCCCATGGAGCAGGTGTGGGCCCTCCTTACCCCTCATGTTCACCCACAACCCATGTCCCTGTGGAGCCTGACCTGCACAAAAAAAGTGTGGTTCTTACCCACTTCTAGTGTGGTACTGGAGGTAAGGTCCTTAACCTCTCTGCACCTGCTTCTTCTCTCTTTGCAAAATGCAGTTGATACTATCTTCTCACTCCTAGAGGGAAGGTTAAAAGCTGTTGTTTCAGCCAAGTGCTTTAAACCCTCCCATCAGCTCTACTCTGGTGAGGCATATTCTGGAAAAAATAAATCCAGACACTAATAAAAGTCAGAAGAGGAGAAATGAATGCTAGGGGTATATTTTAGGGAGTCAGGAAGAAGGGGGCCAAGGGCTAAGAGGCTTCAGGAAATTACCCATTCTACAGGGCGGAAGACTGACATCGTCTCGTCTCCTTAATCTACCCTGGTTTCTGCAATATAACTGGGGACTATGGCCCCAGATAGCTGTGAGTCTGGGACACTGAACCCCGCTTTCGAATACTGCCCTTCACTTGATGCCCCCCCCCCAAACTGGGTCAGTGCAGGGGGTGAATCACATCATCAAAGCATCAACATCAGAGATTCCCCCCCCCCCCCAGACCCTGAGACCTGCATCAAGCCAGCACCATTGTGTGTCCCTCAGAGGTTAGGGATGTGAGAGAAGTTTGACCAGGGTGGCTCCCCGTGACCTGGATCAGGGTCCTGGGGATGCCAGGAGAGGGACTGCTGGAAGGAAGGGGCTGAGTCATGCCTTGGTGACCAGGGCAATGCTGGAGGGCCCGGGCAGCTGGGCTGAGACAGAAGCATCTTCCTTGACTGTTCTGGGGAAGGTGGGGGCAGCTCCTACATGTCTCCTCTGACCTTGAATCACCTTCAGCCTCTTGCTTGCTATGTGTGACCTCAAAAAGCCCCTCTGTGCACTGGGTTCCCTGGTGTCTGGATGGTCCTTCCCCTCCTTTTGCAGGGATTTCAGTTTGGCGGGGTGAGAGCCCACTCTAGTGGCCTTGCTTGAATTTTACCCTTGAAGGTTCTTCTGTCTCCAAACCTTGCATTGGGCAGTGGCAGCAGGTTAGGCTGTGAATGGGGGTGAGTGAGCCCCTTGCAGGCTCTGCTATCCACAGGCGTGGGGGTATCCCCTGTCTGCATAGTGAGGAAGCAACAGTAGCTGCTGGAGACTTGGGGAGCTTGCATGCTTCCCCCCTCTACAGATGGGGATGGCTCTTTTTTAACTCAGATCAGCTGGGCACAGCTCTCTGTCTCTGTCTCTCTTCGTCTGTCTGTCTGTCTGTCTGTCTGTCTGTCTGTCTGTCTGTCTCTCACTTTTTCAAGCCCCTTAGAGCCCCTGTTCCCCAGAATCCTTGAGTCACTACCACCCACCTTGCCCTGCCCCCCTACCCAGTTCCTAGCTTTGCTGGGGAGCCCTCGGCCAGGCTCAGTAAGAACTGAAAGGGGAGGCTCCGGGCAGCCAGCAGCCTGCAGAGAAGTTATTTTTCAATCAACTTCGGCTTTGCCACTGTAATCCTGCATCTCTGTAGGGGGTTCGGAGCAGAATCTTCTTGGCACGAGGAACTGACCTCCTCAGCTTTGACCTGGGGCCCCCGAATTGAGAAGCAGGACCTGGAGGTGAAGAATAAGCCAGAGCACTGGAATGTGGCTCTGGAAACCCCCGGGCCTTCCCGGCGGCAGCCTGAAAGAAGCCATTGATTGTGGGTGCTGGGACTGTTCCCACAAAACAGTTTAGCCCCTCCCTCTGCAGCACTGCCCAGAATGAGCTTGTGTTGGCTGCAGACATTACAATGCCTGTTCCTTCTATCCTGGGTGAGTCTGAGTGCAAGGTTCTCTCCCACAAGCCTCAGTTTACCCATCTGTGCACTGAATCAATCTCTGGCATCCATCAGAGCTCTCTACCTGAACTCTGAGTCTCTAGGGCCAGGGGCCTAGTGCATCTCACCCAGTCTCAAGGGGGAGCAAGGAGATCACAGGATCATCTGTGAGGAGACCAGCTGGAAGATGTGGTTACAGGAAGGACACTTACTTGGAAAGGGACACTGAGAAGTGCTGAAATAACCAGGAGGGTTCTGTGCAGTAGGATAGGGCGGGGATGGAAGTGTCTGAAATATGGGGAGCCCTAGGAAGGAAGTGTCCCGCTGATTTCTCTGTGATCTCAGGGAAGGCTAGGCCACTTTTCAGCAGCCTGAGTGGGATCCATCACTTGCTGCCTAATGAGCAACCAAAAATCACATGTGGAACCATCATGCATGGACCCTACAGCTGATTCCACACAAGCAATGAATGCCTGGTCAGGAGACCCAGAGGGGAAAGGGTTTCCATGTGGTCACCAAGGCACCAGAGCAGTCACTTTATGTTGTCATTTAGCACCAGCCCCTCCTTATACCTTCCAAGAGCTGTTTGTGGCCTCCTGACCTCCCTCTTCTCCCCTGTCCCCTTCCTGTCCCACTAGCACCCCTCATACCCAAACACGAGGCTGCACAGCATGGAAACTGTGCCCATGCCATTCTGTATCAATCCCTGCCCAGCAGGGATTTTGAAGCCCTGTCAGTTGCCTTAATCTCACCCTCAGTGAGACCCTGGTGAGTTTTCACTGGATGCCCCTGGCCAGGCTGCCTTGAGCTGAGGATTAGTTATTAGTTCTCATTTCTTGTTTGATACTGTCTGTGACAAAGTAGAATGTCCTGTGAACAGAAAGGAGGGAGGTGTCAGGTACCCACAGGAGAGACAGGATCACAAGAGATACCTGGGATGGGGCCAAGGAGCCAAGGAGGCACCCTCAGCCCTCCCAGATGAAACAACTGGAATGAAAGGATCAAAAAGACGATGTGGGAGGAGGATTCCATGGGGGAGCAAGTTCCCCTTTCTGCATGAACTACAGCAGCCCAGCGCCACACCCTATAATATCCTCCAAGACAGACTGCCAAGCCACCACGTTTGTTTTAGATCTATAAATCCTCAACTGTGTATATCTTATTGTAGTATCACCCAGTAGGATCCCAGGAAATCTGATGAGAAAATTGCATAGAAATCTCCCAGTTCAGTGAGTCTAAACAGTAACACAGAAAGCTCAGCTAGCACCAACCACATCTAGTAAATCCTTAAACACTGATTTTTAGTAACAACATGGAGAGATAGAATAATCATTTCAAATTGACCTTATTTGTCTGAGTTTTGATAATTCTGTTTGTATTGTAGCAATATGAAATAAATTTGCTTGTGCCTGCAAGGTGGTAGGTGGGAAACTGGGGACCCTGGTGAAGGGAAGGTCATACTACACTGGTGGTAGAATTTGTATTGGAGCATATAATGCCTAAAATGACTATATTATGATTATATTATATACATGCAGTATATAATATTACAATATAGCTACGGACTACATTGTAAGTCGCGGCATTATAATAAAAAGAAATTTTTAAAGGCAATACATGAAAGTGCCAGTGAGGAAAGCCGAGAGCAAGCCTTGTTACCCAGCCTTAGGGCTATGGGGGAATTGAGCTGCAGGGCAGTAAGCATGGGGGGTTTGGAAGTATTCACAGTTCTGAGAAGGGTATATTGTGTTAGACAGTGCCAGATTGTAGATACAGAAACTCTGCTCCCAGGGGCTCCCTCACAGAGGGCTATGTGGGGTGCAGGAGCTCCCTGCATCCCACGTTGGTCTCTTCTGGCATAATTTACCCTCGTTTCCCACTGCCTCAGCTTCATTTCCGAAGCTGAGGATAGTGACCTACATAGGAAGGAGTAGTCACTTAGATTAGTCCTGTTGCACAATGGGAAGGGTGTTTGTCTTGCACATGGCTGACTTGAGTTTAATCCAGCATACTATATGGTCCCCTGAGCCTGACAGGAGTGTTTCCTGAGTGCAGAGCCAGGAGTAACCCCTGAGCATCAACAGGGGTGGCCCAAAACAAAACAAAAGCAAATAAAAGAACTAGACCTGTTTCTGTCTCCATTATGGTCTCTAGGAAGTCTGCATGTTAGCTGTGTCATCTGGTTAGGGCCACAGTACCTGAGAGGTCTTGTATATAGGATACTGGTCTGGAGGCCAGTGTTGGGCAAGTGAGGGCAGCCAGCGACCCACCCTAAGTTAGTGCTTCTGTAAAGTGGGCTTCTGAGACAGTTACATGAGCACCCTGGAATACATCTACATTCCCATTTGCTTCCAAATTTGGCCTTTGGAGGAGGGAACACTGGAACCATCCATACCCAGTAGTGCTTGGGGGACCATGTAATGCTGCGGATGGAAACGGGCTCCTGGATGCCAACTTCAGAGTTGGCTCCAGTTCTTTGAGCTGCCCTAATGTTATATTTTTCTAAGATTCCTTCCTTCCTTCCTTCCTTCCTTCCTTCCTTCCTTCCTTCCTTCCTTCCTTCCTTCCTTCCTTCCTTCCTTCCTTCCTTCCTTCCTTCCTTCCTTCCCTCCCTCCCTCCCTCCCTCCCTCCCTCCCTCCCTCCCTCCCTCCTTCCCTCCCTCCCTCCCTCCCTCCCTCCTTTAATTTCTTTTTTGCCACACCGGTGGTGCTCAGGGGATACTCCTGGCTCTGCACTCTGAAATCACTTTTGGCAGGCTCAAGGGACCATATGGGATGCTGGAGATCAAATGCAGGTCGGTCTCGATCAGCAACTTACAAGGCAAATGCCCTACCACTGTTCTATCTATCTCCAAGATTTCATTTTTGGTCAAGTTTTCTCCTGGGTCAAATGGAAAACAATGATTTTCTAGGCCGTTGATTTGAGCGAGGTGCTCACTTATAGCTTCAGTTTAGTATCTGCCTCGCCTTGACTTCCTCTGCACTTTGCTTGACTTTGGTACCTTCAGAACCTCTGAGCACAAAAGCTGAGTCTACTTTGAGACCTCCAAGGTCCCAGTGATTTGATTCTTTATCCACAAGGGGACTGACCCTTGCACTGCCCCCTCTATGTCCCTTTACACTGACTACCCACAGCTGGCTGCCAACCCTCTCTCTCTAGCAGTAGTCTTCAAACTATGGCCCGCAGGCCACATATTGTATTTGTATCTGTTTTGTTTCTTCATTGCAAAATAAGATATATGCAGTGTGCATAAGAATTCGTTCATAAGTTTTGTTTTTACTATAGTCAGACCTTCCAATGGTCTGAGGGACAGTGAACTGGCCCCCTGTTTAAAAAGTTTGAGGACCCCTGCTCTCTAGGTTGACTGTCACCCTCAGCTGTGAGTTTAGGGAGGTGACTTGGACCCCTGTTCTAGTTGGGGTGGCGGGTGGGGTGTCTGAGCCATGGGGTCCAGCCAGAGGCATCATCTTCAGAAGGGATGAGCCCAACAATGATAGGTCTCAGCTGGAGATAGACTGAGCCTTTGGTCCTGAGAGCTAATCAAGTATAGAACTGTTGAGTGCTGGGCAGAATTGGATTCCCCAAGCTATGCAGAAATGGGGCAGAAGATGTCAATCTTGGATCAAAAATCTCTCCTTTGAGAAGTTTCACCTGCAAATAGCCTTGTTGGAGATATGTGCATTTAGTCTGTTTCTGTTTAAATAAGAAGAAAAAAGGAGATTCAAGTTGATTGTTGGGGTGTGTTGAGGTTTTCTTTCCTGTGCTCCCTTGCATTTTTTAGACAAGAGGGTCTTTGAGGTTGCTGAGAGGAAACAGGTGAGCATTACTGACAGGCATGACTACCCCAATGTGGCTTTTCTTTCTGGCTCCAGTGCTGCGGAGGCAGAGAAACCTAGGTGGGTTTTTTTTGATTTGCTGGTAGCATCCAGGCAAACTCCATTCATTTCTGGAACCCAAACCTGAGTTTCAGCAGTTGGATCATAAAGGTTCTACCCCTGTAAGCTCTGCCAGGGTTGCCTAATTCAGACAGCAAAACCCCAAAGTCCAGAGCAGGGTTGGGCCAGCCTGCGGCCCCCTGCCTGATTGTATAAATAAAGTTTTATTGGAACACAGCCACGGCCATTTATGTCTGGTCTGGGCCATGTTTCCACCACAGCCGCAGTGCTGACTCGTTGCCGAGACCATATGGCCTGTGAGGTTTATGACAGACCCTGGCCCTCGGCAGGAAGCACTGCCAACCCTGGTTTTGCACTGACGAGCTTGGCCCTGGCTCTTGTCACTCACACCCAGGGAGCTTTAAAAATGCAGATGCTGGGCCCAGACCTCAGGGACTCTGAGTCCGTTTGTCTGGAGAGTAGCCCAGCGGCTTAGGCTTTCTCGTTCGCAGGTGACTGCACTTGCGGCCAAGCTTAGGGGTAGGGTCCAGGATGAATGGGAGTTCTGAGCCCATAGACCTGGAGTTTGCTCCCTGTCTGCAGGGTTTCTACAGGTGTGAGGTTGTGACTATGGCATGAGAGAAAACGAAGAGTGACACAGAGAGAGTTTGTTAATATGTGTCTGGGTAGGTGTGTGTATTTGTGAGTGCATGCGTGGCGTTTAAGTGCATATGTGTGTGGTGTGTGAGTAGGTATGTACAGGAGTGCATGTGTGTATAGGAGTGCTTTGAGTGGTGCATACTTGCGTAGAAGTGGTGTGTGTTGTGGTATGTGAGTCCATATGTGTGTAGGCTTGTGATGTGTGATTGCATTCGTGTATAGGAATGCTTTAATGATGCAGAAATGTGTAGGAATATGTTGTGAGTGCATATCTGTGTGAGGGCAAATGAATGTGTGAGTGCCTGTGAGTGAGAGGACCCGTGTATATCTCTGCGAGTGCATACGAATGCATCTGTGTGTGAATGCATGAATATACGTGTATGCCTCTGTGTACACATGTGGGTGCATCTAAGTGCGTGTGTATAAATATAACGTGTGTGAGTGTGTGTCTTAATGAGAGCGTATGAGTACACAAGTGTGAGCAGTGAATGCATGTGAGTGTGAGTGGTAAGTTGGGAGCACATATGTGGTGAGTGGTGAGTGTGTGAATGTGAGTACTTATGCACAGAGCACGTCTGGTCCATGCCTCATCTATGTTAGGTATCACATCTGTGTAAGGGGTTTGCTCCTCATTCTCCTGTCACTCAAGAGCCATGGAGCCAAGTTACAGGTCGGTCCACTGGATTCAGTCCCATCCTCTCTTATGCTCATTGCTTCCCTGTTGGGGCCCCTCCAATGGGAGATGCACTTTCCCTTCTTCCTTTTCCAGAACTTTCCAGGTGGTTCTTCAGCCTGGGGCAGGCAGTGAAATGCTCGGTGCTGCCACTTCCTCTCCACAGGTCAGAGCTGTGCACAAGAAGTTGGGAGAACACCTAGCTTTGGGCACTTAACACAGATACGAGCCCATTTCCCTGAGCTGCAGTGATGTCTGCTGGCATCTGGCATCCTCTGCCCTCCTTCGACTGTCACCTGAGTGCTTGCCACTGGGCACTCCCGTTTGCCAGCAGTTTCTGAGCATGCCAGGGAAACCTTCACCTTGGCATGAACACACCCACACACCCACATGCCGGACGAATGGCACAGCAGCCCCATATAGCTGCAGAATCTGCCAGCACAGACACTCCCACAAAATAAGTCCACCCATTCACTGCTGGAAACGGAACTCTAAGGTGCAGACAGGAAACACCCCCAGTTATACCATAGCCACCCCAGGTGGCCAGCACCCCAGGAGATAGAAACCTTATTCCCACAGATCCGGGACACACAGTCTCTGAAGAGTGAGCTGTGAGTGGTAGCGAGGTGCCCAGAAGAACTTCTACAAACCACCACACTCTTTTTTTCTCAGTGAGATTTTTAAGGCTGGCTGACATTGTTCGTCGTAAATTCGGGTGGCTGAAGTTTAGCATTGAAGTGAGACTAAATCGTTTGCAGAGGGAAAAACATGAGAACAGGTTTATTTTTCTTTTCACTTACAGGCACCATGCCCCCCCCACCAAATATATAGCTTAAAACTTAATTTGGTGTATAATGGGGAGTAGGTCTCTGAAGCTCAGGGTTACGTGTTGTGGAATAGCTGAGAATCAGAGTCGTGAGGGGCATCATGGGGAAGGTCGTTGCCAGCCTCTGGGCCCGGGGAGAGAATTGAATCTAAGCCCCTGGTTCCGAACTTGGCCAGTCTCTGGATGCCAAGCTGGGAGGCCACTTGCTCTGTGCCAACTCTGACAGTAGATTCCTCTCCTCCTTGGTTTCCTTGAATCTTGCCCCTTGCTGTCACCAAGCAGAAAGGGGAGGAGGTGGCCCTTGGCAGAGATGGGGGTGTGCAGCCAGTCCTATCCCTCTCTGACTCACAGACCCTGCAGGCTTCCTGAGCTCCAGCATCCGTGGAGAGTTTGTGTTTTATTAGCAGTGTAGCGTTAAAAAAGGGATGTGGGTCAGAGCGAACTTGCAGGGGAGAAAAATAGAGGAAATGAAACGCAGAATCAGGGCTGGTGCGAAGCCCACAGAGGCCTGGGCTTTTAATACCACCAGAGACGGGTTGGGGCATTGGGGGGGGGCAAAGTGGCCCCCAAAAGTAGGAATCAAGGGACTTGGCTGCCTGCTGCCTCGTCCCCAACCCCTGTTGAAAAAGAAATTGCTGTTTAATTTGTTTCTGTGTTTTATTTCTCGAGTGAACCAGCATGGGGCCATGTAATGAGGTTGTGTTTCTGGGAGGTGTTGAAAGATGAGGAAAGAGGAGTGAAGCCACCAAGGAGGCCAGACTGAACCCCAATACTTTTCTCCTGAACTCAGCTGCTCCCTGGAGCCCAGCTGGCTGGAGGGGTCGTGGAGATGGGGAATGGGGGTCCTGCTGGCTTCTCTGAGAATCACCAGGGCTACAGTCAGTGCCCTCATGGGGATCTGACTGCTTGGGGTTGCCCTCTGAGACCCCAAAGATATGAAGAAATGTTTCTCTGCCCTGGTTTATAGATCACAGGGGATGAACTGATGGAGGAGGTGATAGGTCTGAATTGGGGGTTCCCCTCAGGTCGTGGAACTAAACAGAGTTTTCCCTTGAAGCTTGTCCACATAGTTCAAGCCTGGGAGGGTGCCCTGGACTCTCTGAAGCAGCACCCCCTACCACCACTTCTCTCCCAGGGTGCATTGAGTAGTACCCCTAAAGTCCAGTGGGGGTCGCTGTGGCAGTGCACAGAGCGGAGCACTCTCTGGTCAGGCCTTGTTTGGCAGAAAACAACTTGCCCAGAATAAAGTGAAGGCTGGGGTCTAGATTGATAGCATAGTGGGTAGGGTGTTTTCTTTGGTGCAGCCAAACTAGGTTTGATCCTCAGCACCCCTTGTGGCCCCTTGAGCCTGCCAGGAGTGATTCCTGAGCACAGAGCCAGGAGTAACCCCTGAGCGCCACCAGATGTGATCCAAAATCAAACAAACAAGACAACAAAGTGAAGGCTGGAAGTGTGGGGGCTCAGGTGTCCCTCCCAGATAGGAGTGCTTAGGGGCCTAACAGTCTATTCCCTGGGGCTGGCCCCACTTCTCCATGCTTGGCTCACCTTGTCCTGGGCGAGATTTCCCCTGGGATCTGAGTGGTACCAACTTATCTTCTGCCATCTCACAAGTACTCTTGGGATGCAAAGAGCCAGGATGGAAAAAAGTGTTCTGGTTTTGGGGGGCATGTTCTATCTGGGAGTGTGTGTGTGTGTGTGTGTGTGTGTGTGTGTTTGAAGGTCTGAGAACTGTGAAAAGTGTTTTGCACCTTGCTCTGCCAGATACACACACATATGCAGGCACACAGATAACGTGTCTATAAGTATATACAGAGGCACACAGTTAGTTAGCTCTATAGTCATGCACAGGCCAATAGCACACACACAGGTGCATACTTCCACAAGTGCTATGCACACACAGGTACACTCATACATGTGCCATGCACACACACACGAACACACATACACGCAAGGCCCATAGCTCTCCTGCAGGTTTCTCATGTGGGACACTCATGCTCTGCTTGGCTGGAAAGTGTGGCTTTAGCCTGGTCCAGTGCATCTCAGAGCCAGTGTCAGCATTAAGTGCTGCTTGTTCAGGACGGAGGGCTCTGCCCAGCCCCCTGGGCAGGAATCTTGGCTCCTCCACCCTATCCATCAGATAGAAGGCCCAGGGGAGACCCTCCAAGAGAGAATCATTTTGGTTATCTAGGAAGGCCCCGGGGAAAGGACTGCTTCCTGCTTCATGCCAGGAAGCCAGCTGGCATCCATGGGGCTCACCCCTCACACCTTGCTAGGCTCTGCACCCCTTTACAGGGCTCGTTTTTTCCGCATGCATTTGCCTATCTCTACTCTGCCCAGGGCTGACAGGAAGGAGCTGTGCCAGTATCTCTGGGTAAATGCAGATGGGTGGGGCAGGCTTCAGCATGCAGCTCTTTTGGGAGTTAGTGGGGCTTATGACGGGGAAGAGTGGGGTCATTGCCTGGAGGCACAGTGGACGGGTCGGCTCTGTGTACAGGTGCAAGTGGGCACAGTGTTGGGGACAGCAGGGGCAGGGGTACAGAGGTGCAGATGTGTACAATGATGAAAGTTTTGATTTGCTTTTCTTTCCTTTATGGCTCTTTTTATTTGATCTTATTTTACTGAAACAAAGTCCTTTGTAATTGGATTTCTGACATACAATGGATCAGAGCCAGTCCCACCACCAGTGTCCACCTCCCTCCACCAATATTAATGTTCCCCAAGTGCATCCATCCCATACCTAATCCTTTGCATCCCAGCCTGCCAGTGTAACAGGCCCATTTTTTTTTTTTTTTGATTTTGGGTCACACCTGGCAGCGCTCAGGGGTTTTTCCTGGCTCCAGGCTCAGAAATTGCTCCTGGCAGGCACGGGGGACCATATGGGGCGCCGGGATTCGAACCGATGACCTCCTGCATGAAAGGCAAACGCCTTACCTCCATGCTATCTCTCCGGCCCAACAGGCCCATTTTAAGTTTAGATTGCTAAAGTTTGGGTCTCTTGGTTCCATTGTTGTTGCCTTAGGTATTTAGTTCTGTCCTTTCTTAATACCACCAATGCACCCAAGACTCCTTGGCCCCTGGCCCCATCCTTTCATATTTGTGTTTCTCCTCTTCTACACAGTTTAAACTCTTTTCTCCTCCTTGCTATACTCTATAGCCAAGGGTGTGGTTCTACTTTTTATAACAAGAATATAAGGCATATTTTGGGGGTGACTTGGGGCCACACCCAGTAGTGCAAAGAGTTTATTCCTTGCTCTGTGCTTCAGGAGCACATTGGCAGTGCTTGGAACCAAAGTGCCAGAACCAAATGGGGTGCCAAGATGGAACCATGGTCTGCCGAGTACAGTGCAGTACCTTCTACATTTACTTAATTTCTCCAGCCCCAGGCTTGTGAATCTTGGGGCTATATTGGCAGCAATAAGGGCTTACTCTTGGCTTTCCCCTTGGGGGTCACACAAGTGACCTTGGGGAAACATTTGGGGTACCAGGGACCAAACCCATGTCTACTGCATGCAAGGCAAGACCAGTAATTACTCCTTACTTGGAGGACAATATGGGATACCAGGGATCAAACCCAGGTTCGCTGTGTGCAAGGCAAATGCCTTACTTTGCTGTACTTTTGCTTGGCTCCTGTGATTTTTTTCTCCCCAAAGCATCACTTTCTTCAGGGTTGGGAAAAAGCAGAAATATTATAGAAGAAATCCCATAAAAGATGAAGATTTCCAGGATTGGGGAGCACAGTCTGTAAATACACCTTACCTGCTAGAACCCACACCCTTCTTTCTGTGACCTCTGACTCTTATGTTAGTAAAGGAGTCCATGTCACACCCCTTCCCCTTTTCAAATTGTCCCTTCTTGAAAAAGCTAGGGGGTCGATGGCAGGATAAAATGGAATCAGGAACTGAGTTGAATTGATTCTGGGATCCTGAGTCACTTCCCACCCTTCCCAACACACAGGCCAGCCAGGAGGTTAACTCTCTGTCTATTGAAGATTCTCCGGGGACCCCATAAACCCAGCTGGGCCCTGCTCTACTCGGAGAGAAGGTCGGAGCCTGGCAGAGGCTTCTAACCCCTTTACTGTGTGCAAGAGGCAAAAGAGAAAAAGGGCCATTGGATTTATGGAAACCATATAAAGTTTTTGTGGTCTCAGCCAACCAGAAATAGGAAGGCCCTCAGGGTGGGGTCCCTCAGTAGAGTCAGCCGTGAAAGGACGACAGAGAGGCAAGTGTATAGCACAGATGAAGTGCTCCTGAGCCAGGATCCGCTACGTGGAGGCCTGGGAAAGGGGTCTTCTGGCTGCACAGCTTGGGGGTGGAGTGGGCACAGTGCTGATACTGGGTAGAGAGAGACTGAAGCAGGTATTATGGAAGCTGAGAGCAGGTAGAAATGTCAGAGTGAACTCGCTCTTAGCCTCTCCCCTGAGCTTGGAGTGGGGTGCCCCAGTTTCTGATCAGAAGCACCGTCCCTCTTTCCCATTTTAGTCAAGCACGTGTTTGCTATTTGAGATCAGATGCACAGTCCCTGGCATCCCCCTGCCCTCCTGTGGGGCACTTGTGCTGTCAAAACTGGTTTAGACGCTAATCCTCTCAAGGCCTTGGCAGGGCTGAAGCACCGACTTGACCTTGAGGAGCCCCTCCATGACCCACTTCTATTGTGGGGTCCTTGTGGGGTCCCTAGAGGAGCACCCCCGCCCTGAGAGTGCCTACTTCTATCCCTCCAGCTCTGACTTTTCTGAGTTAGTTCTCAGTCTCCTGCATGGCCATGAATGAATTCCTGGGGTGTGGGTCCAGGAATAAGGTGCTTTGTTTCTCTTCTGGCTCACACCATCAGGCAGATTTTCCAGGGCAGTAGTTTCTCCATAAGTTTGGGGTGGAAGAAAGATGGGTGGAGTGGATGGAAAGATAGAAGGATGGGTGGTGGGTAGAAGGAAGGAGAGAAGGAAAGGGTGGGAGGGTGGAGGGAGCAGTGGGTGTATGAGTGATGGACAGGTGAATGGGGGTGGGTAGATGGATGGATGGATGGATGGATGGACAGAAGGGGATGGGTGTTGAGTGATGAACAGATGGGTAGATGGAGAGATGGAGGTGTGAGAGTATGAATGAGGAGTGGATGTTGAGTGATGGAGAGATGGATAGACGGACAGATGGAGGTGAATGTATGAGTGGTAGATGTACAGATGGAGGGGTGAGTGTATGATGGATGGATGGACAGTTGGAGGGTGGGTATTGAGTAATGGATGAATGGATGCATGGATAGATGGATGGATGGATGGAGGGTGGGCCTCTGAGCTATGAACTGATGGATGGATGGACAGATGGAGGGGTGGTTATTGAATGATGGACAGATGGGTGGATGGATAGATGGAGGGTGGTTATTGAGTGATGGATGGATGGATGGATGGACAGATGGAGGGTAGGTATTGAATGATGAACACATTGGTGATGGTGGATGGGTGATGATTGGTAGATGGATGAATGGATGGATAGACAGGTGGATGCCTTGGTAAATGAGATCCGTTTAGACTAGCAGATACCCACTTCCTCATTCACACCCTTCCCTTTGGCCAATTTAACAGCCATTGAGCTCTAAGCTCTACCCCAAATTCGCTTCTGCTTCCGGGGTTCTGCTTGGCTCTCTGAAGCCATGTGAGAGAGGGCAGCTTGGATGTTTAAATGTGTCTGTAAAAATTTTACAGTCCCCATAAACTTGTTTAAAGACAGTTGGGGGTGGACGTGTAAGTGGGCCCGCCTTTGGGGAGGGCAGTTTGGAACTAGGTAATAAAGTCTGGAACTTGCCACCCCAAGGCTTGGCAGCCTGTGGTGGGTCCAGGGTGAAAAGCGAGGAGACAGTTACTGCACTTGTGTTTCTAGACCCTCCTACCCTCCCCACCCTCGTGGGACAGGGAGCCACCTTGATCAAACTGCAAAGAGCCTAGTGCAATCAGGGGGAGGGGGGCTCCTTTCAGGGGGTGGAGGGGGTGGCAGGCAGGAGCCAGGAAAATGCCTGATCATGGGGAAACCTGGAAAGCCAGCAACTTCCCAGTCCTCTGGAAGCTTCGCTGTGATCCTTTCTGGGGGCCTCTCCCCCTACAGCGCCAATCTGCCTGCCAAAGCGCCTGCCTTACAGAGGAGACAGCAAAGAGAAGGAAAGCAGTTACGGGCGCAATTACTGTCTGCCGGCTCTTCAATTAAAAAGATTGAAAGGCCCAATATTAAAATTTGATTTATGGGCCCTACTTTAACCTAATAATGTAGCTGAGGGGAAGAAAGAGCCAGAGTCATTAGAGAAAGCATTCACCTTTTATTTATTTATTTATTTTGGCCTCTCCTAGGAGAGAAATTTCCCTGGTGTTTTCTCAGGGTGGAAGAAATGTGAACTTGTTATAAGTGCTGGGGTTGGGAGTCTTCCCTATGGATCTGTCCAAAACTCAGCTGTCTAGGAGTTAGCAGGCTCAGACTCTTAGGATGTTTTTGTTTTTGTTTTGGACTATACCTGGCTGTGCTCTGGGGTTACTCTTGCCTGAGGAATCTCCTGGTGGTGGTGGTGCTCGGGGGACCAGATGGGAAGCCGGAGATTAAATTCGAATTGTCCAATGCAAGGCAAATGCTCTCCCTACTGTGCTATTATTGCTTCTGCCCCTCTGGAGATATTTTCGAGAACTGCTAGGAGTTGGTGGGCCATTGCCATCTATGGGTGGCACCACCACCACCCCACCCCGGGTTAGGCACCAAGTTAGCTAATTCTGTGAAGCGAGTATGGACATCACAGGGATATGACACAGACCTATGAAGACTTATGAAGTGGAGAAAGTCTCACTGAGGCTGCCAGACAGGTGTAGAGTCTGGTTGTCCATCTGTACTAGGGGCACAGTCTCTCTTTGACAGGGGGTCTGATGGCCAGCACCCTGCAGCTCCTCTAAAAGTTCTGACACTTCCTGCCTCTGCTGGTCCAAGTGAGGGTTAAATTATCAAACATACCTGCCCAGAGGACATGTGTGGAGGTGTCTGTCTGGCTCATTTTCTGCACAGTTCAGACCCCTTTGCCATCCTTGGAGGTACCAAGATTTCAGCTGGACCTTCTGTTTTCAGGCTGCTGGCATAATTATGGGGCCTTCGATGGATTTGGGGTCGATGCCTACCTCTGGCCCTGGCAAAGGTGTGGCCTCCCCTACTGAGCTTGCTAGTAAGAGAAATTTTTGGATGATTTCACAGCATCTCCAGGGTTATACCCAGGCCACCCAGGCCCTTAATTCTTGCCCAAGAAACATTTCCCTACCACCTTCCCCGCACTATTGAGGGACTAGAAAAATGAGTGTAGCCCCAACAAAAGTCATCATAAAAGGATGGTTTCTTTTTTCCTAAAGGGTCTAAAGTTGTGTGAAAGGGCCCAAGAGAGGCTCGTGGGCTGATCACAAGTGTTTTTGGCACAGACGGTCTCCCAAACATCATCAGTGCCCCCCCCCCACCAAAGTAAAAAAGATTTATGGAAATGTGTTGGGGATGCCTGGATGTTTGCTAAATAGCAATCACCCTTGAAAGGTAGGGTTTTCTTTTTGGTTTGGAAGCATAGCTGGAGGTGCTCAAGGCCTACTCATGGCTCTGTGCTCAGACATTACTCCAGGCTGGGCTCAGGATCATATGGGATGACAGGACTTGAACCCACGTTGGCCCTGTGCAAGGCAAATGCCCTCCCCACTGTGCTATCACTCTGACCCCAATAGTAGAATATTTTTTTTTTTTTTTTTTTTTTTTTTGGTTTTTGGGTCTCACCCGGCAGTTGCTCAGGAGTTACTCCTGGCTCCATGCTCAGAAGTTGCTCTTAGCAAGCACGGGGGACCATATGGGACGCCGGGATTCAAACCGATGACCTTCTGCATGAGAGGCAAATGCCTTACCTCCATGCTATCTCTCAGGCCCCAATAGTAGAATATTTTATTCTGTATCTGAACTTGAGGGATTTTCATCTGCTGTGGACACTCTGGATGTGGCTAAGGTGAAATGCATCTGGGGCTACATGCCAGCCTCCTTCTGGAAGAGATTCTGGGGTCCTGTCTTGCCTCAGGCTGTCAGGCGGGTTATTTACACACATTTCTTTGTGCTCAGCTTACTGTGCACCTCTTTTTTGCAGTGGAGCGAGAAAACGTGCAGAAAAGGACCTTCACACGCTGGATCAACCTACACCTGGAGAAGGTAAGGGGTCCTGTACTCAGGGGCAGGAATGGGGGGTTCCTGTTTACAGCTGCTCCCCTTCTCTCTCACTTCCCAGATTAGGGGGCCGTAGAACTCACATGGCTCAGATCTCAGCAGTCAGTGAGACTTTGGACTTGCTTTTTCAGAATTACCAGCAGAGGAGAGGGTGGACCCAGGAGAAAGGTCTGGGTCCTTCACAGTTGCACAGCCTGGCTGCTTTTCTGGGGTGGGGCTGATCACCTCAGATTCAAACATGGGTGTATTGGAATAGGAGGGTGTTGGGGTTGGGAGCTTTGATGAGGTTTGGGATTGGTTGGTGCCCACTTGGCACCTTTTTGCTAAGCTGATGCCCATCTTGACTCTGCTGGCCACACATAATTACTTTGATCAGTGAACTCACTTTGCATAAGGTTAGCGCACACATTGGGCTCCCTTAATCCTGAGGACTGGCCTGATCATACTCCACCTTTATCCTGTTTCTCGAGCAAACTGGCTCTTCCAGGCTAAGGCTGCATCATCTCTCCTGGTCCTGCCACCTGTCCTTTGTGTGTCTCGCCTATTCTGTCCCCTATGGTCCATCTCCTCCTCTTGCACCTTTGCTGCTGTTATGCTCCCACATTCCTGTGCTGGCCCTCACCCCAGCCAGCCTGAGCAGGAGGAGGGCAGCGGGGAGTGGGCCTGCAGGGAACCACAGGGTCCAGTAGAAATTCCCTTCCTGTGGGTGGTCTTACATCTTTGGTCAGCTAGGGATTTCCTCATTTCTCCAATTGGCCTGGGCTGAAGGGCGAGGAGGAAGATGGGAGGGTAAAAGGAAGTAGGGAAGGAGGGGGAGGAAAAGGAAGAGGAACCACCCCACCACCACAACCCCACCACCCACCACACCACCACCACCACCACCACCACCACCACCTCCTCCTAAAGGAAAAACCAATTAAAAAAAAAAAGAAAAAGAAGAGGAAGAAGAAGAAGAAGAGGAGGAGGAGGGAAGCGACTTTTGCTGCCTGTGGAAGCAGCTACCCAGGACTCCCTCCACTGGCTCCCTGAGGCCACCCTCACATCTGCCTTATCTCCCTCCAAATGGGGAGACCTGGTGCCTTCTCTTTTGAATGTGGAGTATTTCTCCTGCTCTCCCTCTTCCAGATCCAAGAGCAGCTGTTGGTTCCTCTGAGCACTATGAGAAAAGGAACCAGAGGCAGCCTCAAGTGGGGTCTAGTAATTAAGAGGCACTCTGGACCCCCATTAGCACACACCTCTGTGTTTTGGGGATCATCAGCCGAGTATCCCAGATGAATCCCATTTCCATAATTTTTCACTATTGCTACATTTAGTGCTATACTTGTAAAGCCTTGAGTTTTATTATCATTATTAGTATTATTAGTATTATTATCAATTATTATTTTGGCTTTGGGACCATGCCCAGTGGTGCTCAGGAGTTACTCCTGGCAGATTCTGGGGGACCGTATGGATGCAAGGGATTGATACTGGTCGGCCACATGTAAGGCAAATGCCCTCCTCACTGTGCTATTACTCCAGTTCAAACCTAGGGTTTTTTTGGTGGTAGTGGTATTAGTATTTTAGGGGTAGGTGGGGCCAGCAAAGAAAGCCTGTTCCCAAAATCTGACTTGGCTGAATTCCTAAGTGAATGCCTGATGTATGTGGTGGTATCTGGAAATTCCTTCAGGTGGACCGAATGTCACCAGGCATATTTCTTGGTTTGGATATTTTATTTTTTTTAGGTTATAAAGTAAATGCTGGAAAGTACAGTGGGAAGCAGAGCAAACCCCAGGCACTCGTCCAGCGCCCCCAAATGAGCCTCTTTGAGCATTGATCATAGAAGGCCGATTCCTTGGCCCTGATCCTGCCCCTTCTTAAGGCTCACGGCTGTGCCGGGGCAGAAGATAAATCAGGTCGCACCTGAGCCCACAGCCTCATAAACGGGGTGAAATTAACAGCCGTGTTTCCAACCTTGAGCCTTTCAAGAAGCACCTTTCATGTGAAGGAAACCGGGGTGTTCCACGGGGAATTGGGCTTAACTGCAATTTGAAGACTGTCAGAAATATTTACCGAGTCTCTGGCTTCTGGAAAAATTCCTTCATTTTACCCCGGGACTTGGATCCTACAAAAAGCCCTGGGGTGCTGTTGGCTGGGCCAGACCAATGTCCTGAAGCCTGCAGATTGTTTGGGGGGCATCCTGAGGGGTGTTTGGCCTGGAGCTGGTTCAGTTTCTTCTTCCTCCACCTCTGCAGACTGGCCTCTGGCCAAGGCCAGGGGCCCCTGTGCTAAACTCCCCTGTGGAAATGAATGTTCTCTTACCCCCACTCCCAAATGAGGTTGGCTATTTCTTTGAGCAAGGCTAGCTGAGTAGTGGGGGGTCTGTGGGTTTTGCTCACATTAGCAGGAATAATTTCTCAGGAAGAGACTTTAACCAGAGGAGGCCCAGCAAACACCCCTTCAAATCACCCCGGTTCTGGGAGCTTGCAATGAAAAGAACTAGCTTTGGAGGAATTAGGGAGATTGCCCAAAGAGTTAACTAACACCCTTTCTTGAAGGCTGGAGCCCAGGTTTGGTCCCTGGCACTATATGTCCCCTCCCCATCTTCTGCAGCTCCTGAGCACTATCAGGGGTAGTCACAAAACAAAACAAAATCAAACTGTTTTCTTTTGGGTTCAAAGGCTGTCTGGGAGTAAAGTCTGCCCCGAGGTCCTGAGGACAGAATTGCCTGTATTTTGGCTAAGGGGGGGCCTCTCAGTAAGATGAAGGGGAACACCCATTTCCTTCCTGGCCCCACTGGGCCCCACACAGCTCTCTAGAAGGAGGGTATCCTGGAAATAAGGGGCCAGCCCCACCGTGCCACCTGCCTCCCAAGGATTTCTGTGCTCCAGTCATTTGTTAATAGGACTCTCCCTTCTCTACACCCCATATCCCTGTTTCTGTGATGCCTTTTTTTATTGCACCCGGGTGCAGATGAATGTCAGGTTCACTGCCCCTCATGGTACTGGTGCCAGGAGAAGATCCAGGGCTTCCTGCCGGTCTGGGCTCATGATGGCCCAGTTGTCTGAACCCTGTT
This sequence comes from Suncus etruscus, assembly GCF_024139225.1. Taxonomy (NCBI): domain Eukaryota; kingdom Metazoa; phylum Chordata; class Mammalia; order Eulipotyphla; family Soricidae; genus Suncus; species Suncus etruscus. The sequence goes on along the minus strand of NC_064850.1, from coordinate 39,083,893 downwards.
TCCCAGAATCACTGCCAATTCTCAGGAAAGCATCACTGCCCCTCTGTAGTTGGGAGGGGAGAGCTCTGGTGGCTTGGCCCAGCACTGACCCCGTTGTCCCCAGGTCTGAATACAGTCACCCCCCCACTGCTGGCAGCCTGAAGGGGGCGCTGTGGGTCTGTGGATTCTCCACCCACCCCACCTCTCTGTCATCCTGTGGGGCACTCTAGGATTCCTGGGCAGTCAGTTTGCAAATCCCTCTGCTGATGTGTCTGACCCATGCAACTCCCCGGCCATATCTAGCCCAACTCTTTGGGACAACTGTCCAAATCTGGTGACCCCAATCTGATCCTCCGTCCTCTGGGCCTCATCTATGCCTCTCAGTGAAGCCAGAATTGGATGGATGGGACCAGAGCACCTTTTAGCAGAAAGAGGAGAGGCTCTGCTAGAAGAGAAGCACAGAGGCAGGAGCCAGAACCCCTGGTAGATGTGTTTTATTCAGAGGGTACCCCAAACTCTGCGGAAGAGGCCACCCCCATGGCTACTTACAGGGTTGGTGAGGCTCTAATCAGGTGCTGCTCATTCATTGCACCCCTTTCCTCTTAGGGGGCAGCTTGCAAAAGCTGAGGCCCCTTCCTTAAAGAAAGGCCCCAGCTGGGGAACCTCTGGGCTGGGGTTTGGGGACTCCCCCAGCTGCTTAGTAGAGCAAGTGAGGGTCCTATGGGAGTGGTGGATCTTGGCAAGTATAGTAAATGCAAAGAAGTGGTGTGTGATTGTAGGGAGGCATATTTATACAGTGTGATCCTGGGGTCCTATTTCTCCACAGTGTGATTGTTGAGTCCTATCTCCCTACAGTGTGATCGTGGGGTTCTGTCTTACAGTGGGGTTCTGTCTTCCTATGGTATGATTGTGGTGTCCTCCCTTCTTATAGTGTGATTGTGAGATCCTGTCTCTCTAGTGTCATCCATGGGGTCCTATTTCCCTACAGTGGGATCGAGGGGTCCTGGCTCTCTACAGTGAGATCTTGGGGTCCTGTCTTCCTACAGTGTGTCCATGGGGTCCTCTCTCCCTATGGTGTGATCATGGGGTCTTGTCTCCCTACGATGTGATCTTACGATACTATGTGATCCCTTCCTGCATTGTGATAGTGAGATTTTGTCTCCCTATGGTGGAATTGTGGGGTCTTGACTCCCTCCATTGAGATTGTGGGGGCCAGTCCTCCTACAGTGTGATTGTGGGGTTCTATCTTCCTGCAGTGGATCCATGGGATTCTGTCTCCCCTATAGTGATTTGGGGGTCCTGTCTATACAGTGTAACCTTCAGGGTCTTTCCTCTGCACAGTGTGATATCATGGGGTCCTGCCTCTGCAAAGTATAATCTGTGGCATTGTATCTCTGTTCAGTGTAATCTGTGGTCTTGTGCCTCTACAATATAATTGGTGGGGTCTTGACTCTATAGGTGTCATCTGCTTGGCTTGTTTGGTGTGAGTGGGTGTTACTTTTAGAGCAGAACATAGGAAGCCCATGAGCCCAAATATCCTCCTGGCTTCCCACTGACTACAGCCACTCCCATGCACCCCAAGTTCCACCTACACATAAAACCTCCTTCCAGGCTTTTATCTGCAGCAACCCCTCATGCCAGATTTGGGCTGAAGGCCACCTCAGGAAGACATGAATAGGATGGAGCTTGACTGGGTGTGGTGGAATCCTTCCTGAGTTGAGAGGCTCACTCTCTTCGCTCATGACCTGGCTATGCCAAGCAGGCCTCCCTGGGTCTCAAGGAGTGGACTTGCCTGAGCACTGTGCCCAGCCTTTGGTGCCCCCAGTTAGGATGGGAAAGGTGACTCTTGATTGGGTGGACCAAGAGCCTTTATCCTGCAAGGCACTATGTGGATACTGACACTATCACATGTGAACCCTGACACCAGCAGGTGCGCAGTGGGTGGGCACCAAGCTGAACATTATGTACTGGGACTGTGATTTTGGAGACTTGACATTCTCCAGCCACACCTTCCTCATTCCTCCTGCTCTCCTTCTCTGGGACCTGCTTTATTTTTTTTTTTATTTTTATTTTTTTTGGTTTTTGGGCCACACCCGGCTTTGCTCAGGGGTTACTCCTGGCTGTCTGCTCAGAAATAGCTCCTGGCAGGCACGGGGGACCATATGGGACACCGGGATTCTAACCAACCACCTTTGGTCCAGGATTGGCTGTTTGCAAGGCAAACGCCGCTGTGCTATCTCTCCGGGCCCTGGGACCTGCTTTAAGAATGCTTTCTTCTTCTTTCTTTCTTCTCCCTGGGGAGCCTGTTGAGGGTTTGGGTCTGGGGAGATGTGGGTGCCCCAGCCTGCAGGTCTGATGGGTGCTGACTCTCCTCCAGTACCCCTGGTCATTTGCAGGACTTAGCGCCTGCTCTGGTGTGTGAAGGCTTGGGTCCCACTGGTTCTGTGGGCCCTGCACCCCTTCCAACCTTCACCTCTTCACCCCTGCACCCCCTTAACCACTTCTTCTGTCTTCCCCCAGTGTAACCCACCCTTGGAGGTGAAAGACTTATTCGTCGATATCCAGGATGGCAAGATCCTTATGGCCCTGCTAGAGGTGCTGTCGGGCCGAGGCCTGGTATGTACACCTGGGTCCCCACACGGATCTGTCCTTGTGCCGCCCTGTAGCACTCGGTGACCCACTGGTGTGGCCACACAGCCCACAGCTTCTGTGAATTTTCCCTGCCAGATGCATGTTTGTGCCTGAGCAGATCCCCTGCGTTCTGGGGGACCCAGAATTCTAAAGGGTGGAAACTGAGCCTGTGGTGGTCCCTGCAGGGTGGAGGGCAGCAATGGGGAGAAGGGGGTTCAGGGGAGGTACCTCATGGATGACTGCTGAGAGCCAAGAGCTGAGACAAGTTTGAGTCTTTCTCTCTCTCTCTCTCTCTCTCTCTCTCTCTCTCTCTCTCTCTCTCTCTCTCTCTCTCTCTCATATTCTCACTCACTTTGTTCCTCTGCTCATTCTCTCTTACTTCCCTGTCTCAGTTTTTCATTCTCTTTCTTTGACTCACTCCCTCTCCTTCTCTCTCCCCTTCTCCTTGGCCTCTCCCTTTCCCTCACTCTGTCTCATTCTCTCTCACTCGCTCCATTTCTGTCTCCCTCTCTTACTCTCTCTTGCTGTCTCACTTTCTCATTTTCTCTCTTCTTCCCTCCATCTGTCTCTCTTTTGCTCTCCCCTCCTTTCTTTTTGCTCTTTCTCCCTCCCTGACTGACATAACTGCCCCAGTCTTGGCCTGGGCCTCAGGAGCCCCATTGGGGATGCCTGACCTGGGACACCTGCACTCTCACAGATGCTGTGTCTCTTACCATTGCTCTTGTGTTGCAGCTGCACGAGTACAAATCCTCCTCCCATCGCATCTTCCGGCTGAACAACATCGCTAAGGCACTGCAGTTCCTGGAGGAGAGCAGCGTGAGTGCCCGATGCCTTTGGGCTGGAGCTTAGGGCCGCCTGGGGAGGGAGATGGGTGGGCCTGTTAAGCCCTTTGTGTACTGTGGAGTCTACCTACCTCCTCTCCCCAGGACCCCCAACCCACCTCCCACAGGCACCCTTGGAGCACCCCCTGGCCCTACCGCAGGAAGGGGAAGCATCTAGTTCTCCCACACAGTGGACACAGTTGATGGGTCCTGTGATGCACAACATGATGGCCCTCAGGGAGGGTTCTCTGAGATCTCAGATTCTGGGAGCTGCGTGAGACAGGTGTCTGAGAGCCCCAGAAAATGAATGAGTTCTCCTCTTTACTGTAACCAGCCAGACCCCATCTTTGATTTTTGTTTGTTTGGGGGCCACACCCATATACTCAGGGGTTACTACTGGCTCTGCCTCAGAAGTTACTCCTGGTAGGCTCAGAAGACCCTCTGGGATGCCAGGGGGTCAGCCGCATGCAAGACAAATGCCCTCCCTGCTGTGCTATTGCTCTGGTCCCAGCAGCTTCTGTCTTTGAAGCTTGCATGCTGTCCTTCCAAATGGGGTGGGGGCCAGCCATTAGGGAGCTCAAACAACACTGAGCTGTACCTGAGAGAGTGGCCAGGGCATGTCCTGAAGTCAGACCTTAGGTAGGGACCTGGGTCCTCCATGACCTTCTGGTCTGGGGTGCATTTTAACTGATCAGTAGGCCATTTTGCCCTGGCTCTCTGCATTGACAAATGCATTGGCTCTCTGCAAAGCTGGGAAAATGCTGAGAGTCTGTACTGGTGGGTGACCTTGGGCATCCTGTGTTTGGTATCTGAAACTCCTTCAGCTAATGTGTATGCCTGAGAGTGGGACCCCAATCCCTTCTCTGGGCACATACTAAGAATATTTATAAATTGCTCAGAAGGATGGTAGGTAACTTTGCCTCTTTCTTTGTTTTTGTTTTTATTAATTTTGGCCCACATTTGGCAATGCTCAGGGATTACTCCTTGTTCGGTGCTCAGGAATCATCCTGGAAGTGTTTGGGGGAGACCACATGGGATGTCAGAGATCAAACTGGGGTCATCTATATGCAAAGCAAATGCCCTCCCTGATGTGCCATCCCTCTAGCCCCTCTTATAACTCAGAAGAGATAGACAAGATTGTTGGAACCCTGAGCCCTAGAGACAACACAGGGGTTAAAGCGCTCTCCTTGCATGCTGCTGACCCCTGTTCAAGCCCCAGCACTGTATATGGTAGGCCCCTCAATGCACAGAGCCAAGGATAGCCCATTAGCAGTAAGAGTGCCTTCCCCCAATACCCAAACAAGTAAATCTTCCTGCCTTATGGAACTCCTTCCTGCTCAACTTACATTTGGCTTCTCTATAGGTGAAACTGGTCAGCATTGACGCTGCAGAAATAGCTGACGGCAACCCTTCCTTGGTCCTGGGACTGATATGGAACATCATCGTCTTCTTCCAGGTAAAGGGCATTCCTGATAGAGTTGTCCAGTGCAGCCCAGCAGCCGGGACAAAGAGTTGGAGATTTGAATGTTTCCCTGACAGCTGTGGATGAGCTGGTTTATTCTGGTCAGGAATCCCAGAGATTTTTGTTTTGTTTTTTGTTTTGGAGCCATACCAGCAGTGTTCAAAGGGGACCATGTGGGACTTCGGGGATGAAACTCAGGTCAGCCACATGCAAGGCAAGCATTCTACTCACTGGAATATCTGTCCTAAATTCCTAAGATTTTATTTGTTTGTTCATCTGTTTTGGGGCTACATCCAGCTGTGCTCAGTCAGGGGTTACTCCTGGCTCTGCACTCAGGAATCACTCCTGGCAGGCTTGGGGGACCATATGAGATGCTGGAGATCACCCAGGTCAACCACATGCAAAGCAAACGCCCTCTCCTCTGTGCTATCACTCCAAGCCCAGTCTCAGAGATATTTTGTTGTTTTTGTTCGATTTGGGGTCACACCCCATGGTGCTCAGGGGTTACTCCTGACTCTGCACTCAGGAATCACTCCTGGCAGGCTCAGATCACCATATGGGATGCCGAAGATCAAACCCAGGTCAACCACATGTAAGGCAAATATCCTCCCTGTTGTGCTATCTCTCCACCTTACTCCCAAAGATCTTTAAAATGGGGTGAACTCCGTTCTCTGTATGACTATTCCCCTCCATTTGGGACTTCAGAATCACAAAATTGAACTTTGCAGTGAATCCGTCTGGGAGAAGGTTGGGTTATCCCAGAAGCAGGAACAAATGTCCCTCACTTTCTGTCTGGATCAGATATAGGTCGGTGGTGGCAGGGGTGTCCGGCTGCTTCTTGAGGACTTGGTCATTCCCATTGGCCACTCTAGTCCAACCCATTCTCTGGGGGGCTCAAACCAAGGTAGTTGCCAGTGGCAGCTGATGTGCTGTTTATCTTACAGATTAAAGAGCTCACGGGCAACCTCAGCAGAAATTCACCACCTTCTAGCCTGTCACCTGGCTCAGGGGGCACCGACTCAGACTCCTCCTTCCCACCCACCCCTACATCTGAGAGGAGCACGGGCCTCTCTGTGAAGGACCAGAGAAAGGCTATCAGGACGCTGCTGGCCTGGGTGCAGCGCAAGACCAGGAAGTAAGCACCCACTGAATTGTTTTCAGGTTGTGGGGAGACCCCCCTGGGGTGGGTGGTAGAAAGGATTGGAGTTAGAGGGTTCCAGGCGGAGTCTAAGAAAATCTGCCGGGGCCGGGTAGGTGGCGCTGGAGGTAAGGTGTCTGCCTTGCAAGCGCTAGCCAAGGAAGGACCTCGGTTCGATCCCCCGGCGTCCCATATGGTCCACCCAAGCCAGGGGCGATTTCTGAGCATATAGCCAGGAGTAACCCCTGAGCGTCAAACGGGTGTGGCCCAAAAACCAAAAAAAAAAAAAAAAAAAAAAAAAAAAGAAAATCTGCCAAGCATGGTGAGCACTCCTGCTGCACAGAGTTCATTGGTTTCTTTCTGTTCATTGGTCTCTTTTTGTCCCGGTCTCTGTTTTATTAGATCCTTCACACCAGAACCCCCAGATATTTAGGCAGAGCATTTGAGCAGCTCCCCCATTTCCAAATCTCCTCCATATGCCATGGGCTCCTCCTGCCATTCAGCACCTCCCCACAGCAGCCCCCAGAAGTCTCATCGGGAGTTGGTCCCTGTCTTAGGAAAACAATATAGGGATTCCTAAATAAACTGGAAATGGGGACTAGAGAGATAGCATGGAGGTGGGGCGTTTGCCTTACATGCAAAGGGATGGTGGTTCGAGTCCCGGCATCCCATGTGGTCCCCTGAACCTGCCAGGAGCGATTTCTGAGTGTAGAGCCAGGAGTAGCCCTTGAGTGCTGCCAGTTGTGACCCCAAAACCAAAAACCAAAAATAAAACAACAGCAACAAACCTCCCCTAAAAAAACTGGAAATTGAACTCCCATATTATTCAGCTATACCATTCCTAGAGATAAACTCTAGGAATACAATTAAAAAAATCCCTCATACCAATATTCATTGTAGCGCTATTACAATAGCCAGCCTTTGAAAATAACCAAGATGCCCTTCAACAGGTGAATGCCTAAAGAAACTGTGGTGCATATATACAATGGAATATTATGCAGCCATCAGGAGAGATGAAGTCATGAAACTTTCCTATACATGGATGTACATGGAATATATTATGCTGAGTGAAATAAGTCAGAGGGAAAGAGACAGACACAGAATAGTATCACTCACCTATGGGTTTTTAATAAAAATAAAAGACATTTTGTAATAATTCTCAGAGACAATAGAGATGAGGGCTGGAAGGTCCAGCTCACAATATGAAGCTCACCACAAAGAGTGGTGAGTGCAGTTAGGGAAATAACTACACTGACAACTAGCATAACAATGTGAATGAATGAGGGAAATAGAAAACCTGTCTCAAATACAGGCAGCGGGGAGGGGCAGGGAGGGAGGTGGGAGATTTGGGGCATTGATGATGGGAATGTCCCACTGGTGAAGGGGGGTGTTTTTTATATGACTGAAACCCAACTACAATCATGTTTGTAATCAAATTGTATAAATAAAGACATCAATAAAAGAAAAAAGAAATAAGAGCTTTGGGGGCCAGTGAGATACTACAGTGGGTAGGATTTTTTTTTGTGTGTGTGTGTGGTTTTTGGGTCACACCCGGCAGTACTCAGGGATTACTCCTGGCTCAATGCTCAGAAATTGCTCCTGGCAGGTACGGGGGACCATATGGAATGCTGGGATTCGAACCGATGACCTTCTGCATGAAAGGCAAACGCCTTACCTCCATGCTATCTCTCCGGCCCCTGGGTAGGATTCTTGCCTTATGTATAGGTGATCTGAGTTTGAACTCCAGCACAATATGGAATTACTCCTGTGTATAACCAGGAGTAAGCCAGATGTGGCCCCAAACCAAAATTAAACAGCATTAACAAAACAAAAAAACAAACAAAAAAAGATCCAAGAAAGCTTTGATAATTTTTGGGCTTAGAGGGTCTGTGCTGTGATCCAGAAAAGATCTGTTTTTTGTTTGTTTGTTTGTTTGTTTTTGGTCCACACCTGATCTGGGTTTATTCCTGGATCTGTGCTCAGGGATCACTCCTGGCAGGCTAGGGTCAACCTATGGGAGGCCAAAGATCCAATCCAGGTCAGCCACTTGCCAATTTCCATGCCCTGGAATAGGGGTTTTTCCATGCCCATATGTGGTGTGTCCTCTTCAGAGGGAGAGTTTGGGCACTCATAGGCTGGTCCAATTCATGCAGCTTCCTGGTGAGTTTCGGGAAAGTGCTGACTGACTCTCCCAGGTCCTGTGCCCAGTGGGCCTCATCCCACTATAGTGTCTCATCTCCCGCTCTCGTGCAGGTACGGCGTGGCGGTGCAGGACTTCACAAGCAGCTGGAGGAGTGGGCTGGCCTTCCTGGCTGTGATCAAGGCCATCGACCCCAGCCTGGTGGACATGAAGCAGGCGCTGGAGGAGCCGATGCGGGTTAACCTGGAGAAGGCCTTCACCATCGCTCATGATGCTCTGCACATTCCCCGGCTCCTGGAGCCTGAAGGTACCTTACTTCCAAGTGACATAGTTTGTCACTAACACAGCCCATGTGGAACATTTAAAAGGGGCAGAAATTGGACCAAAGAGATAGCGTGGAGGTAAGGCACTTGCCTTGCATACAGAAGCATGGTGGTTCGAATCCCGGCATCCCATAGGGTCCCTCGTGCCTGCCAGGAGTGATTTTTGAGCGTAGAGCCAGAAGTAACCCCTGAGCGCTGCCAGATGTGACCCAAATCCCTGTCGTCGTCCCCCCCCCCCCCCAAATAGAAGTGGCAGAAATATCAAAGGAAGGCTGGCTGGGGGATTTGTGAAGGGCATTGATTTCTAAGTCTCTCCCCTCATGCTTGGGAGATACTCCTTGATCAGTATTTAGGGGATGCTGCAGAATTATGGGGCTCCTGAAAGCAGAAACTTTGAGCAGCCTCCTTGGCTCTACAGAAAGGCTTTGGACAGAACCTTCTGGTTCTTAGTTCTCAGATCAATTTGAAGAAGCTTTTTGTTTTTGTTTTGGAGCCACATCTGGAAGTGCTCAGGGCTTACTCCTGGCTCTGCACTCTGGAATTACTCTTGACGGTGCCTAGGGGACCATATGAGATGTTGGGGATCTAACCTGGGTTTGGCTGTTTGCAAAACAAATGCCCTTTCTGCTGGACTATCATTGCTCCAGCCCCTCAGAATTTTAGGATCCATCTCATTTACAGCCTATTTCCATAACTGGGATCCTTCCTTGGGGCTGAAGTGCCACATTGCTTGCTTCTTAACATCATAATGACACAAGTATTTTTTCATATTGCGCTCATGCCTTCCTCAGACTTATTTGGGGCCATATAATTTGCCCACCTCAGGGAATCTACAGGAGTCACCCACCTCCAGGAGTCTCTAATGAGGCTGAGGTTGTCAGATGTTGTCTGTCTTGGAGAGCACTGCAGAGACTCTCTAATTAAGTGATGCTCAGCAGGACTTCCAGATAGTTCCCATGAAGGCCAGGTTCCTTTCATGGAGCAGAATAAAGTTGGGAGATGTGTATATTATGTAAGACATATAAGTCTATCCAGCCACATTCCCTGGGGAAAATACAGCTAATATAGGGGTTCTGTCAGCACTGAGGAGGGGACTTAGTTCAGCCCAACCTGGTGGTAAGCCGGCCTGGAAGGATTTGCAAGGTCCTGGGAACGGGGCCTCTGGGCTCTTGTTTCTTGCTCAACTGTGCCATTTCCTTCCACCTTTCAGCAAGCATAAAATCAGGGTGTTGCCCATGGTGGCCCATGGTAGCCTCTGGGTGTGGCCCATGGTTGCCTCTGGGACCCTGCAAGCCTGATCTTGTGACTGACTGACTTCGATATTTCTCTTTACAGACATTATGGTGGACACACCGGATGAGCAATCCATCGTGACATACGTGGCACAATTTCTAGAACGTTTCCCTGAGGTGGACCCCGTAAGTGGTTCTCTCATATGCAATTTGGGAAGTATTGGACCAGTGGGACATCATCAGAGCCAGATCAAGCCAGGGCTGGATGTTCTGAGTTCCTGTCATGTTTTTGTTCCAAAGGCTCCCTGTGTGGTTGAAATGCCACCCAGATCTGGAGGGGCACCTGCCTTGTATGTGCCAAACTGGGTTCTATCCCCAGCACCCCTTATGGTTCCCTGAGCACCAACTGACGTGATTCCTGTACTCAGAATCAGGAATTAAGCCCTGAGCATTTTGGGGGGACTGAGGAAATTTGGAGCCACACCTGGAGGTGCTCAGGGACTGTTCCAAGCACAGGGCTCAGAGGGGATCATGCCGGGTGATGCTCGGGGACCACATGGCTGTGGAGACAAGCTTCATGCTAAATCTGCACTCTACAGTTAGTCCCTCAGGCTGTCTCTGCCCTGTGTGTTGATTTTGTTCTGCTCTTTTTGTTGTTGTTGTTGTTGTCTTGGCCTCACCTGGTGGTGCTCAGGAGTTTCTCCTGGCTCTGTACTCCTGGCAGTGCTTGGGGGACCATATGGAATGCTAAGGATTTGGCCTAGTGTAAGGCAAAATGCCCTACCTTCTGTGCTGTTGTTTTAATTCTGTGTGAGTGTGTGTGTGTATAATTTTTTTGTTTTGTTTTTTTTTGGATTTTGGGCCACACCTGGTGATGCTCAGGGGTTACTCCTGGCTTTGCACTCAGAAATTGCTCCTGGCTTGGGGGACTATATGGGACTCTGGGGGATCGAACCATGGCCCATCCTAGGTTAGTGCATCCAAGGCAAATGCCCTACCACCTGGGCCACCACTCCAGCCCCAGTTCTGTATTTTTTTAAATTCATTTTTGGCTTTAAGCAGGAAAACTTAGTGATATTCTTTTTTCATTATTTGACTAAAGAACCATGATTTACAAAGATTTTAATAGTTGAGTTTTAGGCTTTTACTTCAAACCCAATCCTCTCACCCATGTCAACTCCCATCCTCAGTCCTCCCACACTCCATCATCCTCTACCCCACCTGTTTGACAGGCACATCATAAAGTTCAATGGTGGCAGCTTATGTTTTAGTGTTGCAGAGTCTGTGTTTGGGATGCAGAGATGTGGGACCACTCTCCCACATTCCCAGTGTAATGAAGCCTCGACCTTTTCTCCCATTACTTCCCTTTCTCATCTTCTTCCTTTGCACCTTAATTTTTTGCCTTTTCTGTCCTTCTCCCTAAGCTCTGGGGTCTGGGGTGATCTTGGCATTTTCCTTTACTATACTACATTTCCTCATCTAATTTTTCTATAGACCCAGGCAAGTGAGAGCATCCTGTGAAAACATTTGTTTTGGGGGGCCAGAGATAGCATAGCAGGGAGGGCTATATTTGTCTTACATGCAACCAGCTCAAATTCAATCTCTAACATCCCATATGATCCTCCAAGTCTGCCAGGAGTGATTTCTGAGCACAGAGCCAGGAATAAAGTCTGAGCACTGCCAGGTGTGGCCCACAAACCACTACTCCCTCACCAAAAAAACCCCAGAAATATAAAAATCTTTTTTTTTTTTTTTTTTGCTTTTGGATATGCCCAGGGGGACTCAGTACTGCTGAGTTACACTCTGGTAGTTCTCTAGGGACAAAACCAAGAATCAAACCAAGGGTCAAACCAGGGGTCAAATTGAGCCTCCCACATATAAATCATGTGCTCTCTCCTGGTCCTAAACAGAAAGACTTTTGTTTTAGGGGTCACATCCAGCGGTGCTCAGGACTTACTCCTGGCTCTGCACTCAGGGATCTCTCAAGGCTCTGTGCTCAGGAATCACTCCTGGCAGGGCTCAGAGGATCGTAAGGTGCTGGAGTCACTGTATATGAGGCAAGTGCTCTGCTTGCTATCTTATCACTCTGGACTCATAAACAGGAAGACTTCAGAAAATGCTTCAGAGTATTTGATGGTGTCATTTACCATGCCAGGCCCATTTTCACTCCCGGCCTCAGACCCTGGCTTCCATTTTCAGCGTGAAGAGGTGCTTCTGTGGCTTTTGTCCAATGGGTTGAATAGACACACTGGGGTCTTTGTGTGTGAGTTCAAACCCGGGTCATCTGTGTGTCTCCTTCCTACCAGCTCTAGTCTCTCTGATTATCCCTCTCATTCTCTGGCTTCTTTGCCATTCCATGTTTAGTTTTTTCTTCTTTTGGTTTTTGGCCCATACTTAGTGGTTCTCTGGGATTACTCCTAGCTCTGTGCTCAGGGGTCATTCCTGGCAATGCTTGGGGGACCATATGGAATGCCAGAGATTGAACCCAGGTCGGCTGTGTGCAGGGCAAGTATCCTTCCTGCTGTGCTATCGCTCTGGCCCTAGCACTTTATTTTTTGACCTGGCAACATGAGGTAATGCAGCAATTAGGACATACACCTAGCCAGGTTATATCCCTGGCACCATCTGACCACCTGGCCTTCACAGGGTATAATATAGGTAGAAGTCCAAGAGTGACCCTTATGCCCATGAGCAGAATGACCCTACTGGTCCCAGCAACCTGGGGTCTGAGCATGAAACATGGCCTGATTGGCTGAGTACTGTCTGGAGTCACCCCAAGACTCCCTGACTACTGCTTGGGAGGTACCTCCCCACAAATAAACAAAAATAAGGGTTACCTTTTCAACTGAAAATTAAAAGTGTTTGCTTGATGGGGTGTAGAAAGGCTGATGGCATTTTTCTGTGGCTTTTCCCCAGCTCATGGACAACCTGGTCATTTTTTACCATCTTGGGAATTGTTGGTCATCTCTGCATTTTAGTTAAATGTCAGTTCTGTGGCTTCATTGGGTTTTTGGGGCGCAGTCAGTCCACTGTGCATTCGGTCCTAGTTACACCTGCTCTCTAAGGGCTTCCTAAGAAGCTGGGAGTCCCTGTAAGAGAGAAAGTGGGTGGGGGATTGGCCTGCACAGTGGCATTTTTAGGTTTAATCTTTAACACCAGCCTGCTCCTCCACTGTGATGTGGACTGGTTCAACCCCTCCTGTGGGTGGGTCAGGCTCTTCTGCTGTTCTTCCCAGAGTAGGCATTGGTCTAGAGCTTCGATGGCAAACCTATGGCACACGTTCCAGCTGTGGCACACGAAGGCCTTGCAGCTAGCACGCGGGAAGGTCCGCAATTAATAAATTTATAAAATTTATAGAGTTTTTAGATAAAATCTTGTTATTAAGGTTTAATTGATGTGCTGGCACTTTGAGGAAATTCTTTGGTTTTGTGCAGCAGTTTGGACACTCGGTCTCAAAAAGGTTAGCCTATCACTGGTCTAGAGGCTTGAAGAAGTTGCGATGCTTCTTCAGAGTTCAGTGTATTGAGTGTCTCTTCTGCCACAGCTTGGACAGGGAGATAATATGTTTGTTTTTTTACTTTATTTAAAGAAAATGCATCACATAGTTGACACATTTGAGCATAATATATGTTTCCAGATAAATGAAAGCAAAGTTATTGAAATAGTTAGAGAGAAAAAATAAAAAAGAAATGAAAGTTTTGGGGCCCGGAGAGATAGCACAGCGGCGTTTGCCTTGCAAGCAGCCAATCCAGGACCAAAGGTGGTTGGTTCGAATCCCGGTGTTCCCATATGGTCCCCCGTGCCTGCCAGGAGCTATTTCTGAGCAGACAGCCAGGAGTAACCCCTGAGCACCACCGGGTGTGGCCCAAAAACCAAGAAAAAGAAATGAAAGTTTTAAAAAAGAAAAAGTACAGTAGCAAGCACATTTTGAAAATTATTGTATCACCAATGAAGTTATAGTACAGCAGCAGAAGGTTTTGTAAGCTCTTACTATTAACTATCCATTCTGTTAACTTGATGTGTTCCTATAGGAATGACAGCATCAAACAAATGTTGTCCAGAAATTCACAGCACTATATTGATACTGCAACTTGTAGGGCCACGTAGTCAGCTGCCAGGTTTCCCAGGAGAAGAAAGATACAAGGGAAAGGTGCACGCACTTGCTCCAAAATGTCAGTGATACCAGACACCAAATTGGTGTACCTAAAGTTTGGCCAGATTGGTGTTCTTGAAGGCAAGCTTAGAGGGATGATGAGGCAGGTCTATTGGGAAAATGGAGATTCTCGGTGATCAAGATAGCAAGGGTGTCGTAGGCAGGGCAGAGGCTTGCTACCCTCTCCTCCTGAAATGGCCAGCTTTCTGCTGCTTGGGATTGTATCCACCAGGATCTTCCATGGCTCAGTTTGTCTCATTCGAGAAAAGAATGAGTCTATGGAGCTGGTTTAGTTCGAACATGGCAACTGTTTCTTGTTTTTTGTTTTTTGTTTATTTTTTCGGGGGAGGGTCACACCTGGTAATGCTCAGGGGTTACTCCTGACTATGTGCTCAGAAATTGCTCCTGGCTTGGGGAACCATATGGGACACCAGGGGATCAAACTGTGGTCCATCCTAGGCTATCGCGGGCAAGGCCTTACTACTTGCGCCACCGCTCTGGCCCCTCGTTTTTGTTTTTTTTAATTGCTCTGTTATGCTAACACTGCAGAGCAATTCATAGTCAGCTGTCCCCCATCCCCCATCTTTGTATTAACCAGAACCTTCACAAGAACTAGGTCCCGGGAGGTTTGTGGTCTTTGCAAGGACATCAGGTTGTGTCTGCGTTCTCCTCTGATGGCATTCTCTGCCTGTCTCTCTGCAGGATGAGGCTGTAGACTCTGACAGAGAAGCTCCCATTGAGTCCACCTTTGTCCACATCCAGGAAGCCCGGGCTGAACCTGAGAGCAAAGTCCTGCTCCTAACGGAGAATGGCGAGCGCACTTATACTGTGAACGAGACCGCCCACCCGCCCCCCGCCAAGGTCTTCGTCTCAGAGACATCGGGCAGTGTGGAGGAGAGTCAACTCCTGGACAGTACCCATAGCCATGTGCCGCTGTCAGACAGCCCCACCAAGGTGGTGGGCCAGGTCCTCTCAGGGGTCATGAGTCAGAACAGCAATGGTGGCTGCGGCAGCAGCAGCAGCAGCAGCAGCAACAATGAGCCGCTTCTAGAATCTTCCATCCTGTCCTGTAGAAAGGAGAGCCGGAGGTCCAGCTCCTTGCCCATTAAGAAAACGGTGCACTTTGAGGATACCTCGTACAGTAAGGACACATCCTTCAGCTTCGAAGGGTCCCCTTGGGGAAGGGCCAAGGGGCTTTCCTGGCAAGACCCACACAACCTGGCTGCAGGGATGTCGGAGAGGAAGCCCAAACCAGAAGTTACCTTCAACTTGACCTCAAAGGAAGTGACTTCAGTGGCCAACGTGGACAAGCCCACTCGGGCCTCGAGTCCACCACCCTGTCCCAGCATGGCCAGTCCCCCAGGCTCCCCTGTGCCTGCCCAGAGCAATGTGGTCCTAGCACCCTCACTGGAGCTGAAGGTGCAGTTGCTGACCACACAGGCTCTGGAAGAGGAAGATGGCTTTGAGGGCATCCCGCTGAAGGCCTCCCGTTTTAATAACGACCTGGTCGACTATGCCTGTACCAGCCAGGTCTTCGGGGAGGAGCCGACTGTGGAGGAAGCAGCAGCTGAGAAGCCAGGCAAGAAGGTCTCTAAGTCAGCCAGCATGAGTCCTGAGCCCGAGGAGCCCACAGAACCCATACTAGAGGCCAGTAAGCCCGAGGTATATGAGAAGGCTAAGCGCAAATCTCCAGGCCGGCGGCGCCGCTCCATCGACGATGGCAGCAGCACCCCTGAGGAACCCCAGGGAGAATTCCTGGCCAACATCTCGAGCCACAGCACCAGCCTGGAGACCTTGGACAGCCGCAGCCAGGAGGGCTTGGACTTGAGGCGCTCCCCGCCACTCTCCAAGATCTCTGTCATTCCCCATGACCTTTTCTATTACCCTCACTATGAGGTACCACTCTCGGCCGTCCTTGAGGCCTTTGCCGAGGGCTCGGAGGATGTGAGGAACGAAGAGGAGGAGCTGGAGGAAGCTGAGAACCTTGTGCTGGACCAGGAGGCCAGAGGCATTTTGTCGGAGCCAATTGAAGTCCAGCTCCCTGACAGTGACCAGGAATTCTGTCCAGAATGGGAAGCAGAGGCTGAGCTGCCCAGCCCAGAGCCTATACCCCCCACAGCCCCAGAGGCTGGGTCTCCAAATGTGACCCCAGAGAGTGTCCCCATAACAAGCCCGCAGGTACGTGGGTGGGACTTCAGGAACACCCGGTCCTACTTTCGAGATTCTGGTCCATTCTGTAGCTTCTGCATCAAGTATAGAGATGGGGCAGAAGAGGACTGACTGTCTTATCACCTACCCAGGGCCAGAAGCTAAGGAGATGTGCTCTGGGGTGCAGGCAGGCTGGGACAGGTCCCCCAGTCCCCCAAAATGTATTTTCCTTTTATTTTGTGCCCAGAGCACCTCCCTCTGGCCCTTACTCAGGCTGTGCCTGGGGCTTCACTGCAGTAGGAAGAGCCTCCTCTCCAAACTCTGTATAGCTGTGATGATGGGGACCTCCGAAACAGTTGTGTTTCCACTGCACTCACCAGGCTCAATGCTCACTTGTACCTCTGACCACAGAGCAGCTGGGAAGGACTCACTGGCCTGGGACCCCCCAGACTGCTTGCTGCCAGAACCAGGGTCAGCCTGTGCAGCGGTGCCAGGCACTGGCACTCTTGGCTTGGCATGTTCTCAGTGTCTGAGCTCTTCTTGTGGAGCTTAAAGAGCAGTAGTGTGAGAAAGTGACAGTTGATGGTCAGTACTGGGGACCATGGCTCTGTGTGGCCTGCACGGCCCAAAAAGGCTCAACAAGTCCTCTTAGTCTCGCCGTGAGCTTTAAAATTCAGTGGGCCACTTTTCAACTTCAGACTGTGCCTTCATGAACCCAGAGCAGGGCTGGGGTCTTAGGTGCAGTTAGGTTGTTAACTTACTCACTGCCCGAAGCTAAGATTCCGGGGTGGAGAGGCGATTTACAATTTGGCCACCTCTGTGGCTGTGTCTCAAGTGTTGCCCAAGGGGGTTCTCAGGGCCCAGGGAGCAAAGTTTGACTTTTACATGTCCTGTCCTTAGTGCTGGGGATAGAACCCACAGCCTCAGATGCCTGTGGTCAGTGCTTTACCACCAGTTGGGTGCCCGGTGCAGATCTCCATGCATCTGCCTCTATGGGGTGCAGGCTCCAGCCTCCAGGGTTTCCAGGGTGAGACAAGACATATCTCATGCTATTTAGCCATCACCATGCTTTTGTCTCCTCTGCCCAGTGTCTTCGGAGGTACTATGGAATGGCCGTGCTGTTATAGTTAAGTGAAATGGGGGAGATTCTTACCTGCTCCTGTTTATTACAGTCCCTGCTCTTTGGAGTCTATCCCATACCTTGATGCCTGGGTGCTGCCAGATGTGGTCCAAACCCTTTCCCCAAGAGAAATTATTGGGATTGCTGTAAATTTTTTTGTTTGTTTGTTAGTTTTGTTTTTTGGGTCACACCCGGTGGTGCTCAGGGGTTACTCCTGGCTGTCTGCTCAGAAATAGCTCCTGGCAGGCACGGGGGACCATATGGGACACCGGGATTTGAACCAACCACCTTAGGTCCTGGATTGGCTGCTTGCAAGGCAAACGCCGCTGTGCTATCTCTCCGGGCCCTGCTATAAATATTTTAAAGAACTGAACGTGCCTTTTACTGTTTATTAGAAAAAAGGTTTAAGTACTTCATGAGCAGTCTTATAAATCTCAGTTAATTCAAAGCAATTTTTTTCTTTTTTTTTGGTTTTTGAGTCACACCCATTTGATGCTCAGGGGTTACTCCTGGCTATGCGCTCAGAAATCGCCTCTGGCTTGGGGGGGACCATATGGGACGCCGGGGGATCGAACCGTGGTTCGTCCTATGCTAGCACTTGCAAGGCAGACACCTTACCTCTAGCGCCACCTTCCCGGCCCCAATTCAAAGCAAATTTTAACCAGGACAGTTACTGTTTCACTGAAATGTGCTCATTTTGCTTTCACATGTATAAACTTAATCTTTGAACTGTAGCAATAAAAACCTCTGCTCCTAAGAGTCTTATGAGGGAACTCTATATATTCTGCATTTCCCCCTTTATTTAAATTCTTGATTAAAGTTGTTCATGATTGAGTTTCAGTCTTAAAGTGTATACTACCCTTCTCTCATGAACACTTCCTGCCACCAATGTACCCAGTTTCCCTCCCACCCAAACCCCTGCCTGCCTCTGGGGCAGGTATTTTACTCTCCTCTCCTCACTTTCTTCCTTTTTCTTTCCTTTTAGACACTGGTCTTCAGTATTGTTAATGAAGGGGTACCATGCATATCAAACACCCAGTTCTTTTCCACAGAGATTGGTTCCTACTCTCATTGTCATATGGCCCCTCCTCTGCCCTCACTGTTTATGGCAGGCTACCTACCATGGACCTCCTGACCCTTACCTCTGTTGTCTCTGGATATTTTTACCATACTATCTATTTTTCTTATATCCCACAAATGAGTGAGATTATTTTGTCTATCCCTCCATTCTGTATGGTTTTATTTTCTGTAAATCTTGTAGGTAAGTATATGCATAAAAATACTTTATATTAAAAATATTTTATGGGTCAGAGCAATAGCACAGTAGATAGGGTATTTGCCTTGCACATGGTTGACTCAGGTTTGATCCCCGGCTCCCCATATGGTCCCCAAACACTGCCAGGAATAATTCCTAAGCACAGAACCAGGAGTAACCCCTGAGCACTGCTAGGTGTGGCCCCCAAAAACATACACATAGAAAAACTCAAAGTAGAGCCCACCCCACCATTCACAGGCTGTCTCCCCACTCTGTAGCCCTAAACTCTACCCAGAGAACAGGGGCTGGGCTGCACATAGGAAGTGCAGGGCCAGAAGGTTCACTACTTAGGGCTAACCTCTCTCCACTTATCTTGTCTTAAATCCCAGGAATCCTCCAACCTGGAAAAGGAAAAGGTAGCAAACCCTGAAGAAGCAAAGGTGCTCGAAGAATCAACCAGCACCAAAAAAAAGGAGAAGAGGAAACACATGGACCACGTGGACAGCGAGATCTTCACAGTGCCTGAGCCTGCACGCTCCTCGGATGACCTGGAAGATGACATCAGTGACCATAGAATCCAGTCCAGGTACTGCCCTGCTGTCCCCCACAGCTGGCTCCCGTTTCCCATCAGCCCTTTCTAACCCAAGAGCCTAGACCTCAATGAAGCCCCACTTCATACGAAAGCCGCCTCCCCCTGCCCTGACCTCACTGTGAGCAGTCCTGCTCATGGTGGTAGCCTGGAAGGATGCTACTGCTGGCTCTTCCCACTCCTGGTGCCTTTTCAGGGAACAGGGGAGCAGGGTGGGTGGGAGTAAGCAGCATGGACTTGATTGAAGGGGGTTTTGAGGGCCCCTGTTCCAGCACCCAGGTGAAAGAGGGGAAGGTTCTAGTAGGTAGGCTATAAGTAGCTGATTGAGTGTCAGAGAAAAACTGTTCTCTGCTGGGTCACCCCTGTCCCATGGGCCCAAATATGATATGGACATTGTGACCAGCCACTAGGGAGTATGGATGGTGGGTACAATGTCTGGACATGGAGAAAGATGGCAGGACATTTGGCATTCTGTCTGCTCTTTTCCCTGACCCCATGTCCCCCAGCATGGCCTTGTGACTCAGAGATGTCTGAAAGGCAATCCTGATCTCTCTCCTTTCCCACCCTCAGCAGGTCCCTGACACCTCCATATTGAGTGCAGGTCTCAGGCAACCCCATAAACAGTTATGTAGGACGGTGCACAGTTTATGGTGCACAAAGAAGTGTGGGAAACCAGGCTTCCCTGTTAAAAGGTGCACCTGTGGCTCAGACTCCATGGGCTGTTTCCAAGCCTTTTATCTGGGGCCAGCAGAGGGTGAAGGAGGAAGTTACTGGGATCCTCAGAGTGGGGGGCCCAGCCCAGGAAATGTGGGAAATTTCTGGGTGTTCCTGGCTACCCACCTAGGTGCCCAACTTCCGGGCACAGGCAGATTGGACAGAAACTACCTCAGCTCTCAAAACCTCGATGCCTCCCTGGCCATGACAGTTGTCATGAACACACCTGTCTTTGCTCTGGGTGCAGCTAGACATTGAGCAGGGGGCCTGAGCAGTGGCAGTTTGTGGGGACATGAGCCCCACCACTGTAACTGGCCTAAGTTTGGCAACCTAGTCAGGCAGGCATAGTGTTTCTAAAAGATCAACTGTTGGTGATTGGAGCATAGCATTGTCCCTGTCGGGACTCAGTGATTGGGTGGGTCCCCAGTAATGTCATTGGCCATTGAGGCTCAGTGATCAGGGTCCACTGTTGTCTTTTGAGGATTGGGTCCCCAACGCTGCCTTTGGCCATCGGGGTGGGACGGAATTTCCCATTTCAGAGCACGAGGCTGGGGTGCCCTGGACCGGAATCTGCAGGATAAGTAGGACCTGGAGTTGGGAGAGGGTCACCATTCCAGGAGCGAGTGAAGGCCAGGTGTAAACAACCAGACAGCCACCAGAAATTTGGAGTCAATCATCTACCTCACGAATCTGAAGTGTTCTGCAACGATGGCCCCCCGTGTGGCGTTTCTCCGGTGAAAAGTGGTTTGGGGTGGTGGGGTAAGGGTTATTTAAGAGGCTCCAAGGGAGCTAGAGTAGTGCTCAGCTCTGCCATCTGAACAAGGCTGAGGGGTGCCAGCCCATTTTACAGATAAGACAAACTGAAGGGTCTGAACGGAAGCCTGGACTCTCCTGGCAGAGACTCTTGCTCACCCTGGGTAGGTCAGCTGGGGTTAGAGGTCAGCGGCTCCTTCCTCAAACTCCATCATCCATCCAGTCTGACTTGAGCTGGAAGAGGCCTCAGGAGAATTCAGGCCGGACCACAGGGCTGGTTGCCAACAAGGACCCCATCCATCTGCCCAATTCCAGTCCCTTTAGAATATGTGATCCAGGCCAGAAAGATAACACAGCAAGTAAGGCTTTTGCCTTGCATGCAGCCAACCCGGGTTCAATCCCCTACATCTCATCTGATCCCCCAAGCACTACCAGGATGGATTCCTAAGTGCAGAGCCAGGAGTAACCTGTGTGATTCTTGGCCAGAGACTCAGTGCAGTGGATAGGACCCTTGTTTTGTACGCAGCCACCCCAGGTTCCATCCCCAGCATCCCATCTGGTCCCCCAAGCACCACCATGAGTGATTTAAGAGCACAGAGCCAGAGTACTGAGCACCACTGCTTAATGGCCTATCTGCTTAGTGGTTATCTGCTTTCCCTGGGCAATTTTCTCCCCAACCTTCTTACTGGATGCTTTTAGACAAGGGAGACCCAGGCCCCAAAGATCTGTGAAAACACTCATCTTGGCTGTCCCATGCAACGAGCCAGGCAAACAGACCCTTCACCTTTCTGAACCTTTCCAGAATCAGAGGCCGTAGAAGCCATATGCAGAAGAGTCGGCTGGGCTTGGTCTCCTCCACCTGCGTCTTGCCATGAGGCTACAATTGACCACCTGTATTTCCTTTTTAGGACCACCCACAGTGACTCCAGCATTTACATTCGTCCACATACTAATAGGTCTTTGGAATCGGTTAGTATGTGACTTTCTTCTTTCTCCTTCAACCCCCCCGCTAATCAGTTCCTTTCCGCGCTTCCTCCCCCAGCCCAGAGCTTTGACATTACTGGAGTGCAACAACTTTACTTTTGGATAGAAGAAAGCAAGGAAACTTTGTCGTTAGGCACAATCCAATCGGCTATCCCGTTTGGGCAATAAGGGGTGTTAAATAAAGTGATTTTAAAGCCCGAAGGCCTCTTTGTTATAACAAAACAAAACAAGAACGAACCAAAAATAAAAACCCACCAAAAATAAAAACCAACAAGATGTAGCCAAGACCCCCCCTCTGTCTCTCGCCATTCCGGCCTTGGAGAAATCACACTCAGATAAAGGAACATGTCAAGCAAGGGTCTGCTTTAGCCTCAGCTACTTAGCCCCAGATGTGTTAGCACCCTCAGCTCCCTGGTTCACCAGTTTGGTTGGGATCTCTGGGGCAGAGGGTATGGGGGGAGGGAAAGGTTAGAATAATGTAGAATTGCTCAGTTTGTTTTTGGAACTAGATGTTTACAGCATTGAGAAAAGCGTGGCATGCTCGGCTGTGTGTGTTTAAAATCGTTTTATTTTCTGTTTCAGAGATTTCATCTTTACTAATTGGGTTGCGGGGGTTTTGTTTATAAATTTCACTGTAGGACCATTTTAGCTATGTTCAATTGAGGAACGCAGCTGAGGTGGATGACAGAAGAAACCGAATGTTAAACAGGTGAGGGGTTGGTTCCCTTACTTCCCTCTTGGGTGGGTTTGCATGATCTTTCCTCAGTTACATATATAGCTCCCTTTTTCTGGGAGGTGGCCCTTCTCCACCCTGGCTTTCATGCCTACTATCTCAGTAGCTTGAGTTGACATGGGGTTTCTTGAGTGGGAAGGAAATGGCCATGAATTCATGCCATTGTGCAGGGCTTAGATGAAGCCCCCTCTTGAAAGAGATGATACCCAGTAGACAATTTCCCAAACACTGAGTTAAGAATCCAGCACCTCAGAGAGCCCTGAATATCATCTAGTGTGACCCTGGGACCCCTCCCTGTGTCCCATCTCCCATCCATGCCAAGTGTAGTCCTCATTCCCCCACACTGTTGGACCTTAATTGTATCATCACATCCCAAGGTCCATGCTGGAACTTCCCACTGATGGATTAAACATCCCCAGGAGTGACCCAGGCCCCTGAGTACTGCTGAGGAATCCCCCACTTTTAAAATATTGAGACATAGGAGAAATAGAAGAGTTGGTTAAGGTGCTTGCCTTGCACACAGCCAACCTCGGTTCAATTCTCAGCACCACATAGGGTTCCCTGAGCCCTGTTAGGGGTGTGCTCTGAAAAACTAAACAAAAGACCCCACAAAAATAAAAATCTTAACTGGTGAAGAACCCAGGTCCCTTAAAGACAAGGTGACCTAAGACCCCAGGGCCCCAGCAGAGTTAGAACTGCGTGATTGTGCCCCAGCAGAAATAGGGGTCCCCCCCACACTGACACACTGCTGGTTCTGTGTCGTCACTACAGGTACAATACTCAGAAATTCAGTGAGCTGACTTTACAGTGTTATGGCATCAGAGCAGACATGAAGAGGGAAAGCAAACAAGCCAGGATGTCTATGAAAGTATCCCATACGGTTAAGAGTTCTAGGTGGTAGATATGCGCTGTCTTTGGTTGGCACACTCAGGTCGTAAAGGCCTCAGACCCTTCCTGGGGCAGTCCTGAGCCTCCACCCTGGGTGATCGCCTTGGTGCCAACCAGTGGTGTTTAAATAAGGATGTCGTTGCACCACTCACCCACAGTCCTGGTCAGGAAAGACACTCCAGCAGATGGAAAGACACACTAGTAAAAGAGCTCATTACCTCAGTCCCAGGTCCCATGGTTGCGAGTTCAAGTGCCTGCTTGAATCCTCAGACACCAGAGATCTCTTCTTCCCCACCACAATGCTGGTCCCATAGAAAGTGACCAAACACCCCCCCCCCGTTATTGTTCTTTGGTGTTAGGTTTTTTTTTTATTGTTTCTGGGTGTTTTTTTAGGGGGTGGGTTTGGTTTGGGGGCCATACCTAGCAGCATTCAGGATTAAAAATCACTGCTGCCAGTTTCAGGGGACCATATGGGATACTGGGCATCAAACTCAGGCTGGTCACCTACAAGAAAAATATTACCTACTGTAATATTGTTCTCACCCCTTGGTGTGTGGGCATTTAGGGTTTTTTGGGGGGGTTGTTTTCGGGCCACATCTGATGGTTCTCAAGCATTACTCCTGGCTCTGCGCTCAGGAATCACTCCTGAGAGACACAGGGGGCCATATGGGATTGTCAGGGATTGAACCTGAGTGACGTAATGCAAAGTGAATGCCCTCCCTGCTGTGCTATCTATTGCTCCAGCTCCAATATTTTATTTTTTGTTTGGGGGCCACACCCTGATGATGAAGGGTTCTTCTTGGCTATGCTCTCAGGAATTACTCCTGTGGATCAGGGGACCCTGTGGGGTGCTGGGAATTGAACCTGGCTTGGCCTCATACAAGGCAAGCAGCCTCCCCACTGTTCTATGTCTCCCATTGTGTCTATTCCCCCCCCACCCCCCTTGTTGCTACTTGTTGAAATTGACTCAGAAGGATGTAGGCAATCAAAATAGAGTCGCCTTTGTTACTTCCTCAGCATCTCACTTTTCCTTGGCCATCTAAGGCCATCCTTGGCACCTTACCCTCTGATTTCTAAACCTAGAGGCAGCCACCCTCTGCTTTCCTTCTCTGGCTGGAGGCTCATGGAAAGGGCAAGGCTTTCTGGTGGGTTCTGGAAGGTGTCTGGAGCCTGTGGGTTAGAGAAGGGCGTGTGCCCCAGGTTTCAGCAGGTGTGACCATGTAAGGTCAGGAGTCACCTTCCAGGGTGTGGGTTTCTTTAGAAACACTTTGGAGAAAGTAGATTCTGCCAGGTTGCCCACCCTGGACTGGGCCAGGCATTGCTGCCCTCTGCCTGCCCCTTTCTGGCCAGGACCTAGTGTAGGTTGGAGGTGGCTCTCAGCTCCCATCTTCACCATCAGAGGCCAAGACTCTGCACTTCTGGGGATGCAGCTTTAAGCTGGGCCTCCACACACCATCAGAGCATGACCCCAGTCCTACCCTATGCAAAGGGCCCGGGATGGGTGACTACAATAGCCTAACATGCTTCCTTTGATCTGACAGGCAAGAAGCAGGCTTTGCCCTCTGCAAAGTGAAAGACTGCTAATTCCTGGGAGGCTAGAGGGATAGTGTAGCAAATAGGGGGCTTGCTTCATGGACAACTGGAGTTCAGTCCCCATTACCATATATGGTCCCCTAAGTCCCATCAGGGGTGATCCCTGAGCACAGAGTCAGGAGTAAGCCTCGAGCACCACCATATCTGGCTCTCAAATAACAACAGAAGGAATTGCTCCATTCAACCCAGCTAAAATTGAGCCTTTATCTTTATGGTAGTCCCCAACTAAGATTCATTATTTTTATTTATTTATTTATTTATTTATTTATTTATTTATTTATTTATTTATTTATTTATTTATTTATTTTTTATTTAAACACCTTGATTACATACATGATTGTGTTTGGGTTTCAGTCATGTAAAGAACACCACCCATCACCAGTGCAACATTCCCATCACCAATGTCCCAAGTCTCCCTCCTCCCCACCCGACCCCCGCCTGTACTCTAAACAGGCTCTCCATTTCCCTCATACATTCTCATTATTAGGACAGTTCAAAATGTAGTTATTTCTCTAACTAAACTCATCACTCTTTGTGGTGAGCTTCCTGAGGTGAGCTGGAACTCTAGCTCTTTTCTCTTTTGTGTCTGAAAATTGTTATTGCAAGAATGCTTTCATTTTTCTTAAAACCCATAGATGAGTGAGACCATTCTGCGTTTTTCTCTCTCTCTCTGACTTATTTCACTCAGCATAATAGATTCCGTGTACATCCATGTATAGGAAAATTTCATGACTTCATCTCTCCTGACAGCTGCATAATATTCCATTGTGTATATGTACCACAGTTTCTTTAGCCATTCGTCTGTTGAAGGGCATCTTGGTTGTTTCCAGAGTCTTGCTATGGTAAATAGTGCTGCAATGAATATAGGTGTAAGGAAGGGGTTTTTGTATTGTATTTTTGTGTTCCTAGGGTATATTCCTAGGAGTGGTATAGCTGGATCGTATGGGAGCTCGATGTCCAGTTTTTGGAGGAATCTCCATATCGCTTTCCATAAAGGTTGAACTAGATGGCATTCCCACCAGCAGTGGATAAGAGTTCCTTTCTCTCCACATCCCTGCCAAGACTGTTTGTTCTCATTCTTTGTGATGTGTGCCATTCTCTGTGGTGTGAGGTGGTACCTCATAGTTGTTTTGATTTGCATCTCCCTGATGATTAGTGATGTGGAGCATTTTTTCATGTGTCTTTTGGCCATTTGTATTTCTTCTTTGTCAAAGTGTCTGTTCATTTCTTCTTCCCATTTTTTGATGGGATTAGATGTTTTTTTCTTGTAAAGTTCTGTCAGTGCCTTGTATATTTTGGAGATTAGCCCCTTATCTGATGGGTATTGGGTGAATAGTTTCTCCCACTCAGTGGGTGGCTTTTGTATCCTGGGCACTATTTCTTTTGAGGTGCAGAAGCTTCTCAGCTTAATATATTCCCATCTGTTAATCTCTGCTTTCACTTGCTTGGAGAGTGCAGTTTCCTCCTTGAATATGCCTGTAATGTCCTGGAGTGTTTTGCCTATGTGTTGTTCTGTATATCTTATGGTTTTGGGTCTGATATCGAGGTCTTTAATCCATTTGGATTTTACCTTCGTACATGATGTTAGCTGGGGGTCTAAGTTCAATTTTTTGCAAGTGGCTATCCAGTTGTGCCAACACCACTTGTTGAAGAGGCTTTCCCTGCTCCATTTAGGATTTCCTGCTCCTTTATCAAAAATTAGGTGATTGTATGTCTGGGGAACATTTTCTGAGTATTCAAGCCTATTCCACTGATCTGAGGGCCTGTCCTTATTCCAATACCATGCTGTTTTGATAACTATTGCTTTGTAGTACAGTTTAAAGTTGGGGAAAGTAATTCCTCCCATATTCTTTTTCCCAATGATTGCTTTAGCTATTCTAGGGTGTTTATTGTTCCAAACGAATTTCAAAAGTGCCTGATCCACTTCTTTGAAGAATGTCATGGGTATCTTTAGAGGGATAGCATTAAATCTGTATAATGCCTTGGGGAGTATTGCCATTTTGATGATGTTAATCCTGCCAATCCATGAGAAGGGTATGTGTTTCCATTTCCGTGTGTCCTCTCTTATTTCTTGGAGCAGAGTTTTATAGTTTTCTTTGTATAGGTCCTTCACATTTTTAGTCAAGTTGATTCCAAGATATTTGAGTTTGTGTGGCACTATTGTGAATGGGGTTGTTGTCTTAATGTCTATTTCATCCCCCAACTAAGATTCTGAGGTGGTGGAAGCTGAAAGTTTTTTCTTTAGCTCTCTAGAGAGCTCAAAAGTTGCTGCTGATCTCATGTTTCCCCAAGTGCCACTGGCAGTAGGTGACATCACCTCTGCTGGCCTTGAATGATACCATATTGCCAGGAGCAGCAGCAAACTTCCAGGTCTGCATGACCAAGCTGAGTGTCACAGGAATGACCCCCTGTCAGTGGCCCTCTGTCACTGCTTAGGGAACAACTGAGCGGAGAGGCACAGAAGGAAATAAAATGTCCCACCCTCAGACAGTCTACTCTCCTGAGAGTCTTGTCTGCAGTCACCCCACATCCAGGGCACTAGGATATCTTGAAGAAAAGTCTGGACGGGGGTGGCCAGGTCTTGGTGCTCTCTCAAAGTGCTCACATGGCTGTAGGTGCGCCAGTTTGGCTCAAGTACCTCTGGGATGTGTTATGCTGATGGAAGAGCTGGGTAGATGTTCCCAGAATCCGGTACTAGCAGAGGAGGGTGGTGGGGACTGTTGAGGGTAGCATGGTTGAGGGTATGGGTGAGAATCGAACACGCAGGCCCAGGCCTCCCTGTAACTGCTGCACTGTTTCTCCTCCTGCAGGAATGCCACCAGCTCTGGGGAAGCCATGGTGCAGGAGGGCCAGGGCCCACGGAACGACTCGCTAACACAGCTGGTGCAACAGCCCGACATGATGTACTTTATCCTCTTCCTTTGGCTGCTGGCATACTGCCTGCTGCTCTTCCCGCAGCTGGACGGCAGCAGACTCTGAGCCTGGCCTGGCAATAAAGATGGTGGGACCCAGCCCCTGGGCCTGCCCTGCTCCCTCCCTTGGGCTCTGGGTGTGGACCAGATACTCTGGTGGGCAGCGGAGGACCTTGGAGCAAGTCACTGAGCCTCCTTCCCTCCCTCTCCCCACCCTGCTTCTCTGTAAGTCTGAAGCATGCTCATGTCTGGCTCATCTGAACTCAGGGCTCACTCAGGGGCCTATGTGTGCTCCTAACTCTATCTGGGGAACAAGGGGGACGGCATCAGTGTGGCTGGGACTTAATGGCACTGGAGTCAGTGACCCCTCAGATGATGGTCAGGGTAGAAGCAGGGACTCTCAGGAAGGAGAATGGATTTATTCTCCTCCAAGAAGGGGGTGTTTGTGCAAGCAAGAGCTTTGAGGCTGCACCAGTGTTGGGGTGTATATTAGAATCCCGCTGAAGCTGGAGGTAAAGGTTGTGGCTGGACTCAGTGGAGGAGGTGTTTTTTTACTCTGATTTACTTGGGGCACATGAAGTAGGGGTATTTTGATAAGGTACATTTTAATTCACACTGGCTTTGATTGCCCTGATGTCAAACTCAGATTTCTGCCCCTGAGATCTAACTTTCCATTGAATTCTTTGGGATGTAACCTAAAGAAGGGATTGAAAGCAGAATGGTGGCTAACATGGAGTCCCTCCTACTTACCCCACGCAGCCTACCCCAACTACCACCCCAACTTTTATCCTGAGCCTGTAGCCTTCTCCAAGCCCCGCAGGCTGCAGCAAGACCCAAGGCAGAGCACAGTTTGGGGAGGCACTCAGCAGTGGTATGTTGAGGAGTGGGGTTCACTGGATCACTGCCCCAAGAAGACCTCAGGTACACTCAGTGTACGGCTCTACATCCTACCTGTTTGGTCTATGCCCAGAGAAGTTTCTAGAATGCTTTAGAGAAACCAAGCAGATGAGTGGTTTGGGAACAGGCATGGGCCCTCTTCCTCCTTCTGTCCTGGGCTCCTTCCACATCCCTCTCTTTCTGCATCACCGAGGGCCAGAGTGTGGCTGCTTTTCCCTGTCCCATCCCCTCTGCAAGCTTGTTCTGGGTGATTGTGTTATTTCCCACTCTCAGGGAGCCTCTTGTCCAGCTGCACCCAGATTGAGGTAAGTTGGATGGATCAAGGTCACATGGATAGGCCTGGCTTGTTTTAAGAAGCCACCTAGACTGACCAAAGGAATGTGCACCATTGAGTCTTAGAAACCCAAGGTGCAGGCGGGAACTCAGACCCAGCCCCTTGGTGCCTCTAATCAAACCCATCAGTGTAGTCAAGCCATCCAGTCCAGAATCAGCTAAGAATGTGGAGAAGTTCCCTTGTGAAAGCTTGTCACAAAGATGAGTGTCTTAGCATTGCTGGCATTTCCAAGGACAGGTACAGAAGATTCAACATTGCTGACCAGATCTCTTATGCAAGCCTCCCCTAAGTCAGTCCTGACAAAGCAGAAAAGAACCCATCAGAATGTGAATGACTTCGTTTTGTGACTCGAAACCTTGTTTCATAAACAAACCCTTGGCCAGATCCTTTCTCACCTATGTTGATGTGTAATATTGTTTCAGCCATCATCCGCTGGATGTTGCAAAATCATTTGGATCAGGTTGGCAGCAAACTGATTGTCCAATGGGAGTGTGGGGCAGTCATAGAAGGCTTTTCTCTGAGGAGATGATGCTCAGAGCTTACTCCTGACTCTGTACTCGAGGATCACTCCTGGCAGGGTCCAGGGAACCAGACAAGGAAGGGTGAAGGGTAGAGTGGGATAAGGGCTTAAACCCTGATCTGCTCTGTGCAAGACAAGCACCTTTCCCATTGTATTGCTCCAACTTGTCTAAGTTTCATTGAAAACCAGCTGCCTCCATCTCTAACTCCTAAAGTATCTCTTCCCCTCTCTGTGCTCCTTCTACTCTCTTCTTCTTCTGCAGCCCAGGCTTATGTTAGTTAGTTAGTTTTTTTTTTTTTTTCCATCTTGGGGGCCACTGGGGATACACCTGAAGGTGCTCGAAGCTGTCTCCCAGACCGGCCTTTTGATTTGAACAAATATCTCCCTCCTTCCATGCCATTTCTCCAGCCCATCCCAAGCTTGCCTGTGGCCCCTCTCCTTGGTGTTGGGTGGACCAAGATTGTTTAGACACCTACACACCAACTCATGAGCCTGGGCCCATCACTGCCTCCTGGGCCAGCTTGGCTTGGTTTGTCAATACTGGGCCTGGAGTTCCATTCTGAGCTGGAACCCCAGCCAGGCCAGGCCCGCCGCTGGGTTTATGATTCAGCCCACTTGGAAATGGGCTGAATCGTCCAGTTTCTGCCCTATGGGGCTGGGCAGAATGATCCCTCACACTGTCTCCCAGCTTGGTGATGGAAATTTCTTGTTTTGTTTTTATTGGGTTGTGGGGTTGTTGTTTTGTTTTGTTTTTGGTGTTTTGGGGCCACACTGGGCAGTGCTCAGGGGTTACTCCTGGCTCTGCACTCATAAATCACTCCTGGCAGACTCGGGACAATATGGGATGCCAGGGATCGAACCAGGATATGTCTTGAGTTGGCCATGTGCAAGGCAAATGCCCTATAGCTGTACTATCACACGGAAATTTCTTTGTGGCCTTTCTCCCCTCTCACCCTTCCTTTGTTGCAGTGTTCTTAACCATCCCAGGCTGTTAGATCCCCCAATGGGGAGCCTTGTCCTGGCCTTCTGAAAAAGTATTTTTTTCAATTCTGTACTTTCAATTTCTCTATCCTCTTACCCATAGCTGTGATCGACAGCTGAGTCCTCCTTCAGACTGTGTCTTTATTCCCTTAACCCTCTCGCTTTCCAGAAGATTCTACTGTGCTTCTGTCTCTTTCCCATCTGTCCTGGATGTTGGGCTTTGTTTTCACTTCTCAGAGCACTCGGTAGTGCACTTGTTCCTTGGGTCACTCGCCTTCTTCCTGTTTTCCACCAGCCACCTTCTTTGCCTGGACGTCTCCTGGGCATGGGTTCTGCCTGGGGTCCCTCAAAAGCCCCTTTTCAGTGCATTAGCCCCAATTTTGGTCGGCACGTGAGCCCCCTGGCCATCTAGGAAGAGGACCCCCTTGCCTCACGTCCATCTTTGCAGGCCTCCTATGATTTCTCCAGAGTTGTCTGCACTCCTGCTTGGGAAAGAGAGGTGTCCTAGGCCAGCTCTCTGCCTGGGCAGTGTCCTGATGACTTTGTAGAGCGGACACCTGAGTACAAAGTGCCCCCTTCCCGGCAGGTGCCCAGAGCACACTGCCCCAGTGCAGCAAGTACTATTTGCACCCCTCCTTGTAGAGCCCAAAGTGAGCTCCAGGTTGAGGGGGCCACACCTTGAACTGCTTCAGACTCCCCCAGTGGTACCTGATCAAGAGACACACCTGTCCTGACCTCTAGCAAAATCCAGGCATCACTATTTTCTGTCTCATTCTTGCTCCTGCCTGGGCTGTGGTGAGCTGGTGGCTATGGGTGTATCTTAGGGTGCCTGGACTAGATGCCCCGTCCTACTCCCTCTGCCCTGACAGTGACTTGTGGCTTGCCTGTTTGTTTCTTTCTCTTCCCTGTGATTGTCTCTGCTCCATCTTGGAGGCTGTACAGAAGCAGCATCTCCTCCATCTGCTCCTGGTTTCACTAGGGGAGAAATGAGCCCTTACTTAACTGGCCTTCAGCTGCCTGTGTCGCCCTATTGGATGGTGGTTCATTGTTCTCAGGGGCTTGCTGGGAATCCAGGGCAGTGTAGGGTCCTGCTCTGTAGCCTGCAGTGCAACTTGGTGCCACATTGAGCCATATAAAAAGCACAGAGTCCTGCTCCACCTTCTCCCAAAAGGAGCTAAAGAGGCCACTGTGATAGCATAGCAGGGAGACCGTTTGCCTTGCACATCTATTTATGGTGGAGATTTATCACTTTGGGCCTGTGCTTCTACCCCTAGCAGGTTAGCCTAGAAAGTTAGGCCTCTGGCCTGTCCCTCAAGGGAGTGAGGCTAGAGCTGGTCACGGGGGACATGGGGGCTTGTCAGAATCACCTCATGCTCATATGCTGATAGTCGTTGCATCACCTGCAAAGTCCCCAGTGTGAGGGGAGCCTGAAAGGAACATGGAGCACCTCTGGCCCACAGTACTACAATCCTTCCAAACTGCCAGTTTGGGCTCTCTCTCAGCCAGACACACCAGGCAGGGAGGCTGAGGCGGAGATGTACTCACCCAGTGCCCTGTGTGTGGGACCAGGCTACAGGTGAGGTGGTCTGAACAATGGGGCAATGCCCCCAGAGTCTTGGAACCCCTCACTCTTCCAGGGCCAGAAAGCTCTTGGGAATCCCCAGTTGGTCTGATGGCCACCAGACCCATGAACCACTTCCCAATTCCCGTTTTGTCTGGAGAACCGAGCTACAAACATACCACATGTACATCTCGTCAGCTAGGGATGCTTGCTCCTATTTGGGGATGTGAGGGCACTTTCAGGGTCTACTGTTGCTGGGCTCACAGCCATCTGGGGCCACCTCCTGCCAACTCTGCCTGTAATCCTGTGTCTCTTTGCCTCTGACTCAGAGACCCCAAAATTATTGGGCCTTTGTCCCACTTTTAGGGAAAAATAATCACTAGCATGCCCCTGAGGGGCCAGGTTGCTAGTACAGCAGGTAGAGAGCACTTTCCTTGCTGGCAACTGACCTGGGTTCAATTCCATATAGAGTTCCCCCAAGCTCTACCTTGAGTGATCCCTGAGCACTGCCATGCCCCCCCCCAAAAACAGCACTTAAAGCTGCTGCCACCTCCCTGGATAGCCCTGACCAGCCCCCCTGTTTTCCTCAGTTCCACCTTAAACCATGGGAGATGTCAGAAAAGGAGGCACTCAATCCCTGCTCCCAGTGACTGGCCTGGTCTTTGGTTCATTCACCTGTTCTTCAGGCCCAAAAGATACCTGCTGCTGACTTGTGGGCCTGATAATAGGACCCTTGCCCATGTGTTCAGACTCTGGGAGGTGCTCAGGGTTATCAGTGTGCCCCTCTCTGAGCACAGAACCCACCTCCCTGTCCCTGACTCTCCGGACCTCCTCCCCAACCACTCACATCCACCTAAGATTGTCCCACATCTAAGCTGATGCCTTCTGCCAGGGGATCTTGGGGTCAAGTAATTTAGGGCTGACCCTGACCACAGCCCAGTGGTGATGTCACAAGGGAGGGAAGGAAGGAAGGAAGGAAAAGAAGCCCTAGCCAGTATCTTTTTCCTTTTAGGGTCCCTACCCTGCCTGCCTCCAAGGCTTACAAAAGAAATCTTTAGAGACTGGAGTGATAGCGAAGTGGGGAGGGTGTTTACTTTGCACACTGCCGATCTGGGTTTGGCATCTCATGTAGTCACCTGAACCTGCCAGGAGTAATTGCTGAGCACAGAGCCATGAGTAATTGCTGAGTGCTGCCAGGTATAGCCCCAAGTCAAAATTAAAAAAAAAAAAAAAAAAAAAAAAGAACCTTTGCTTGGGAATATGGGCTTTAAGTTGTGGACAGGCATTCTTGGAGCAGGGAAGGGGGAAATATTATTCACAGGCTCCACTTACCTCCCTGCACTCGCTGGCACTCTTCACTCCCTTCAGACTCCCTATATCTGACTAGAGAAACCCCACATTCTCATGCTAGCCTGTGTTTGCAACCAAAGAAGGAACAGAAAAATCAGCATCTAATGAGCATTTGCCTTGTACGTGGTCAATCCGAGGTCTATCTTCATCATTTCATATGGTCCCTTGAGCACCACCAGGAGTGCTCCCTGAGTGCAGATTCAGGATTAAACCCTGAGCATAGCCAAGTGTGGCCCAGTCATCACCACCACAGATCAGTATCTAACATAGTCAACTTCAGGACTTTGCTTAACTTGGCCCACCACCTAGCCACTCACCACCTCCAACACATGATTCTCAGAACTGCAAGTGGTATTTCTCTCCTTTCAGAAGGCAAATCTTGCTTAGGGCGAGACAAAGCTGGCACTTGTGGTGAGGAAGCAACAGTCCTTTCTTTGGCTGGACCTTTAAAAGCCATCAAGTTGCGTTATCACAGAAGCAATAAAAGTTTTGAACAAACAGGTTTGCTCGATGGGCTGCAGCCATCATTTTGTCCAGCACCCCTCCCACCAATCATTTGGAGTGCCTCCCCCTGCAAGATTGTGCTGGGAGGAAAGTCAGGTTCCCATTGCCTGCCTGCTTTTGGAAGCCCCTTTTCTCGAAGAACCTTGGAGGAGTGGGCTGGCCTGAAGCATTGGCATTGTCTCACTGTGGCACAGGCTCACCTGGGCATCGGGGACCCTCCATACATGCACACTTTCACTCTGACTCCTTGAAGAACCAGTTTTCCCCTTTGGGTGTGAAGTTGAAGAGCCTCTTTTTCCAAAACCTCCTACGGTTCGAAAGGGTGCCAGGCATGAGCTCTGGCTCCATGTGTGGGGAGCCCAAGGTTCCATCCCTGGCACCCTCAAAAGCGACTCTTCCAGGCAAAAAAGCATCATTATAAAGTAGTCATCTTTCTTGCTTGAAATAAACCCAAGGGCAGGTGACATAGGTGGGTTTTGTACATAGGAAGTGACCTTTGCTGAAAATAAATGTTCCTTTGCCAAGTGAGTTCCAGAACCTGGTAGTTTGCTTCCCTGAACTCCAACTCAACTCTTTCCAGAACCCAGTGCCTTTGCAAAAGGGGTTTAGTTTAACAGAAAGTAAGACTTGGGGAGTTTGGTGGTCTAAACTGCATGTGTACAAGATGTGAGCATGGTCATTGAAGGTTCCTACGGCTCAGTTGTCCTGCAGTGAAGCCAACATCTGGGCAAAGCCCGGGGGACTCTCTCTAATCAGAAGTCCAGCTGCTGGCCTGGCTGCTTCATCCACTTTCCCCCTGTTCCCCTCGTGGACTCAGAACACAAAAGCCCAGAAACCCCACTGGGGATTTCTCACTCATCTCCAAACATGGATCCCTTTAGCCAAAGTCTGGCACATCAGTGTGGAATGTGTCTGGGGTGGACATGAACCCTGTCAGGGGTATCTCCAGCCCCAGCCATAGCTCTCAAAGGTGCAGCCCTGGGTGGCTACCTGGGTGGATGCTGGGAATATTTGCCAAAGACCAAGAGGGAATGGCAGTTTGCTAACTCTGGGTCCATGCAGTGTCTGGGATTGGACAGTAGAAGAGGTTTATTTTTTTCCAGAGTATATGTTTAACAGAGTTAATGCTACTGTTTATTTTATTGTCACAGCCGGACTTAATAATGTCTGATTTTTACTGAGAGCTCTAAGGAAACTGTTAAAATTACTCAAATGTTATTTTGTAGTACGAAAGATATTTTATCTATGTAGCTTCTACATCGGTGTGGCTTTGTTAAACAGGGTCTTTGTAAAAAAAAACAGTTGTATGATGTACACTTATTTATTGATTATAAATGAAGATATAAATGACATAATTTATATGTGAGGAATTAACTGGACTCTGTTATTTGACTGTTTTCTATAAAGGACTATGAGGCTTGGTGCTATGATGAATGGACTTGTACAATTACACATATTCTTATGAAGATTTTGGTGGATAAAAGTCATCAGCCTGAGCATCTCATTCAATGATTTGTAGGTCTCCATGTGTTCGTGCCTTTGCCCACCAAAAGTGACACTAATTTTCCTTGCTAAATGTGAAAATCAACTGACTTGGGAACTAGAGAGATAATGTGGGGATGACAGTGTGGTGGTGGTGGTGGTAAGAGTGGCAATAATGGTTGAGTTGGTGATGGTAATGGTGGTGATGATGCTATGGAAAGATGATGTGATGGTATTGGTGGTGTCATGTGATAATGGTAGAGATTATGGTTTGATGATAGTGCTAGATGGTGTGATGATGGTGATAGGGAGAGAGTGACAGTGATGGCTGGTGGTCTTGGTGTGGATGTTGCTATAAATGGATGGTGGTGGCGTTGATGGTGGTGGTGCCAAAGATGATGTAATGGTGGTGGCAAAGACTGTGCTAGTGATGATGGAGCTAGTGGCAGTGGTGATATGATGCTAGTGGAAACTGGTGGTGGTGGTGGTTATGGTAATGGTGTGATGGTGTTGGCAATGATGATAGTAATAGGGACATCTATGGTGGTGTAATGGTGCTGTGGATATTATTGATGGTGTTGGTGATGATGGTGTGCTGAGAAGTGGTGAGGATGCTGAAAGTGGTGATGGTGTTAATGGTGGTGAATGCTGGTGTCAGTGGTGGCATAGATGGTGGTGATGGTAGCAGTGGGTCAGGACTTGAACTGGGATTTGAGTACAAACTTCACTTTCTGGGGGAATGTGTGAGGTTAAAGGTCAGAATGACCCCAGATTGGCCTGAGCAATTTGAGAGAACAGAAAAGAATGGATATACTCAGGAGACGGGCAGGTCTGAGGATCCACTGAGCCTGTGGAGATGCCTTGGCTGCTTCTGTGCCTGGCTAACTGGTTCCCTGAAGCCTGCCTCCATAATATTTAGCTGCTCTACTCCTGAGTCACCTCTAGGAATCTCGCCTGGGTCTTGGATTCTTGGGCCCTGGTATCTATATAACCATCCCCAATGGCATCCAGGGGTCGGCCCAAGATGGGTCACCTCTGTCCCCTCCCCAAAGGTGCCCTGTTCCCCACTCACCCTGCTGCTGTCTTCACATCCATCTTTTCACAGCAACGCTAAGGGCCCTTCAAAGACCTGCCTGGAAACTGCAGGGCCTGCTCCCTGCTAGAGAAGAAATGAAGGGACTCTGGGGTGTCTCAGGCTGTGTATGGGTACAGAATGGGGTCCAGACTGCACTGAGTCCCATGCCACATCTCCTGGTGTTCTCATGGTAGATGGAGCAGCTCTGCCATGGAGAAGCTCAAGTTGATGACAGGACTAGGGGTTTGGGTGGGGGGTAGTTTTGTTTTCCCATTTTCTTCCAGTGGTTGTAACCAGGATTAATGTCAACTGCGCATGACAGGAAACCAGACACAGTCCAGGCTCCTAAGCACTGAGCACTGGCGCTTCCTGCCCAGGAGCGGCCAAACAGACCCTGCAAGCTCGGCTCTGCACCCCCTGCCTTCGCCTGCCATCAGCAGCTTCCTGGCTACTCTTTATCCACCTCAGGCCTGCATTGGGACCTCCCCAGTGCTCCCTGCTGCAGAGCAAAGGATGAGGCAGGAACAGGCTTCCCTCTGTTCTCTGCCAAGATTCTAGAAGAAATGCACTGTGGCGTCCCTCTGACTGTCCAAGCGAAGTTTCCCACGGTTGCTGGAGGCAGGGAAGTGTCCCTTTGTGAACTCTGTTTGAGCGAGTGACCAGGAGTGGGTGTAGCTGTCAGGATGGGTGGGCCGGGGCTAGTGATTGACACGAGGTCAAGGCCAGTTCTGCAGGCCTCTAGGTAGGACCCCCAAAACGCAATGGGTGTGGATTATAGTCCCACAAAGGCCTCCCCAGAAGCTCACTGTGGGGTCTGCAAGCCCCCCAAATCTGCCCTGGAAGTGGGAGAACCATATAACCCCCAGTAGCTAGAAAGGAATTGGCTCCCAACTCTCCCTACTTTGTCCTTCAGGGAACCCCTGAGGGGACCTCTCCAAGAGAACATCAGGATTTGAACAGGGGTCCTGGTTCATGCTCAACTATCAAGCAACAGCCCCTCCCTCTTTGCAGCTCCCTAGGCAGGACCCAGGTATAAGTCTGTCTCCCTCGAATGTTCCTCCTGCCCAGCACAGCTGCAGTCTGCCTCTTCCCTTTAGGCATCTTGGGCAGGTCTATGGCCACTTTGCCATGATTCTTAAACAGTTCTGGGAACCCGAAACATTCTAGCAGCATTTCTGCCCAGCAGTTCTCTGTCTGGCCTAGACCCCAGAGTCCCATCCCCTAAGATTGGACAGGAAGGGACTCCATTCACTTGAAGATTGTTCCATGGCCCCCATTGGATTTTTTTTTTTTTTTTGGTGGCTATATCTGGCAGGACTCAGGGGTTACTCTTGGCTCTGCACTCAGAAATCACTCCTAGGCTCGGGACCATATGAGATGCCATGAATCAAACCAGGCTCAGCGCATGCAAGGCAAATGCTTTACCCACTGTGCTATCACTTCAGCCCTCATGGCCCTCATTTGAGAGGCCTCATGCAGGGAACCCCAGCCCTTCTGGGTGAGAGACGGCTCATCTGGAGGGTCTGCAGGAGGGAAGAGGGACTTGGCTTAACTTTCAGTCTGAACCTTTTCTGGTTCAAATCTCCATTCAAATCTCATTCAAATCTCCGAGTATTACAAAATACAAATGATTCTTAAAAAGGAATTGACTTGGTACCCCAGAGACACTGTATGAAAGAAGGTGCCAGAGAGGAGTCATGTACTGAGGCTGGCCCATCCTGGGACATGAGGTCCCTAAAGTCACAGTCCTTGAGGTATGAATGGGTTCCCCTTTCTCCCTGAAGGCACTGCAGCCCACAACCACACCCAACACTTTCTGACATAAAAACAACTCTGCTCCATGACTGAACTCAAATGAGCTGCTGAATCTTCCCAGAATGGACTGAAAAATCTAGGAAAGGGAGTTTCTAGGAATAAGGGCAGGCCTTACACACACACACACACACACACACGCACGCACACACACACACACACACACGCACACGCACACATGCACACGCACATGCGCGCACACACACACACATGCACACACACACACACGCGCGCGCGCGCACACACACTGGAAAATTCAACAGACCCCACCCATAGGTGCCATCTTGCCGGAAACAGCCCAGTGTTACAGATAATCTCCAAAAGAACATAATGCCACTGATTCTTTTCGTTACATTGGTTTGGGCTGACAACTCTGGAGCCTTCTTAGAATGGCAACATGCAAATTCCTCATCAAGCTGCCAAACTACCAAATCATTCCAACTCCTGGACTGCTTGGCTCCAAATTTTAGAAACATCAGCCTTGCAGAATCACATCAGATTTCATGAGAAAGTTACATAGAAGCCCACCAAGCTCAGCGACTCAAAACTGTAAGACAAAAGGCTCAACTAGCACCAAGCAGCCCAGAAAACCTTTAGACACTGACTTGAGCAACACCAGAAGATGGAACAATGATCACAAGTTGAATTTTATTAAGCTAATTGTTTGTCATCCCATTTGTGTCATAACAAACATTTTGAAATCAACTTGTTTGTTCCTGCATGGAGGCAGGCTATGATGGTGGGTGGAGGGCAGGAAAGTCACACCGGTGGTGGGAGTGGTGTTGGAACACTTAGTGCCTGAAACAACTGTATTCTGAATAATTGGGTAAGTCATGGTATTATAAAGGGGAAAAAAGCCATGAGGAGAAACTGAAGCCCCAGTGCATTTAATCTATCACAAACCAAGACTTTAGTAAAATATGACAGGCACACACCCAAACCAACTACTTCCCAACACCATGAGGTACCAGAACACTGCAGGACCCAGCACAATAGAAGTGACTCAGGTTTCCCCAGAACCCGGGCTCAAGCAGTACCACATCTTTAACCCCTTGTGCTTAGCTGTTAGCTTGGTTAGTGGGAAATCACTGCTGAGCACCCCGGTCTGAGATATGCTTGGGAGCCCCACTATAAAGACAAGAAACAAGGAGCTGGAGCAATAGCACAGCAGGTAGGTTGTTTGCCTTGCATGTGGTTGACCTGGTTTTGATCCCCAGCATCCCATATGGTTTCTGGAGCCTGCCAGGAGTGATTCCTGAGTGCAGAGCCAGGAATAACCCTGAGCACCACCAGGTCTGACCCAGAAAAAAAAAGTAAAATAAAATAAAAAAAAGTAAAATAAACAAGCCACAACCAAAAGATCTAAATGAAATTTCCAAAAATTAAAAGAAAAAAAAAAAAAAAAGGTAAGACTGGAGCCATAACACAACAGGGAGGGCATTTAGCCTTGCACACAGCTGACCCAGGTTTGATCCCCAGCATTCCCTAGGGTTCCTGAGCACTGCCAAGAATGACCCCTGGGCCCGGAGAGATAGCACAGCGGTGTTTGCCTTGCAAACAGCCGATCCAGGACCAAAGGTGGTTGGTTCGAATCCCGGTGTCCCATATGGTCCCCCGTGCCTGCCAGGAGCTATTTCTGAGCAGATAGCCAGGAGTAACCCCTGAGCACCGCGGGGTGTGGCCCAAAAACCAAAAAAAAAAAAAAAAAAAAAAAAAAAAAAGAATGACCCCTGAGTGCCACCTGGTGTGGCCCAAAAGCAAAAACAACAAAAAATGGTGTCAAAAAATGGTGAGTGATTCAAACCTAGTTCAGACATCAGAGCCTGAACAGTCCATATGTACCTGCTATAGACCAGGCGCTTCGGCAGACCTGACTTCAGCCTCTGAAAATCTCTTACCCACTGGTCCTGCCAAAAGAAATGGGTTTGTGTCTACATTCACATCCTTAACCACCCATCTGCTCATTGCTTCCCAGTACAGCCTCGCTCAGGGTGGCTTGAATGGCTGCTCTCCTTTGCCCAGAAAAGCACAAGCTATGCCTTATTTGACACCTATACCCATTGATGCTCAAACTTTATTCCTTTAGAAATCACTCCTTGTGGAGTTCTAGGGACCCAATGGAATGCCAGGGATTGAACCTGAGTTGATCACTTGCAAGGCAAATGTCCCACCACTCTAGTAGCTCCTTGGCTCATGAAATATGTCTTTTAAACTCTCTGGGATAACTGGACTCAGAAAAGTTATCAGAATTGGGGACCAGCCTCCTTTGCATGTTGGGGTGGCCAATTCACTGGCTGGTTCAGTGTTCTGGGAAGCTGATGACAGTCACAACTTCATTCCAACTTCATTCATCCTTTCAGACCAAGGAAATTCCCCCCAAGCCCTGCTCAGCTGGGGGCCAGCCTGTCCCCTGCAGAAGGACCTCCAGAAGGGAAGATCAGGGACAGAGCCTGCCCTGCAGGAGCATACAAACTGTATACCTCCATCCTTTGTTCACACCCCAGAAACCCAGTCAAGGGAGGTCTCAGCCTGCATCATCAGACCACACTGCTTCAAGTTAGACACTTGGGAGGGGTGTCCCTAACTTTCCTTTTATAGTCTGATCAGAGGTGGCCAGCACAAAACTGGGGAGACCAGTGGGCCTCCCCCCTGAGGTGTCCTCTGTTTGCTGAACCAGAAAAGCAACTTTTTTTTTCTAGTATCTGGCTCCATGGATTCCAAATTCCCAAGCCTTGCACATGCTCACTCAGCACATTCCAGAAGTTCTGCTTTAAAGTCATGACTTTAACCAATTCCTGGAGGCAGCTCATAGGCCAGAGGCATCTGCCTTCCATGCAGAAGGCCTCAAGATTGATCCCTGGCACCCGCTGAGCATGACTGGAGCTAGCTATGCTGGTTCCTAGCCCTGTTGGGCCCAGGCCATATGCATGTTGCCTGACCAAGCCCAAGCATTGACCCATGTGGCCTGGGTGAACCTGGCCTCTGAATACTGCTTAGGGGGCCTCCACTTATAAATATGTAAGGTGTTTGCCTTGCATGCAGAAGGATGGTGGTTTGAATCCTGGCATCCTATATGGTTCCCTGAGCCTGCCAGGAGCAATTTCTGAGTGTAGAGCCAGGAGTAACCCCTGAGCGCTGCTGGGTTCATGGCTTCTATAAACGGTTCTATCTCTACAGCAGTCAGGAAATTTGTTCAGCCTTGTATTAGAGACACAGCTACAGCAGCTTTTATGACTAATTTGATGTCATACACAGGTGGCTGAATAGGACTTCCAAGGTTGAGGGATCCAAGATGTTTCCCAAGGCTTATTCCCTTCCATTTCCCATCTGCCAGCCTTAGCACAAACCTCCCTCCGCCCTCCATGGTCTCATCTGGTCAGAAGACCCTGGGACAGTACACAGGGGTTAATGCACTTAATTTGCCTTGAATGTAGGAAGCCCTGTTTGATCCACAGCACCACATATGGTCCCTAAAATGTGATCCCCCCAAAAAGGGGAGAGCTCCATGGTCTCAGCAGGAGAAATATCTAGTGGAATCCTGCTAGCAGAACACAGATGGCTGTAAAGCAACACATGTTCAATATCTTGTGCCATCAGAAGGTTGCAAATTCCAGCAATGAGCAGCAGTTACAAACCCTTTGCTGGCCAGAATCCTAGCACCATCCAGGGCTGGTGGGGGCAATGTGAGCTAAGTTTCTCATCATGGTTGCTGAGGGTCATGCAAGAGGGTGCCGCCATATTGGAAGGCAAGTG
Organism: Suncus etruscus; assembly: GCF_024139225.1. NCBI lineage: Eukaryota > Metazoa > Chordata > Mammalia > Eulipotyphla > Soricidae > Suncus > Suncus etruscus. Next base: position 39,042,056 of record NC_064850.1, on the reverse strand, counting down.
GGTGGTGTCTTAGGGGGCTTCGCAAAGCCTTACCAAAGAGCACAGGTAGTTGAGCCTCTGGGTGCTTGCCCAGAGATGCTGAAGATGGGTCTCCCCAAAGACCTTGGCTTGAATACATCATCACAGCAGCTTTGCTTTTAATTGCCCACACCTGGTGATAACCAGGCTTCCCTTTAAGAGGTGAATGGGTAAACCAAAATTGTCCCCTCTGAACAGTGATATCAAGATCATCTGCAATATACAAAAAAGTTTGGAAGCCATGAAAATATATGGGTGAGGGCTAGAGCCATAGTACAATGGGGAGGGTGTTTTCTTTGTTCACAGCCAATCTCTAGCATCTTATATAGTTCCCTGAGTACCACCAGGAGTAATTACTGAGTGCAGAACCAGGAGTAACCCCTGAGCATCGCTAGGTATGCCTTCCAAGTATATATGAAAAGAATTTAAGTCTATAAAAGACTGAACACTATGATTCCAACTAGAAGAAACTCTGAACAAGTCAAAACTATGTAGAGTGACAAAAGCTATGAAAAGATTAGGGGTGCCATGTTCAGGGAAGGGTGATTGACCAGAAGACAAAAGCATTTCAGGGTAGTGGGACTTACGTGATTCTGCAAGTGTCCTGACATGTAGCATTGACCCAAACCCATGAAATCTAGGACACAAGCTGTGCACCCCGATGTGAAAAGTGGGCTTCATGGCTTGTTAACAGGATTAAGAGGGTTGGTAATGAGAAACTGAGGCAGGGAAATAGTGTAGCAGCTAAAGAGTATGCCTAGCATGTGCCCATCCCAAATCCCATCCATGGCACCACCTGGTCCCTCAAGCATTACTGGTGTAGCCTGGAGCCCCTCAGGCATTGCTGGGCTGACTGGGTAGCCTTCAACTTTGCAGGTTCTAAGGGGCACCATATCCCTGGGCCCTTGTGTTGAGCTGCCAGCCTAGTTGATGAAGACATGTTGGTGGGTTTTCTGCACATGGCTTAGGAGCCCTCTGCCCCCAAATAAGGGAAACTGCGGGGGGGGGGGGGCACAAGTTATAAGAACCTCTATGACCTTGCTGCTGAATGTGGCCTTAGCTCTAAAACTTCTGAAAAATCAAAGCTGTTCACCTTGTTTGAGTGTATATGTGTGTGTTTGTGTTAATGTGTGTATATGTGTTTCCTTAGCTCTAAACTTGAGAAATCAAAGCTCTTCATGAATTTGTGTGTGTAAGTTTGCATAAGTGTGTGTCCATGAGTTTGTCTGTCTACGTGTGTATGTACTTTTGCTTCCTTAGAGAAGACAAAGGTGTTCATTCTAAATGGTTGTATATGTGTATAGGAGTGCAAATGTGAGTGTCTAGTGTTCATGTGGAGGTGTGCAAACCGAATGTATGGTGTGAGTGTGTGATTGTGCACAAGCATGTGTATACTTAAATATGTTTTCATGAATGAGTTTGTATGTGTGAGTTTGTATGCAAGTGTGTGTATGTGAGTGTATGTGTGATTGTGCACAAGCATGGTGTGTGTGTGTGTGTGTGAAGAATGAAACTGAGAAACTTATTTCTCACCCAGCTCCATCACAGCCCGTGTGTGTGTGTGTGTGTGTGTGTTTGTGTGTGTGTGTGTAATGAAACTGAGAAATGTGTTTGTGTGTGTGTGTGTGTGTGTGTGTGTGTAATGAAACTGAGAAATGTGTTTCTGTGTCCTGTTCTTTTTCACCTAGCTCCATCACAGCCCCTATGTGAACTGGATTCTGGGGCACCTGAGGACAACAGGAAGTCTCCGTGAAATTCTCCCAGGGCCATTCCAGGCTGGAGCTTTGTGAACAGCTATGAATAGTCACAACTCACACCAATTAGTAAATAAATAAGCTAAATAACCGCATGGAAATGACACCCAGGAAGTGAAAATTAAAGCACCCTCTTATACATTTTAAATGGTTGCGCTAGAAAGCAAGGTGCTGTTTTGGGCATGCTAAATGTTGCTGGTGTTCCCCAAACTGTGAGCATTTCAGGGGGTAACTTCCAGCCTGGCAAGGCTCTGGGCTTCTCTCGTTCCTTACTGTTGGGGTCATGTCCCAGAAGACTTTTAGGGCTACCAGCTGGGAACTGGTAGCAGTCACTACTTGTTCAGGAATGTTTTCAGCCACTTGGCCACTGTAGAACCTGAAAATTTATACCCCACATCTACCGTTTACCCTAAAGAAAACTGTCCCCCTCTTTTTTTTCTTTTTATTGACTTTTGAATCATACCTGGAGGTACTCTGGGGTTACTTCTGACTCTGCTCAAGGATCACTCCTGGCAGTGCTGGGGGATCATATGGAATGCTGGGGGACCAAATGGGATGCCGGGAATCAAACCTGGGTTGGCTGTACAAGAAAAGAGCCCTTTGCACTGGTCTATCACTCCAGTCCCATCTTTTAACAATCTTACAATCTTGGAGAGGCAAATTTTATTTGGCCAAGACTGAAGATACAGTTACATACCAAATTTGGTGCAACAGCAGTTTTTCAAGACTTAGTGCAGTGCTACTCCTGATTAGATATAAAATACTTGATCTTGACAAATTTCTGCAAGCTTTGGTTTAGCTGTGAACAAATGGAGAAACCCAATTTTTTTTAACATGGTACAGTTGCTAGAACCAGAACCTCACACAAGCAAGGTAAGTGCTTTGCTGTTCTGATGTCTTCTTACCCCTAACTACAGAAATAATAACAACAAAAAAGTTTTTTTGTTTGTTTGGGGTGCTACCTGACTGCTCAAGATTACTCTTGGTGGTAATCCCAGCGAATAAACTAATCTTGACCCCATGCAAGACGTGTCCTCCCAGCTTTTTAAAAGGAAAACATCTCAGGGCTGGAGAGTAGCACAGCAGTGGGGTGTTTGCCTTGCATGTGGCTAACCCAGGAAGTACCGAGTTCGACTCCCGGCCATCCATGTGTCCCAGTCTGCTAGGGGCGAATTTTGAGTGCAAAGCCAGGAGTGATTACTGGGTGTGGCCCAACTACCAATCAATCAGTTAATCAATAAATAAAGAGTTTTTAAAAAAGGAAAACATCTCACTGAACATGTACTGTATTTTCATCATTCCATTTATGATAGTCCTTGTTGATAATTATGCCTAAGTTTCCCAAAGTCTATCCAGGTCAGTGATAGAAAAGTTAGAGGTGTTTAGTGTTCCCATACACCTTTAAAATCACTTTACCTTTTTTTTTTTTTCACCTTTTCAAAGTTAATTATCACAGGTACCCTTGATTATGTCAGCCCCTAACCCTCAGGTAATTTATGGTAAACTCTGACTAACAAAAGGGGCAGGAGAAAGTAGCAGAAAAGGAAGCTTGGCTGTCTCTCTAAGATCCTAGAAGCTGCTCAACAATCCCAGGCTAAAAATGCATTTTCTCTCATGACTCTGTCTGATTTCTTGTGGGAAACTGCAAGCCAAGACCCCATAGTTTAGAGTGACCTGCCCTGACCTGCATTCCAGTGTTTTCTTATCTCTGTAGCAGGGGTCTCATACTCGAGGCCCGAGGGCTGTTTGCAGTCCTCTGTACAACATTTTGTGGCCCTGCCCTAGAGGAATCTTTTTTTGTTTTGTTTTATTTTAGTTGTTTGGGTCACACCCCCCAATGTTCAAGGCTTACTATTGACTTTGCACTCAAGGATCACCCGACTTTGCCTCTTGCGGCCCCCAGGTAAATTGAGTTTGAGACCCCTGCTAGAGGTTGCAAATATATTTTAGTGGCTACAAAGAAGATCTTCATCCAATACACTGTTTTTCTTAGTCTCTCATTATTTGTTGTTTAGATGCTTTTGAATGTTCTGTTTGGATGGAAAAAATTTTTTTGTTTTGTTTTGTTTTTAGATGGAAAATTTTTATAACAAACAATCTCATGAACTTAAGTTTTTTTCTCAGTTAATTATTTCTTACTTGAAAGCCTTTACGAACATTGTCATTAGTTAAAACAAGTGATTTGTCAAGATGATTTCCAAGGATTTACCAATCATTATTATAGTCAAACTTCACCAGATTTGGGAAGTCTCACTTATTCTTTTGGTAATTTTAGAAACTATATTTATGGGGGCCAGAGCAATAGCACAGAGGTAGGACATTTGCCTTACACTTGTCCATCCTTGGAAGGACCCCAGTTCGATTCCCTGCATCCCATATTGTCCCCAAGCCTGCCAGGAGCGATTTCTGAGTGTAGAGCCAGGAGTAACCCTTGAGCACCACCAGGTGTGGCCCAAAAACCAAAAAAAAAAAAGAAAGAAAAGAAAAGAAAAGAAAAGAAAAGAAAAGAAAACCTCCAAAAAGTAAATGATCTTTGTGCCTTTTATCTTTTATCTTTGGTGGGGTTCCAAGATTTCATTGTCTCTCTGATTCTTTTTTTGGTTTGTTTATTTTGTTTTGGGGTTTCACCTGGTGGTACTTAGGGATTACTCCTGACTCTTCTTTCAGAAATTACTCCTAGTGGTAGGGTGTTTGCCTTGTATGCAGAAGGACGATGGTTCGAATCCCGGCATTCCATATGGTCCCCTGAGCCTTCCAGGAGCGATTTCTGAGAGTAGTGCCAGGAGTCACCCCTGAGCACTGCCGGGTGTGACCCCAAAACCAAAAAAAAGAAAGAAAAAGGAAGGAAAGAGGAAAGGAAGGAAAGGAAGGAAGGAAGGAAGGAAGGAAAGAGGAAAGAGAAAGAAGAAAAAAGGAAGAAAGAAGAAAGAAAAAGAAAGAAAGAAAGAAAGAAAGAAAGAAAGAAAGAAAGAAAGAAAGAAAGAAAGAAAGAAAGAAAGAAAGAAAGAAAGAAAGAAGAAAGAGAAAGAAAGAAAGAAAGAAAGAAAGAAAGAAAGAAAGAAGAAAAAAAGAAGAAAGAAAAAAAAGAAATTACTACTAGCAGGCTCAGGGTATTATATGGGATGTTGAGGATCATCACCTGTGTCAGCTGAGTACAAAGCATATGCCTTCCCCACTGTGCTATCCCTCCAGCCCCTCTGATTCATTTTTAAAATCTTCACCTTTTAGAGTAGTTTTAGGCTCAAAAAAAAAAAATGGAAGTGGTTGGCACAGAGATTTCCCACACTCCCTCCCCCTAACATGCCCCACCTGCCTCCCTTTTGTCCCCTTCTGGAACAGAACTTGTTCCATTTTCTGGGGATACACTCATATTAGGGTTCCCAAACCCAGAGTTCACATCAGAATTTCTTTGTTTGTTTTAGTAGTCAGACCAAGCCGAACTCAGCGGTTGTTACTCCTGGCTATATTAACTCAGGAAACAGCTCCTGATGGTGCACAGGGGACCATATGATATGCAAGGGATCGAACCTGGTCAGCCATATGCAAGGCAAATGCCCTCCCCACTGTACTAACCCTTCAGTCTTTACATCATAGCTTCTCTGACTTTTCAGAACATGTCACTTGAACCAACCACTTTTCATCATAAATTCCAAGCTCAGAGCGACCCTTAAATAGCATTTCCTAAGTATTCCCAGCTGACAATGAGCCCCATGCCTTCTCAGATATTTAAGTGACAAGGAGGATGCAGTATTTTACTTTATTTTGATTTTTGGGCCACACCCAGTAGCACTCAGGATTTTGCACTCAGAAATTGCTCCTGGCAGGCTTGGGGGACCATATGGGATGCCAGGAATCAAACCCTGGTCCATCCTGGGTCAGCTGCATGACAGGCAACGCCCTACCACTGTGCTATCTCTCTGGCCCCAGGATGCAGTATTTTAGGGTCAAGGAGATGAGAGTGTCTTCACCTGTATGGGGGCATTCATGCTTGGGGCATCTGATGAGACTCTAAGAGACAGAAACTTTGGTTCATACAGGAGATTGCCTCCAGGTCAGCAGTCCACGGATGGAGGGAGATGGCCTGGAGTCACTAGTCCACCATCTTGGTTTTTCACCATTGACCCATGAATGAGTCTGTGAGACAGATATAGCTTTGGGGCAGATACAACATGTGGGACAGGTGCATTTACAGAAAAGGTGTGGTTTGAGGAACAGGTGTAGTCTGCAGGTATGGAAATTTGAAGAAGGCTGCTCTGAACAGCTGTTTTCTGGGAACTTGGGCATCTTCCTGGGAACTTGGGCATCTTCCCAGACTCCTCTGCTTACAGAAGGCACCACCTCCTTGGGTCTCCGTGAGCTCTTCCCTTTGGGGACTGATATTCTCATGACTTTTCCTTATAGGATCTCCTCTATTTGCCCATTGAACTTTCCTCACAAGCTCAATGTCCCAGTCTCCAAATATTGTCACAGTTTAAGGAACTGGGCTGAGGGCTTCAATAGGAAAATTTGGCAGGAATACTGCCCAGTCCATAATGGCCAGTTCTTCCTGCCACCACTAGGGGACTCAGAGTATAGATCAGAATCTCCCCACCCTAAACCCCCCCCCCCCCAATACTGATGGAAACCCACAGAATGGTCATTATCCAGCTATCACCTGACTAATTCAAGGAAACAAAAACAAATTCCCGGACACCGCCTTTCCTGGGAGACGCCCCTCCCCAGAGCCAGACTTCCTTCCTTTGTTTCATTTCGTTCCCATTGCATTTCAGTTTCCTAAGTTGTTGGAATGTTGGAATGGATCATCCCAGAGCACGACACTTCCCTTGCTCCCAGTGCAGCCTTCCAGGTCATAGCTTTGCTATCCGGCACACACTGCACATCCTGCTTCTTGGGTCTCGGACTCTGACACATGCACCCTGGACTCTGACAGGTTGCACCTTTACTCATACACATCAAGCTCAATGCCAGCTCCCCTGGGCCTTCAGCTGGCAGGATGGTGGCATCTCTATGAGACAGTACACATAACAAACCTCACACTGAAGGCTGGAGAGGGCTAAAGGCATTTGATTTGCACATGGCCAACCACTGGGAACCATATCTGAGCACCACAGGGAGTGACCTGCAAGCATAGAACCAGGAGTAGCTCCTGCACTAAGCATGGTGCCACCTTCATCTTGACACACTCCACAAATCCCTCATTCCTATACTCAGATGTTCCATTGATGTCCTCTCTTAGGGCTTTCCAAATACACAAGCAACATCCCCAGGAGTTGAGCCAATGGGAACAAAGTCCATTTACTTTGAGTCAATTAACTCAACCACACCGCTTAGGGCACGAAGACCCACTGAACCACAGAGTCATAGTGTGTGGCTTTGGTTTATGTCCATCTGCAACAGCTTTGGAGGTCTTTGACTTCATAATCCTGCAAAGGCCAAGAGTCTAGGCTGGCTGTGTTCTAGACGAACTTTCCCTCTGACATGTTCTCTATGGTTCTTTGTCCTATTCAAGACGGACATCTGGGTCTGAGCCTCTTAGGAAGCTGTGCCAGAGTACATGGGTCTCATCCTAAGTGCCGTAAGGGATGCTAAAGCCTCGTGGTGGGTGGTGGTTCATTTCCTTCACACTTTCCATCACAGCTAGATCCTATAGGCTATAGAGAAAACCTTGAGCCCTGGTCAAACATTCTTGATGATGTGTCTGAGCAACTCCCTGCAGTTCTAGCTCCTCCGAACAATACCCATGTAGCTGTCAGGGGAACTTCCCAAGATGTATTTATTCTCTGACTCAACAAGGCTGACTTTGTCTTGGGTTCTACTGGCTGTTTATACATGGGACTGCTGGCCCAGGCAGGCCTAGTGTGCTGGGATCTTAGCCAAGGCGCACACACAATAGCTCCGCTTGTCCCACGCTGAGTAATAACGGAAGTTCCGGCATAGCATGCGCACTGCTGCTTCTCTGCCTACACATCTTCCTGGCATGCGCCATGGTATTGCTGCAAAGTATATCGGCTTCAATGGGGGGAATCTGTTGGTTTACTCCTTACACAGACTTTGACTTTGAATGCCTGGCTCAGGTCAGTCCAGGTAGAGTCTCCGTTGTAAAGTTCTTTGGTTTGATTGGGGTCCACCCTCAGTGGTGCTCAGGACTTAGTCCCTGCTCTGTACTAGGGATCATTTCAGGTGAGGTTCAAGGACCATGTAGAGTGCCAAGGATGGAAGTGAGATTGGCCCTGTGAAAGGCAAGCATGCTGTCTGCGTTATTTACTATCTGGCCAGCCCTGAGCTTACGAATTTTCTGGAAGATACTCTGTGCCTTTGCAAATATCTCATTCCTTGTCTATCTTTTAGCCACTGGATTGTACAAACACTGATGTGATGAGTTCCAAATAAAGCTTTTCTAATGCCTTTCATTCTTGTGCATTATATCCCATCTATTACATATTCCATCTATTACACTGACTTTAATATCTTCCTCTTCTGTTTAGTATATATTATATCCCATGAGAAAAATGAATCTGACTTTATGCACCCTATCTAAATATCTATCTATCATCTGCACTATACTCACAGTTCACTTCTCCTATGGGATATAATCTTCCCTATTATAATTTACTTTAACATGCAAATTGCCCCAGATTTCCCCAAAAGAACCCTTTGAAGTAAATTGCTTTGTCTTTTTGAAACTCCCCCAGAATTTTAGTACTTCCAGACAGTTCTTCTAAGAGATCTCATTCCTTTCCATGAAGGACTTCATGGGTGTTGGGAACTTTCCTGGCTGCTAGTTTGCTGTTGAACCGAGTCCTTCAGAAACAGAGCTGGGACATGGGTGTGACTGTATCATGGATATGCATGTATCCTGACATATGCCTATCTTTCCATTGGCGTGTTACAAGCTATGCTTTTCCTTTCTTTTTTTCTTGGGGGGAGGCACACCTGGCTGCAGTCAAGGGCTACTTCTGGCTCTGAGCTCAGAAATTGCCCCTGGCAGGGGGGACCATATGCGTTGTTGGGGATCGTGGCTCCCTACCCATTGTGCTATGGATCCAGCCCTGTAATAAGCTTTTCATAGAAACTTTACAATATGAGCCTAAGAGACAGCACAGGGACTATAGAGCTTATTTTACATCTGGCTAACCCCAGTTTTGTTCCCTGGAGCACAAGATCACTGGGTACAACCTTGAAGGTAGAGGTAAACCTGATACTGTAATACTAGAGTAGAACCACATCCTCGTGCCCTTGCCTAGTTGGCTAAAGAACCCCAGGCCTCCTGAGCCCCCACTTGCTCCCATCTCCCCTTCAGGCCACCTTGATACCTCTTCTGTAATCCCATCCCTCAGGGCTTCTGGCTCCCCCCATTTCTGTGCTTGAGTTCACTGAACATTGAGAAGTCAGGGTCCTTTTCTTCTCGGTGTCGTTTTTCTCTGTGTGGCCTCCCTGCTTCACTCTAACCAGCTGCTCCACTCTGGGGCCTGCTCCCCCTTCCTAGTTGGTGCAACTCAGCTGAATAAGAGATGCCTGACTTCTATATAGAGATATGAAGATGAAGCAATTGTGAAGGGGAAAATATTTAATAAGGAATGAGGATCAGACTTGGTTTTTTTAGAAGCCTGCTAACTCCTAGTTCTGCCTTTCCCTATACTCATTAAAACTTACTAAACTATGTATTAAGCTACGTATCAAAAGCCTCATTTCTCTGAAACATACTGCACTCCTATGTCCTTATGATACATTTCCCCCTCAATTTTACTACTTCTGACAGATTTCTATCATTTGCAAACAGAGAGTCTTGAAGATCTAGTTCTATTTTGGCTTGTTATACACAAAGAAAAAGCAACCATGGAAATAATCAGGGCAAAGGAAAAAGAAAAATTAGCCTACAGGAAAAAAAAAAATGCAGACCCCTTGGTCTTGTGCTGGTGTTTCCCGCAAGCTGAAATATTAGCTATAGGATTTCCAGTGATCCAAACAAAGCGTGAAACACTATCCTTTACAGGATGATGTTTCCAGATTTCCAACAAGCCAGCCACTGGAGCATGACCAGCCAGACCCAATGAACAAAAGCAAGACTTAAAGGGAAGCCTTCAGCAAATGGATTAGCATGTAGTCAGCTGAAAACAAATGAATTGGGACCCATACTTCACCTACGTACAGAATTAGTTCAAATGGATAAATGTTTTAATCGCAAAGACAGGAAGTCTGAAAGTCATCAACAAAGAATTGGCTAAATAAATTATGGCGCATACCTGCAATAAAATGTCACTGGGAATTAAAAATATTCGGGAGCAATTCAGTATAGATTGCAATAGAATGTTCTTCAGCCATCCAGTGTTAAAAAAAAGGCACAGGAAATCAAGTTGTATGTGGTAAACTATCATTTTTGCAGACAAGAAATGTCAAGGCTAGTATTTGAATTAAAAATGATGGAGAATGGGGGCCGGGAAGGTGGCGCTAGAGGTAAGGTGTCTGCCTTACAAGCGCTAGCCAAGGAACGGACCGCGGTTCGATCCCCCGGCGTCCCATATGGTCCCCCCAAGCCAGGGGAGATTTCTGAGCACATAGCCAGGAGTAACCCCTGAGCGTCAAACGGGTGTGGCCCAAAAACCAAAAAAAAAAAAAAAAAAAAAAAAAAATGATGGAGAATGAGGGGCCAGAGCGATAGCACACAGTGGGAAGGGCTTCTTCTTCTTTTTTTTTTTTTTTTGCCTTGTGTGCAGATGTCCCAGGTTTAGTCCCTGTCATTCCATCAAGTCCTAAACACCGATAGGAGTATTTCCTGAGTGCAGAGCCAGGAATACCCCCGCTGAGCATCACCCTGGAGTGTGACCCCCCCAAACCAAACCAAACCAAACAAGATGGAGAAGCACAACATCTTTGTTTTGGGAGAAGGGTAGGAATGAGAAAAATCTTATCTTCTGTATCTTTTTTAGTGTTTCTGATGGATGAACTGTATCTATACATTTCTTGAAAAAATAAAAAACAAATTGGCCCGAATGATAAGACAGTGGGTAGGTTTCTTGCCTTTGCGTGATGTTGACTTGGGTTTGACCCCAGCATTCCACATGGTCCTGAGCCCTGTCAGAAGTGATTTCTGAGTGCAGAGACAGGAGCAAGTCCTGAGCACTGCTGGGGGTGAGGGGAGGGAAGATTCTGCTCATTTTGGCAGCTGGAGAGGCTGAGCAGTTTTTTTTTTTTTTACTACCCACAAATTTCAACTGTGAGCCGGAGCCCGCCTGTCTTTCTCGGACACAAGGATTATCTCCAAATATTCACATTCATCTGGCCAGGGCTGTTGACCACAAGGCTTCACACAAAAGGAACCCAACTTTCCTGCAGGCCTGCCAGAGCACTTCAAATCCGTTTTCTGTTTAGATCATTTAACACGGAATACATGACCGGATGTGGGTACCCCAGTTCTTGATAGAATACAGTATCCAGAAGCTGGGTGACCCGGGGTCGCACTGCAATGGTTCACTTTGTAACGGCTTTCTCGCGGGTGTTGTTACTTTTCCCTTATGCACATACTACGAACTACAAGATTGCAACTATGTATGACCCCCAACCACTTAGTTCTCTAAATCTGACAACACTGGTTTTTTCAAGAACCTCATGCATGACACTGTCAGCCGTGGGAGCTTTCAAAACACATTGAAACAGTGACAAGAAATAAAATGAAACAAATATTTGATCACAATGTGTCCCAGTGACGGTTACTGTAGTTGGTCGCCAATGTAATACACAGAATAAATGAAATCTATCTTCCTTCCTTCCTCTCTTTCCTTTTTTTTGGGGGGGTCACACCCGGCCAGCGCTCAGGGGTTACTCCCGGCTCTATGCTCAGAAATCGCTCCTGGCAGGCTCAGGGGACCATATGGGATGCCGGGATTCGAACCACCAACTTTCTGCATGCAAGGCAAACACCTTACCTCCATGCTATCTCTCCGGCCCCAACCATCCTTTCCTTCTTTTCCTTTATTTATTTATTTTTGGCAGCGGGGGTGGGGGGAGGTCTCACCCAGGGTCACTCAGGGGTTACTCCTAGTTCTGCACTTGGCAGGCTCAGGGGACCATATGAGATGCCAGGCATTGCATCCGGGCCGGCCTTGTGCAAGGCAAATTTGCTCTACCTGCTGTGCTATTCTATTGAATGCCCCAAGAATGAAATGTTTTGGGTAAAGAATCAGACTTCCGAGGAGGGATTACAGAGGGTTGGTGCCCATGCTAACGAACAGCGGGCAGTAGGAGCAAGGCAAGAGTTGGTAGCTGCCTGGCATAAGCCGCGTGGGAATCGGGCGCAGGGCCGGGCGCTTCCTGGATGTCCGTCCACGCCTGCTTGAAGTCATGCGAACAAGGCTGCGACCTACGCAAGGGGTCGATTTCCAAAGACAGAGGTTGTCGCCCTCATGGCGGGAGCTGTGCCATTCCAGTTCAGAGAGCGGGTGCGTGGTGGGCTAGTGATCCCCTTCGAAATCTCCCCAAACGCAGAAGGCTAACAAGGGGCTGGGGCTAGGAAAAGGAGCGTAAAGCAGGCAAAAGAGAAAGTGGTTGGTCAAAAGAGCAGAGGCAGGGAGGGAAGGAGGAGCATTAGCGGGGCGCGGGCCTCCTAGCAAAGACGCAAGATGGGGTGGCGGATAAGGGGAGCCCGAAGGGGACAATGATGCAAGCGGGCGGGGTGCCTGGAACCTGACCTAGCCCGGAGCTCCGAGCTCGCTCGCCTAGCCGGGGGGACCACGCTGGGCTTTGCAAGAGTCCAGCCCCAACGCAACGCAGGCAAGCGCAACGCAGTTCAGAGCAAGCTGCGCCGGGCCTCCAACACCGCCCCCGAGGCCGGCCGGAGCCCGCTGTGTCCCGGCTCCTGAGTGGCTAGAGCGTCGGAATTAACCTTTCACCGCCGCGAAAGGCCCAATCAACGACGCGCTCTCATGCGGAGAGCGGCGGGGACGCGCGTGGCCGCGGGTGCTATTCTCCAAGCCGCGCTACGCCGTTTCCGCGGGCCGGGCGCGGCCGGGCCGGGTGCGGGCGAGCCGGGCGCTGCGCAGTTTCCGCAGGCGCGGGCGGGGAGGGGTCCAGGCGCGGCTCGGCGCGGCGCGGGTGGCTCCGGGCCCAGGTGAATGGAGTAACCTGACAGCGGGCACTAAGAGAAGGGCAGCGAGAGGAAATGGCGGCAGCGGCGGCGGCGGCGGCGCCGGGAGGCACCGGGAGGCCTGGGCTGTGACGCGCGCGAGTCCCGAGCGCGCTCCGATGGTTCTCGAAGGCCCGCGGCGCCCCAGGCTGCAGGTGAGGCGGGTTCCCGCGGCGCCGCTTTGTGTCCCTGGGCCGGAGCCGGCGCCGCGGCGGCCGAGGACCTCGTGGGCGCACCCGGGCCTGGAATCCGCGCCCCGCCGCCGGCACTACCAGCTGGGGCGGCCTTGGCCCGGGGGCCCCCAGCGCGCGGCCTGCAGGGCCCGATCCGCCCCCCACTGCACCTCCTTCGGCCTGGATCTGCGCTTCTGCCCACCCCCGGCGTGCTTTTCCTTGCCCAGCCGGGTGCATTTTGAGGACCACTTTGTGGCGTTGCTTGGGGGGCACGTTAGGAGCCCACAGGGCCCGGCTTTGACAGGTCCGGCCCGGCCCGGCACTTAGAGGGAGCGGAGACTGCAGCAGCAGCGGCGGCGCCTTGGAAGCAGCCTGGGGCCACCCCCGGAGCACCCCGGAGCTGGTCAGAGGAGTTTTGGGGGCTGCGCGCTTCGTGAGCCTTTGGTGTGGGGGAGGGAGTCCGAGCGGAGGGGTTGTGCGCGGGGCTTGGCTGGTGCTCAACTCTGGGGATCCCGGGGATGGAGGGCGAGACCATCTCCCCCATCCCCGACCCCTAGCTCCTCCGTCCCGTCCTTGGTTTTGTGCTTGGAGCCCTACTCGAAGGGGTTTTGCATTTGGCGGGCTTGGGGAGAGGGGGGGGGGGGGGAAGGGGCCATCAGCTTTGGTTGTAAGTGAGCGCGGCAGATTTGTGAGATTTTTGTGGCTCCGCTGCACCCCGGCGTGTGGCTTTCTCTCTCAGAGCTACAGATTTGGTCCTACGCGTCACGCGTGGGAGTCAGGATTCACCCCGTCTGCAAGGGTGATGTCTGGCCCTCGGGCCCCACAGGGCGAGTGACCCCTCTGCGCGTAGTCGCGACTCTGTCCCGCAGGCGGCAGGCCCTGAGAGTTTCTACTGGGCCGAGGGATAAGATTCCATATGGAGAAGGGACTATCCGGCCTTCTGTTTGGGTTAGAGAAATGGGAAGTGGGTTGGTGTGAACGCTGTCGTTTCTTTGGGGTTCCCTCCACTCTAGTCCCCAACAGTGAGGTGGATGATGGCATAGGGCAGCCCCTAAGCCTCCCCCCTTTCCCGTCACCTCTTCTGACCTTCCTTCCTGAGGGTCCCTCCGTTCTACCGGTTGGTCCCCTGGTCTCCTGCCTTGTCATTTATGCAATTGGTATCCTGGTGGCCTCTCCCATGTCTGTCCTGGGCACCCACCATGGACTAGCGCTAATGTGGGCTACTGAAAGACGTGGCCTGTAGTGATTCGCATATACTAAATTCTGGAATAATCAGTTTATCTGGCAAAGCATGGTCTTGAAAGCAAGCTGCCGGGTCATAAGTCTAGAATAGGTACCAGGTCGACACACATGATTGTTTAGAAAGGGATCAGTACTGCTTTTCATATGCTCACTATCAGACCAGGGGAAGGCCTAGAATGCCCCTGGTTTGCTCTCCAAGGCCAGAACTGCTTGGTCCCTCTCGGCACCTCTTGGAAGTGCACCCCTTCCCCAACTTGTTTGATGGTGGGCCTTGCAGATAGGGTAAAACTAAAAACAGGGTGACATGCATTAATGGAGTTATACTTGTGGCACCAAATGCTGTTTTAAAGAAAGAGGCATTAGACAAATAAAACAATAAACCTTTTGGTTTTAAGAAAAATTAAGGACACTATTGTATTAATCCCCAGAAACAATAGAGATGAGGACTGCACGACCGGCTCACAATATGAAGCGCACCACAAAGAGTAGTGGTGCAGTTAGGGAAATAACTACACTAACAACTATCATGACAATCTTAATAAGTGAGAGAAGTAGAATGCCTGTCTTGAATACAGGCAGGGGTTGTGGGAGGAGGGAAATGGGGGCATTGATGCTGGGAATGTTGCACTGGTGAAGTGGGTTGTTCTTTTTGTGACTGAAATCTAACTATAGTCATGTTTGTAATCATGGTGTTTAAATAAAGATATTATAAAAAATAGAAAAATAAATATAGCACTGCAAAAAAAAAGACCTTTTGCAATCAGTTTACTAAAGGTTGGTTCTCTCTCTCTCTCTCTTTCTCTAACACCTGGTGGTACTCAAGGATTACTCCTGGCTCTGTGCTCAGGAATCACTCCTGGTAGTGATAGGAGGACCATATGGGATGCTAGACATTGAACTCAGGTCGGCCAAATGCAAGGCAAATGCCCTCTCTGCTGTGTTACCACTCTGGCCCTTATATGCATTTAAACATCCCTTCATGGCTGGTATATTGCTGTGACAGGATTTTGCACAGACACATGCGTTATGGGTTGTGGATGTGGAAGTCGAGGCTTTTGGGGGACTTAGATGCTGTCTACCCTGAGCCTTCCCCAGGGCCCCCTCACTTCTCCTCATTGCTCTCAGCACTGCTATAAGGCTGAGTTCTGGCTCCATCCTCACCTGAGGCCCAATAGGAATTGCTTTGACCTGGCTGAGTTTCAGTGGAGAAGGCATTTGGGTTGGCTTGTGTGGAGATCCTGGAGCTGGGATGCAGTGGGGAGTGTTGCCTTACAGGTGAGACAGCTTGGCGTCTCCGTAGCTGTTGGCCCCCTCCAAGGTCTGTCATGGAATAAAGACACTTATCAGCCTAGAGAGATGGGAACTGTTTATCACTAAGACTCAGAGGTGTCCAGATGTTTCCGGTGCTTTCCCAGCCCCTCTCCTCCAATCCTCACTGTGACTCAGAGACACTGTCCTCCAGGCCCTTCCTTATTTTATCCAGGGGCACCATGATGTAGGTCATTGTCCCGAGGGACGAGTCCAGAATAGTGGGACAGGCTCTGGCTATTTCCTGTGGTTCTGAGGGGAGACTGCTTTAGCCCAGAGAAAGTCCTCAGTTTCTCCTCGAACCCTAAGATGTGTGGTTTGGTTCTTTGGTTCTCCTGGTTCGGGTCTAGCCTTCTGGCGTGGTAAACAGATGTGGCCTGGCTGGGGAGAAAGCACTGAGGGTGAGGGGTTTAGTTTTACTCATGGAGCCCCTGAGTTCTATCTCCAGCTCTGTAGGATTTTTGCCCCCAAATTCAGCCCCCCCCTTCATTGTTCTGCACTTATCCTACCAGGCATTTTCTGGAACTTTCCCAGGTGAGTGTGTTTGTTGGTGCTGCTTTCCCATCCTCTTGTCTGAGCCAACCTTTTGGGCCTGTCCACAAACTTTCTTCCCATAGGAGGGCTAAGGTACACCCATTGTCTCTAAAGACAGACCCCATGTTTCACTCCATCTCGTTAGGTGTTCAGTGGCGGGGTCAGGGCTCCCTCCTGGCCATTGTGAAGTTGACCTTGGCGCAGATGTACATGGCTGTGGGAACCCTGTTTTCGACTTCTCTGGAGTGTCGCCCTCAAAAGTCCCCGTGTGGCTCGCCAAGTCCTCACCAGGTTCTGATTGCATCCTCTGAGTTTCCTTGGGTACTTCCAGACACTCATAGTTTCTGCAGATGGTTCCCTGGCACCAGCGAGAGACTTGGTTCTTCCTGATACCCAGTTTTATGGGGCTCTGATAAGGCAGAGGGATGTGCAAATTCCTGTAGATTCTCCTGGAACAGCTGTTCTCACTGGTGCCACTGGAGGAAGGAGAACAAAGTTGAAAATTGGGGAGTGCAACAGTAAAGTAGCTTGAAGACTCTGAGCTCTTCTTTGGGGGATTTGAGTTTAGGGCTGGAAAGAGAGTACAGTGAGGAGGGCACTTGCCTTGTATGTGGCTAACCTGGGCTGTATCCCCAACATCCCATATGGTGGGTTCTCTGGGCCAGGAGTGATTCCTGAGCACAGAGCCAGGACTAAGCCCTGAGCATCGCCAGGTGTGGCCCCCACCCCAAATCAACCAAAACCAGAAGAGTTTAACTCATTCTAAAAGCCTAAGAATGCCTGTAAATTCTCCACCGGCTAACAGTCTTACTTTGCTCCTACCAAGAGATTTCTTGGCAATATTTTCTACATCCTTCTCTGCTTCCGGCTCGCCACGGAAGACTGCTTTGCTGAGGTAGCTTTCTGTCCTCTGCTCCCCACCTCCCCAGCCCAAGGCCAAGCCCAGTCTTGGAGCTTCTTGTGTTTATCTGCTAGTTCTTTGATGTATAACCAGGTCTTGTGGATGGTCTAAGGCCTACTTGTCTCTGCTGAAGAGCAGAGTGTGAGTATTGGTCTAGGTGCACTCTTGGTAGAGAGGTAGCACTGGATTTGAGTAGCTGTGCTGAGAAAGGGCTGGCAGAGACAGTCAGGTGCTCCAGATGATGACGATGAGGAAAGCCCAGGCCCCAAGGGGTACAATGTGGAGGAGAGGAGAAGCTGAAAGCCCCCGCATTGCTCAGTATCTGTCACACAAAATGTTTTTATTAGCCAAAACAGAAGAGGAAGCCGGGGCTAATTATAGTTGGCATAGATTAATGAAGGGAAGTGTACCAATTAATCAGGAGAAACATACTTTCCTCTCCTTGGAAGAAGAATTAACCATGGGGGACTCATACCTACAAATGACAATGAGCAGGAGAAAACACTTTGCATTTCACAAAGGATGGGGGCACAGTTTTCAAGGGCCACTTAGGAGAATTCTGGGCATGAGAGGAACATTTGAGGGGTATGGGTGTTTGTATGTCATCCTGGTGGGTTGATTCTTTGAGGACAAGTTTATTTATCTTTTTCAAACATCAGATAAGCCAAGCAGGCTTTTGATAAAGGCCACATCATAATTTAAAAAAAATTCTGGATGATAGCTGGTGGATGGCATTTTCAAGTTTTATAAGAAGCCTTTTGCTAAATTCAGGGTAAAAAAATAGAACAACCTTCCTAGTTATCCAAACTTGTCAATAAAGTGTTGACATGTACCCAATTTCGTTCTCTGGTTTCTTTCTTTTGTTTTCTGGCTGTGGCTGGGAGCTGCACCCAGCTGTGTGCTTGGTTACAGGGTGGGGGGGGGGGGAGTCACTCCTGGCAGTGCTGGGGCTCGAACCTCAAACTCGCCTGGACTCGAACGCGCAAAGCCTGTATTCAGTCCTTGGAGCCCTTCTCTGCATCGCTCGATCTCTACCTAACATGCCAAGTGTCAATGCCTTTGTATAGGGTCCCACCCCAGCACTTACTAGAAATGACGTGGGTGACCTAACTTTTGGCCCAAGCAGTTTGATTTTTTTTTTTTTGAGGCTGCTGGCGACTGTAGGCGCTTGGCTGTATTAAAGTTTATAAAGTGGGAAGGACAAAGTAGCAGTTCTGCCTTGGCATGCCCAGAGACTCACTTCCTCTGAGTAATTTATCTTTTTTAGAATATTTAGAAGTCTTCTTGTGGCAAGCAATACTATTTGTTAGAGGGTTAAACGTATCATACCTGGTTTATCGGCCTTGGACCAGTCCTGCCACTTCTGTCTTTTCCCTTTGTAAAGTGTCTGATCAAATGCATTAGAATCCTGTAGAATGAGGGATCTGGGAGAATTTTCTGGAAGGAGATTGTGGGAATAGTCTGGACTGTGATGGAGTTAGAAGTGCCTGGTCACTCATGGAGACAAGCCTGGCCAGTGGTGATGGGTCCATGTTGATAGTAAAATGGGGTATTATTACTATTTTTTTTTTGGGCCAGTCTCAGTGATGCTCAGGGGCTACTTCTGGTGAGCTCAGGGGACCATATGCAGTGCTGGGGATCAAACCCAGATTGGCTGGGTGCAAGTCAAAAGCACCTTACCCACTGTGCTATCTCTCTGGCCCCTAAAGTGGGGGTTTAAAAAAAGACATCTGGAAATCTTTGGAGAGTTGGAAAAGTCTCAGCAAACCAGTTGGAAAATATAAACAAAACAAAAAAACAGTATGGTCAATAATAGAGGATGATCTCAAATTTACAAACGGTGAATGAAAGGCTAGAAAAAAAGACTTTTAGTGGCATTAGAATCATAACCCCACTTAACATAGTACTTCTCTGATGCTGGGGGTATATTGGAATTCTGTGGTTTATGTTCTCTTTCTGTTGGTAGCAGCTAAGAGGGCCTGGGTAATGAATGAGATGAGCCCCACATTTGAATAGCCCCTTTCCTTAGCTTGTCCAGGGGTCAGGCTGACACTTAGGGGAACTGTGACTCCTGTGATTTCAAACTAATTTTGCTTGGCGCCACTGAATATCAGCAGCCTTTACATAGTGTTGGAGGGCCTAAAGGATAGGGGTTGGCCATATTCTGATCCCTCCATTCCTGGATTGGGGACAGAGAGCATCTTTGGGGCTCAGGTGGCAGGGGGCATTGGCTTACAGTTGTGAGGGGAATAGGGAGTTTCTTTAGCTCTGAACCCCATCCTGACCCATATTTAGCATTTGATTAAAATTAACTGATAGTCCTTTTTCTTCAAATATGCATATTGGAGAAAAGCATGCTTTATTTTTAACATGACTCGATTATGCAGTTATTTAAAGCAGCGTTTTTCAACCACTGTGCCACGGCACACTAGTGTGCCATGAGATATTGTCTGGTGTGCCATAGAAAAAATTCCATTTTCATCCATAACATGCGCCTTTGGCATGATTGGTCTCTTTGTGAGCTGAAGTTCATGTTACGGACTCTAAAAACTAAAGACAGAGAGAGACTGAGAGCTGTCGACGAAGAGCTACATGTGTGTCTTTCTTCAATTCCTGTCAGAATATCAGCTTGTGTTCAGCCAAACAGGCCCAGGTTTCACACTGAGTAAGTACACAGAAATATGAACAATTATAAAATACTTAATTATTTCATAATAAAGTAATTATACAATAATTTCTTTGTGTTTATGTGATTTCTATTCAAGAGAATTACTTTATAGAGTCAATATAGGCACAGAGTTAAATTTTAACGTTTTCTAATGGTGGTGTGCCTCTTGATTTTATTTTTTCATGAAAAAGTGTGCCTTTACACAAAAAGGTTGAAAAACACTGATTTAAAGAATAACATTGGTTCTGAGTTCAGATTTCCCTCTCTCCCTTCCTTCCTTCCTTTCTTTCTACCTACTTTTCTTCCTCTTCCACCTCTCCTTCCCTCCCATCATTCTTTTTTCTCCTTTTCTTCCTTCCAATTCATTTTTTCTTCCTTTTTCTTTTCTTTCTACTTTTTCGTTTTCTTCCTTTTTCTCTCCTTCCTTCCTTTTTTCTTTTTCCTTTCTCTCCCTACTTCCCATTCACCTTCCTTCCTTTCCTCTCTCCCTCCCTTCCTTTCCTCTCTCCTCCCTCCCTTCCTTTCCTCCCTCCCTTCCTTCTTTCCCTCCCACTCTCCTTCCTTCCTTCCTTTCCTCCCTCCCTCCCTTCCTTTCCTCCCTCCCTCCCTTCTTTTCCTCCCACTCTCCCTCCTTCCTCCCTCCCTCCCTTCCTTCCTTCCTTCCTTCCTTCCTTCCTTCCTTCCTTCCTTCCTTCCTTCCTTCCTTCCTTCCTTCCTTCCTTCCTTTCCTCCCTCCCTCCCTTCCTTTCCTCCCTCCCTCCCTTCCTTTCCTCCCTCCCTCCCTTCCTTTCCTCTCTCCCTCCCTCCCTTCCTTTCCTCTCTCCCTCCCTTCCTTTCTTCCCTCCCACTCTCCCTCCTTCCTTCCTTCCTTCCTTCCTTCCTTCCTTCCTTCCTTCCTTCCTTCCTTCCTTCCTTCCTTCCTTCCTTCCTTCCTTCCTTCCTTCCTTCCTTCCTACCCTCCCACCCTCTCTCCCTCCTTCCTTCCTCCCTCCCTCCCTTTCTCTGTTGAGGACTGAGCTCTGTCCTCCCCTGGCCCCAGGGAAATAAGGGTTTCTATAATGGATGATATACAAAAGTGGGTCCTGGAGCTGTGTCTCCTAGTCTGGCTTTGTACCCAGTGCAGTCAGTGCTGCGACATCTGCTCAGCTGTGACACAGGGTAGTGGTGGCTTATATGCCTCCCACAGGTTCCTCCTGAGTGCTAAGGTTGCTGCAGTCAGCATGGACAAGAGTTTTGTCTCCATGTCAGCATTTAGAGCAGCACAGACATTCCATAAATGAGCCACGAGCACTTGCTATAGGCCAATGTTCACTTGGGAGACTCCCTTGCTCATGAACATCTAATCTTATTCTCAGAAGAAACAGACCTGCTCATGCAGGAGACAAAATCATGAGTGCTCATGGGTGATCTCTGAAGCTCAGGCCTAAGAAGCTTGCTTTAGGCTCTCTCTACAAGTGCAAGAAGCAGGGTGACTAGAGAAACTCTTGAGTATTTGAAATAGACCTGAACGGTGGGACAGATTGAGTGGTTAGAAAACCTGTGTCTTAGACTGGAGAGAGAACTCAGAGCTCATCACCGACTTGGCCATGCAGGAGGTCTGGGTTTGATTCCCGGCACTGCTGGGCTCTGAGCATCTTCAGGAGCCATTCCCCAATCTCTGAGCTAGGAGGAATTCCAAGCACTGTCATGTGTGGCTTTCCCAAACCAAACAAACAAACAAACAACAAAAAATCTGTGCAGCTGTTTGGTCCTATTTCCCAACTCCTCACTATGTGGAAATGCTCATTATTTCTAGAATGCTCGCTGTATAGGTAGGTTCAGCTTACCAGCATCTAGCCCTTGCTTGAATTTTTCTCATCAGTGAGAACAAGGACAGATCTCGAAGATATCTTTAAAAATTCTTTTCTTTCTGCTTTTGCTTTTGACTCTGCTTTCAGAAACCACTCCTGGTAGGCTCTGGGGGGAACATATAGAATCCCAGGGATTGAACCTGGTCAGTCATGTGCAAGTCCCTGCTATGCTATTGCTCCGGCCTTTGGGGACTTTGAGAACAGTTGTTCCTGCTCTGGGACTTCTGTTGTGAACATTCTCAGATATCTCTGTCGGTGACTGTCTATCATAGAGAGATTGTGGAGAGATCTTTGTGGATATGTGTGTATGCAGCCTGGCAGTGTCGTTGAGCTTCTGTCAGTGGTGCAGGCCAGAGCTCAGAGCTCCTCCTCTCTCCCCTGACATGGCTTTGCCATCTTCAGCTCTGGGCATGGGGTGTGGCTCATCGAGGTGGAATCTGTATCATTCTAAGTGCTTCTACAGTTGACTGGCCATTTGGAAACTTAGACTGTCCAGTCCTTTGCCCCTTAACCTGTGTTATGTAGATCAGCCTTTTCCTGACCAACCTGTGGGAGGATTTTTCTGATTCTACTTACTCTGTGCTCTCTGCACTTTCCACCAGAGCGGTCACTCAGTGAATAGAGTTCTTACCTTTCTCTTCGAGCCACATTAGCCCTTCAAACTTCTTCTGATGAATGCCTCTGCCTCTTGTCTAAGATATTTTATTTTTGAATCACATTCTCTTTGTATTCTCAATATATACAATGATATTAATTTCAAGAGCTATTGGATTGCTTCTGGGTGGTCTCCAGTGCCCCATGGGAAGCCCCCAGGCATGTGAGAGCATCGTCTCAGAAAAGTAGCAGCAGCTACTGTGCCAAATTCACTGCCCAAGTCCAAGCCTGGGAAGATCCACAGACACACCTAGAGCCTGGCTCCAGTTCTTGGAGGGAAAACAGAGGAGGAAACTGTGTTTGGAAGTTGTTTTCTCAAAAGTGAACCTGGAACCAGGGTCTGGTGGAAGAAAAGGGAAAGATGGGAATAGAAGGAGGTTACTCTTTCCTTTTTGCAATCAGCTAAGGACCACACAATTATAACATTTTTACTCATCCCCAAGGACATAAAGATTTATTTTTTCTTCTTCTTTTTGCTAGCTTTATTGTTTTTCTTTGTACAGTTAGGTCAGTAATAAAAGTGGTATTTGTTTTTAGTTTGTCATTAGACAGAAGTTCAGTTTCTGGCAGGAACTGACAGAAATTAACAGAAGTTCAGTTTCACTTTTCCATCTGGATACAGAATTTATGTAGGGGCTGGAGAGATAGCACAGCGGTCAGGCATTTGCCTTGCACACAGCTGATCCAGGATGGACGGTGGTTTGAATTCCAGCATCCCATATGGTCCCCTGTGCCTGCTAGGAGTGATTTCTGAGCACAGTCAGGAATAAGCCCTGAGCACCACCAGGTGTGACCCCTCCCCCAAATGGGGCCTTAGTGGTGGCACAGCGGTAAGGCATTTGCCTTGCTTGCGTCTGACCTAGGACAGACCTCAGTTCAATCTTCCTAGCTTCCCATATGGTCCCCCAGGAGTGATTTCTGAGCTCATAGCCAGGAGTAACCACCTGAGCATCACAGGGTGTGTCCCAAAGACAAAAAAAAATTGATGTAACTTATTTGATATTTTTCTTTGGAATTGCCACTTGGGGTTTCTCAGATGTTTGAAATATATACATAATGCTTATATATGCATATATATGCTTATATATTTAATATATTTATATATATTATATATACATATTTTTTGTTCCTGGGTCACAACCAGCAGCGCTCAGGCATTACTCCTGGCTCTACGCTCAGAAATCACTCTTGGCAGGCTCAGGGGACCATATGGATGCCAGGATTCAAACCAATGACCTTCTGCATGCAAGGCAAACGCCTTACCTCCATGCTATCTCTCTGGCCCTATATTTTTATATATTATATATTTATATATATTTCACCCATACCATACCTGACCCAAAGTTTTGATTTTTTTTTTTTTTTATTTTCGGGTTTGTTTTATTTTGTTTTGGAACTGCTCAGGGCTTACCCCTGGCCATGTGCTCAAGAATTGCCCATGGCCAAACTCAGGGAACCAGGCCTGGTGTTGGGGATTGAACCTGGGTCAGTGGCATGGAAGGCAAGCGTGCTCTCCCTGTTGTGCTATCTATCGAACCACCCCTAATCCTACTTATCTGTGACTTGCATCTGGCTTTGTGGTTTTGGTTTTGGGACTTTATCCAGTGGTGCTTGAGGGCTGTACAGGGCATGCACGTGGAGGTGCATTCAGAGGTGTTGAAAGGATCATGCTCCGGTGCTGGGAACTGATGCTGGGCCTCCTCCCTGCGAGGCAAGTGTCACAGCCCTTTGACTTGCCCTTTGAAGGATTGTGTCTAAATCACAGTGAGACACAGAGTAGGAAGAACCAGATTATCCTCTGGCGGGTAAGGCAATCGGTACACAGGTGGCACCTCCCAGAGAGCTCGTTTGTGGCTGGAGTTTTCCTGCATAGACACAGGTACCTTGTGTAATATGTGTGTACCTGTATATGCAGGTCAGGCCTCTGAAACTGCTACTAATATATATATATATATATATATATATATATATTTTGGGAAGTTTTTAGGCCACACCCGTTTGATGCTAAGGGGTTACTCTGGCTAAGCGCTCAGAAATTGCCCCTGGCTTGGGAGGACCATATGGGATGCTGGGGGATTAAACTTCGGTCCTTCCTTGGCTAGCACTTGCAAGGCAAACATCATGCCTCTAGCACCACATCGCCAGCCCGCCACTAAAATATTTGAACCATTTTCTTCCCCATACATGGTGTTACATCAGTGGGTAGAGTTCTGTTGGTTTCTTTACTTTTTGGGTATTTCTTCTAAGGTGTTTTATTTTTTATTTTTATTTATTTATTTTATTTATTTATTTATTTATTTTTGGCTTTTGGGCCACCTCCGGCAGTGCTTAGGGGTTACTCCTGGCTATCTGCTCAGAAATAGCTCCTGGCAGGCACAGAGGACCATATGGGATGCCGGGATTCGAACCAACCATCTTAGGTCCTGTATCGGCTGCTTGCAAGGCAAACACCGCTGTGCTATTTCTCCGGCCCCTATTTTTTTTTTATTTATTTTTTAATTTTGCTTATTTCTTATTAATGGGGTGGTCTGATGCTTGTTGTTCTTCCCTGGCAAGGAGCTGAGATCCCCAGAGAGACTCTCCCACTGTTTGTGCTTTTCTTTATTTTATGTTTGTTTGTTTTGGGGTCACACATGGCTGTGCTCAGCAGGGTTACTCCTGGCTCTGCACTCAGAAATCACTCCTGGCAGACTATTTTTTTTTTTTTTTTGGTTTTTGGGCCACACCCAGTGACGCTCAGGGGTTACTCCTGGCTATGCGCTCAGAAGTCGCTCCTGGCTTGGGGGACCATATGAGACGCCGGGGGATCGAACCTCCGTCCGTCCTAGGCTAGCGCAGGCAAGGCAGGCACCTTATCTCTAGCGCCACCGCCCGGCCCCTTGGCAGACTCTTATGGGTTTCCAGGAATTGAACCCGATTTGATTTGGCTTGGGTGCCACCTCCAATTTTTTTCCCTGCCTTTTTTTTTTTTCAACACCCAGAATTTATGTTGACCATGTTTCATTGGAGCAAAGGAGACCAGTGTTAATGAATTTCTGGTGTGGGTTGTTCTTTTGAATTCCTATACATGGAGCTTCAATAAAGAAAAGATTGCATTTACAATGAGTCCTTGTCTTCTTTTGAGAGTTATTGAAAGTTGGGAGCAGCCCCAAGTGCCTGTTACTGCTCATCATTGCTCTCCTGTGGGAGAGTGAAGCAGGCAGAGCATGGGAGCTAGAGGAAGCCCTTATGTTCTCAGTTTATTCAGGGTTCAGGGTGGGGGTGCTTGGGAGGTTCCTGGAACAGGATACGCAGTGTGCAGTGTGCAGGGACAATTCCAGGGAGACGATGAAGCGTCCTTGGGTGGACAGACATGAGCCCGGTGAGAAGAGTCCAGAGAAAATCAAAGCCAAGGCCCAATACTTGTAAAACTGTAGGAAGAGGCTCAGGATTTGGGCCCCACGGTGCTTTGAGGAAGGCCCTTTTAGGGGAGCCGCTTGGGTTCTCTGAGCCTTCTGGGAGAGCACCTTCTGGGTGCTCTCAGCTGTTTCTTGGCCTTCCTGCCCTCGCCCCTGCTCTGATGGAGCATTGGCCCCGTGCTGTGTAGTGGGCTCTGCTTTAGGGTGCTTCTCAAGGTGCCTGGGCACCAGCTCGGGGACCTCCGTGCTGCTCTTACTGTTCACCCTGTGTGACTTATCCCAGCCCAGTTTCCTTTCCTCTGCTTCTGGTATAGATTCAAGCATGGCAGGTTCCTGCAATCAGTGTTGTTTGTGTGGGTGACTAATTTCAGGGGCAGGAGGTAAAACCTCTAAAGTTTTAAGTGGGAGTAGGGAAACTAGTTTGTTTTTGTTTTTGTTTTTGGACCACACCTGGTAGTGCTCAGGGATTACTCCTGGCTCTGTCCTCAGAAATGGCTGTGTTCAAAGCAAATGCCCTAACCACTGTGTTACCGATCCGGCCCTGGGAAACAACTTTAAATATTGTACCGAGTGGTTCCACTTCTCTTTGTTCTTCAAACATACTTCACAGTACTTAGTCGTTATGTTTTGAACTTTGCCTTTTAAGACACTTTTTAAATTTATGGATCACAGGAGCAATAAAGGAAGACATTCCAGATTGTTCCCCACTTTTACCCGTAGTTGACATTTTGCCACATGCATTTCCTTTATTTCTCATTTTAACCCTCCTCCCACCCCCACCGAACTCTTTGAGGGCATGTTGTGGACATCGACCTTTTCATTACTAACGATTCAGGATCTATTTCCTTACATAAATGTGAGGTAACTGTTCAGTTCAAGATAATTTATTAACGTCACTCTGTGGTCTGAGTGTCTCTGAGGGCAGAAGGGGAACTTTTCTCTTGGTTAAGTAACCGGGGGTTGTTGGGTGGAAAAGGATGGGAGATTCGGTTAATTCTGCATGCACCAGTCATACAAACTAGTGAAAGCCCAAAGAATTCAGATTTAAGAATCTCTGCTCTGCTGTTATTAAGGGATAAAATGTTGAAATGTCCAAGAGAAAGGGGCTTGTGGTTCTCTGAGTGGTCCGTTGTGTGGTAGGTCCAGGAGGGGAAGTAGTGCCGATAAGATGATTTTAGTAAAGTGCATGTTAGGGGTCTCCTGGCAGTCATTTCTTCCTCTCCTGCCAGAGGGAGAGGCCTTGGCAAATTAATTAGTTAATTAATTAATCCCCTACAGTTGGGCAGACAGGCTGGCAGATTTGGTTTCCCATTGGTTTGCCTTTTTTTTTTTGTTTTTTGGGCCACACCCGTTTGACGCTCAGGGGTTACTCCTGGCTATGCGCTCAGAAATCGCTCCTGGCTTGGGGGGAACATATGGGACGCCTGGGGATCGAACGGTAGTCCATCCTATCCTAGCGCTTGCAAGGCAGACACCTTACCTCTAGCGCCACCTCTCCGGCCCCATCGTTTGCCATTTTTATTCCCCCTTTCCCTTAAAAGAGTCTTGGTTTTTCCCATTTTTCTTTTGGTCTTGAGGCCAGGGATGCTCAGAGTTTATTTATTATTGACTCTGTACCCAGAAATCACTCCTGGTAGGCTCGGGATCAAACCTGGGGCAGCTACATGAAAGGCAAGTTTCCTACCTGCTGTACTATTATTCCAGCCCCATACAGTTATTCTCCTGGGATCATTTTGTCTCAGGACTGAGCTCTCCTTAGTGTTGAAATGTTAGTATTAATTAAAATATTTACATTTTTTTCTCACTAAAAAGTATAGCATGCAGGACAGTGGGTAGGATGCTTTGCATGTGACTGATCCAGGTTCAGTCCCCTTCCCTTCCCCACATGTGGTTCTCCTAGCCCTGCCAGGAATGATCCCTAAGTACCAAACCAAACCAAAAGAGTGTAACATGAGGTACTGTGGTCCTTCTTGTCTTCACAGAAAGTCAAATATTGTCTAAAAGCAAAGTGGAATGTACCTGTCAACTGAGAAAACTGCTACCGCTTATGGTTGACAATATTATTAAGTCAAGTACAGAAACTTGGACTTGAACAGTGCAAGCTTTAGACTTGCATTGAAAGTGAACAGCATTGACCAGATTTGTCTTTCTTGAAATAAAATATGGGAGAGCCATAGAGATAGCTCATGGGTTAGGGCATGTGTCTTGCCTTCATCCTGCCAACCACAGTGCCATTCCCAGCACTGCATATGGTGCTATGAGCACACTCATAGGGTCACTCACTCGTGAGCCCAGAGCCAGGAATGACCCCTGAGCACCGCTGGGTGTCGCCCAATACCCTCTTTCCCCACTCTACTCCCTCCGCCCCCAAAAAAAACCCTGCAGGGGAAGTGTCATATTAGGTAACTAGAAGAGGAGTGTGGGTGTCCCACTGTTCTAATGTGTTGGAATGTTGTCTTTTGAAGAAGTATTTCAAATAAGCAGATCGTTGGCGTGCAGCCTAGAGGAACTTTTTTTTTTTTTAAATGGAGATTTTTGATGGATGGTATTTGTTAAAGTGGTATTTGACCTTCCTTCAACTTCAGTTTTGAATAAATCTAATTTTAGGCACAATTACATTGAAATGTAAACATAATATGTTTATGTTACAGATTTAGAGAAACCCAGAAATTTGTTTGGTTCCTAGAGCAGTGTATGGAAAAAAGAAGGTGAGTGAGTTTGTGGTTTGAGTTACAGAAGCGGGTGAATTTCTCCACATTGAATGGTTGGAGAAAGAAGTATTTGTTTTTTTCTTTTTTTCAGTCCTTAAAACAGAATCACCTAGCTCTAAATGATTGTCTTTGTACAATTTATTCTTAGGCTTAAAGTTTGTTTTCCAGTGCTCACTTCGGCAGCACATATACTAAAATTGGAATAATACAGAGAAGATTAGCATGGCCCCTGCGCAAGGATGACACACAAATTTGTGAAGCGTTCCATATTAAACATTAAAAAAAATGTTTGTTTTCCAGTTTAAAAAAGAATAAAGAGTTCAAAGGGTAGGGAATGGCATGATGGGGAAAGTGTTTGAGGAAAAGATTTTTTTTTTTTTTTTTTTTTTTTTTTTTTTTGGTTTTTGGGCCACACCCGGTAACGCTCAGGGGTTACTCCTGGCTATGCGCTCAGAAGTCGCTCCTGGCTTGGGGGACCATATGGGACGCCGGGGGATCGAACCGCGGTCCATCTCCTAGGCTAGCGCAGGTAAGGCAGGCACCTTACCTCCAGCGCCACCGCCCGGCCCCATGAGGAAAAGATTTTATTTAATTTGAAAACTATCTTCAGGGACCAGAGCCATAGCACAGCACATAGGGCATTTGCTTTGCATGCGGCCAACCCAGGTTCCATCACCGGCATTCTATATGGTCCCCTGAGTCTGCCAGGAGTAATTTCTGAATGTAGAGCCATGAGTAACCCCTGAGCAGCAAGCTGTGGCATGCCACAAAATAAAAAAGAAAAGAAAGAAAAAAATTATCTTCAATTTTGGGGAGCATTTTCTCTCCTTCCATTTCTCCCATCCTATCTGAATTCCCAAAAAATTCAAGGTTTATACTTGAGTGCACACTATGACCTCAACTCTAAATTTAAAAAAAATGTTTTCCTTATTGCATTAAATGTAGTAATACAGCATTTTTTGTTGATTATAAATAGTCAACATTTTTAATGGCTCAATTAAATTGCATCATGTAAAAATGAGCCGTGGTTTTACTACCAAGTCATTCCCTGATTTATGATTAAATATTTAGCTTTTGGGAAGCAGCATTATATTAGATATTTCTGCTATTATAAATGGTAGTGTAGAATGGAGCATTTATGTATGAAGATTTTGTATTCATATTCTGAGCTAGCTAAATATGCAGGTTTTTAACATTTTTATTATTATTATTATTATTATTATTATTTTTATTATTATTATTATTATTTTGGTTTTTGGGCCACACCCAGCGTTGCTCAGGGGTTACTCCTGGCTGTCTACTCAGAAATAGCTCCTGGCAGGCACGGGGGATCATATGGGACACCGGGATTTGAACCAACTATCTTTGGTCCTGGATCGGCTGCTTGCAAGGCAAACACCACTGTACTATCTCTCTGGGCTCTATTATTATTTTTTTACTCTGCAGGTTTTTATTTTGATTTGGGGGGTTATCCCTGGCTGGATTCAGAGTTTACGCCTGACTTAGTGCTTCGGACTCAGAGGAACCCTCTGGTGCTGGGGATTGGACCCAGGTCAGCCATATGTAAGACAAGTGCCATACCCGTTGTTTATCACTCCAGCCCCTATGCAGACATTTGAATTAATAATTCTAGGGATAGAAGTGACAATGAATAATTCTAGATAGGAAGAGATGAGGACCATGGCTCTGAGGAAAGAGCTCCTAATGCGGAATATCACCAGGATGGCCCCGGATATGTCTGATAACTTGGATAATCCTCTGTGCCTGGACCCCAGAAGTAAGTGAATATATTCTCTATATCCTGGCTACTGTTTTACCAGCCCATAGCTTTAAACTTAATAAAAAATGCTTTACCAATGCAGTGGTGAAGGGTGTGTGTGTGTTCTGTTTATGACTGAAACCCAGCTACGATCATGCTTATAATCATGATGCTTAAATAAAGATTTTATATATAAAAAAAAAAAAGCTTCTACATTCTCCTCTTTCCTTGTAACAACAAGGCTTCAAAGAGTAGGGGACTTCAGTCTTTCTCTGGAATCCTGTTTTAAGGTACTGTCTCCCATAATCCAGGAGTCTTTTTTCCCCTGCTTTTCCCTCCTCCCTGTCTCTTCAGTAAGTCCGATCTTTCTGAATTCAGCCTGGCCCCTTGCTCTCAGCGTCTACGCTTGGGAACAAGCACCCAAGGGTCGGCTTTTACTCTGATCATAATTACAAGCCTGCACAGCTGCCTGGATGTGTCTGTCTTTTGCCGGGCAGCCTGTGTCTTAGAAGGTTGTTGCTTAGATGCTCGGAATTCTGGTTACACCCAGCTGTGTTCCGGGGACACTCCCAGAGGGATCAGGGCACCTCTCCTGCTAGGATTCAATCAAACCTGGGGTCTCTACATCAAGAGTTTGCCTGTGGGCCCTTTAAACAATCTCATAGCACTGACTGGAAATGATGATCCCTTATCTTATTTTTCTGCTCTCTCAACCTTGGGTTTAACCTTTATAATCGGTTATTGTCAAAGAGAAGTGGATGATCAATCCATGAAAGAAAGATTTACTTTTTTGTTTTGTTTTGTTTTTGGGCCACACCCGGCAGTGCTCAGGGGTTACTCCTGGCTGTCTGCTCAGAAATAGCTCCTGGCAGGCACGGGGGACCATATGGGACACCGGGATTCGAACCAACCACCTTTGGTCCTGGATCAGCTGCTTGCAAGGCAAACACCGCTGTGCTATCTCTCTGGGCCCAGAAAGATTTACTTTATGTACAGTGGACACTTTGAGTATTTTCCTCTCTTTTTGCTTTCCCTTTCTGTATATTCTATTTTGGAATATAAATATTTATTAACATTTGGAATATAAACTATATATATTTTGGAAACGATGGTCTCTTGCCTGTGTTTCTTTTGCCCATTCCCTGCCCCAGAAACAGCTATGGTAGCTCCTGCTTGGGGATAGGGAGGGAGAGGGAGAGAGGGAGAGAGAGGAAATAGATCATGTTTGAGGAAGGGAAAGATAGACGGGAGAGAGAGAGAGAGAGAAGAGAGAAAGAGGAAAGAGAGATGTATATGTTCGTTGGTGTGTTTTCCCACCTTTCTAGTGATCTTGTGGGCATAAACAAAAGAATTTCATTTCATTTCCTGGTAGAGAATTCGCTTTGTGACTTAAATGTTTCTTTTTCAAGCCTCTGGGAGTTTGGGTTCATAGAAACCGCTGCCAGGCAGTCTCTTCTGTCCTTTGAGTTTATGTGCAAAGTACATTTTTTTTTCGTTCTGTATTTTTAGGGCAAAAAACTTTGCATTTGAAGGAGGAGTTCCATAGAGTTAGAAGAATCGCTTAAAATACCTTGAAAAGTGGGGCCAGAGAGGTGGTGCTAGAGGTAAGGTGTCTGCCTTGCAAGCGCTAGCCAAGGAAGGACCACGGTTCGATCCCCCGGCGTCCCATATGGTCCCACCAAGCCAGGGGCAATTTCTGAGTGCTTAGCCAGGAGTAACCCCTGAGCATCAGACAGATATGGCCCAAAAACAAACAAACAAACAAACAAAATCTTGAAAAGAATACCATGGTTGCCTATAACCTAACATGGATTGAGTATTTTCTCTGTTCCCATCAGTTTTTTGTTTGTTTGTTTGTTTTTTCTTTTTTGTTTTGTTTTTTTGGGTCACACCCGGCAGCGCTCAGGGGTCACTCCTGGCTCTATGCTCTGAAATCGCTTCTGACAGACTCAGGGGACCATATGGGATGCTGGGATTCGAACCACCGTCCTTCTGCATACAAGGCAAATGCCTTACCTCCATGCTATCTCTCCAGCCCTGTTTCTTTTTTTTAGTTTTACTTTTGTCTCTTAAGCTTATGGGCATAATGGCACTTGCTTACAAGGCAGGCAGCAGTTACTGCTCCCCTTTCTTTCCAAAGTTCCAAGACAGTCTTTGGGAGCAGGAAGAAGATGCTGAACCTTGGTCTCCTGGGGCCTGCCTGGGTCTCTCATGCACATACAGGTGCTTTTGAAAAAGATTTGCTCAGAAACAGAGAACAAGCAAGTCTCCATGTCACTTACAGAGACCTGGTCAGAACCTCGACTTCAGAGAGAGCTGTAGAGGCTTCTGTTGGGATGACCTGGGTCCTTTGGCCTGCAGATGCTCTTGAGCACGGCCAGCACTGTGGCCCGTTTGCCACTTCTTTACTCTGTAAAAACTCTTCTCTCCAGGATCAATGGGCAGTCTGAGATTTCACTTGTCTCTCAGTTCCAAGTCATGGAATTTTGTTATTTGTTATGAATGCTATTTGAGAGTTGAACTGTGGTTTTGGATTTTTATTTCCTCTCTCTTCCCCCACCCCACTTTTTATGTTGGAGAAATATAATTAAAAACAAATCTCCCAATCTCAAAAATCTGCACAGAGGTAGAAGGGAAGTAGTGGTTTTCACTACAGAATGGGGGAGTGTTTGCCTTCCCATTCCCAGCCCCTGTGGGCCAGGCACCTCCAGTAGGAAATATCAGAGTTACGTGTGTGACCCTGAAGGTATAACAAGTACCATAAGCTGTGGCTCTTGAGCACTGTATAAATGAGCTACATTCACAACCTCAGGTGCTTATGTGGTGAAATCATTGTACAGTGGAAAGTTCAGGGTCCAGGCCACTCCGCAGTGACCAGGCCCTCTCTTCACTAGTGACACCTGGTCCAGGTTATAATGTCTTGGCCCAGTCCTGTCCCCCTGTATCTACCTGCCACCCACATATATCAACCTGGTCTTGCCTATGTTCAGCTTTAGTACTGAGTATGTGTCTTGGGTCTGAGGTCTACACTTTATGGGACCTTTCCACTCTGTAGTTTGTCACCGAGACTCTCTAAAGATTTATCTTAGTGGCTTCCTGTACTCCAGGTTTCTCTTATTTCTCCAGTCACATCTGCATGCATATGGGGATGAGAAGTTCCCCCTCCCCTGTCCGACTGTCCCTTTTTCTGTCCATCACCTGGCGGTAAGGAAAAAGCTGTCTTGGTTACCTGGCCAGAGCACTCCTTTCTTTTTTTCTTAGTGTTTGTTCTATACCCAGCAGTGCTCAGGGGTTACTCCTGATTCTTTGCTCAGCGGTCATTTTTGGTGGTGCTCTGAGGACCATGTGGGGTGCCAGGGATCAAACCCAGGTTGGCCATGTGCAAGGCAAACACCTTCCCTTCTGTGCTATCGTTCTATCCTCAAGAATGTTCCTTTCATCTCGCAGCAGTGTTCAAGGGTTACTCCTGGCTCTGTGTTTAGAAATCACTCCTGGCAGGCTTGGAGGAACGATATGGGATCCTAGAGATTAAACCCAGGTTGGCCACATGCAAAAAAAAAAAAATGCCCTTCCCACACATGCTATCACTCTGACCCCTATTTTTATTATATTAGTCTTTTTATTGACTTGCCAGGAGTTACAGAGTTTACAATATTATTTATGATTGAGTTTCAGGTGCACTTTCTTGGGTTACTCCAATCCCACCATCAGTGCCCACTTCCTCCACCAATGTCCCCAGTATGTCTCCAATTCCCTCCCCAGCCTTCCTCTGTGGTAGATCCCTTTCTTCTTTTTTGTTTTAATTTCTATCCCCCCTCCACTTTTTGGCATTGTGGCTTACCATAACATTGCTGCATAACCCATTACCTCCTTTCAGCTCCCAGTCCTTGTTAATTGGCTACTTCTTAAGTGGGTGAGATTTGAAAGGGATCAATCAGGAACGAAGCTGCCTGGACCCTCCCCCCCCCCTTAGTCACCATGTATCTCTGTATTCTTGTGTCTAGACAAACTGTTTGATGTTCTAGCATCCTTTGGATTGACAGATGGTTCAGAGTCAGGAGGCACACTCAACTCATCTCGTCTTAAGAAGCTGGGGGATTGGGCCTCATGTGTCTTGCTGCTTAGGCATCTCAACGTCAGGATTAAACCCTGTAAACTGGGTGTCAGGGAATGGGATGAAGTCTTACCTTTGCTCTCAGCTGGGAAAGCAAAACTCTGATCTGACCTCCATCATGCAGCCAAGGGTACCTCTATCGCTCAGGCCTCTTGTAGGTCCATTGCTGTATTGACTCTCATGTGCTCATTAGCATCTTCAGATGCTCTTAAGCTCTCCCTGCTAGCCTGGTAGGGACCTTGCCATGCCTTTGACAAAGCCTCAATCCTGAGTGTGTTTTCTTGTCTTCTGGTCACTGTGGAACTCACCGGATGATAACTGTGTATTTGGGGCTTTGCAAGAGCAGGGATGAAATCTGGACAACAAGACCCAGACTGTTCATAGGGTGGGGTTATGTGATACCTAGGGACATGAGGGGTCTGGAGATTTAAGGTGTCCTTTAAGAAGCTATATGCCCTCAGTTGCTCTCAGCTGCCTTCCGACATTAGCCCTGGAGTCTTAGTTCTCGGTTGTTCCAAGGTTTTGTGTAAAAGGGTTGGCTGGCAAGTGAGAGGGAATTAAGCTGATAGGTTTCTATAGAAAGGACTGTGACATGTCTTCAGCAGGCCAGTCAAACAGGAGTCTGCATGTTTGACATGGCTGTGTTGGTGGTGATCAGCAAAAATCAGGGACCAACCACCTATGTGTTCCCCCGTAAAATTAGTTCTGCCTCAATGGGTCAACTTTGCAGTAAAGCATATCCCATTCTTGAATTGCCTGGTGGAAATCTCTTGCTTGCAATACTTTGATCTTAGTGAAACCACTTTTGATTTTGAAATGACTCTTGTCTGATGATTTTGCTTATAAGATTCCTGGAGAAGAGGTGAGTGTGAATCCGGAAAGAATGCAGAGTGGAGTGTGGCCTAACAGGCACTGCCTGCTGAGTGTTGTGTTAAATCCGAATCTTCCATGTCAGCCGTGGAGACGTGGGGACAGAGTTTAGGCAAGGAAGCTGCTGGACCTTCAGGTGGGCAGGAGGGCACCTGGCTGCCCACAGCCATGACTGGTTTCTCAAGCAGACCTTCCTGGGTGAACATATCCATGTTCCCATCTAGTTGGGTTGCACTAACAATTTTTCAAAATACTTATGATTGGAATATAATGGATATGGTTGTTAAGGGCAGTACTTACAGCCATGTTCATTTTCTTTGCAGAAGATAAACATTCTCTTGTGGATCTTACTTAATTTGATATGTTAAATATCAAAATATCAAAACAAATATTTTTTAGCTATACCTGGTAGTCCTTAGGGCTTATTCCTGGCTCTGAACTCAGGGATCACTCCTGGTGGTGCTTGGGAGGACCCAGTAGGGTGTCAGGGATTGAACCAAGGTTGAATATGTGCAAGGCAAGTGCCCTCCCCGCTGGACTATTGTTCTGGCCCCATAAATCTGACCATGTAAAGTTGAAAACTTCTTAATGAATGTGTTTGTGTGTTCTAAAATATTCTCTCTGTTTTTAGGTTACCTAGGGTATGAATTAAAACAGACTTGGACACTGACAGAACTCAGAATCAGCGGTTTGAGGTAAATATGTCCACAATGAACATCTTAGTGGTGATAGGGTGTCCTCATTTTTCTTTAACTCTGTAGGAGAGAACAGACTGTGTCAGGAAAGAAAGCTCACACACATGGGCCCTTCTTCCCACTCTAGGATTGGTGTAGTGGTGAATGCTAGGGCCAGGCCTTGCATGCACTCCTTGCCTTTAGGTAGCACCAAGCAGTGTCTGCACTGGATCAGGGGCACTGAGGAGGCCCTGGAACAGCAGGATGCTTCAGGGGTCCCACTTGCATCCCCAGCTTTCCCACACTCCCCTGGGTCTGACTCCAACAAGGGTTGTGTGCACAAAAGGGAATCCAGAGTTAGATCTGCCACAGCGCAACATTCTGACTGTGTCACAATCTTCCTTGCTTGTTTTTGATGTATGCTCTATTCTAGGAGAACTGCCTGCCCTTCCAATCCCAACTTTTTTACAGTGTTGACAGTATTAAACTAGATATGGAGGGGCTGGGGTGATAGCACAGCGGGGAGGGTGTTTGCCTTGCACACA
The DNA here is from genome assembly GCF_024139225.1 of Suncus etruscus. Taxonomy (NCBI): domain Eukaryota; kingdom Metazoa; phylum Chordata; class Mammalia; order Eulipotyphla; family Soricidae; genus Suncus; species Suncus etruscus. Next base: position 39,005,764 of record NC_064850.1, on the reverse strand, counting down.
GCTGACCAGGGTTCGATCCCCCGAGCCTGCCAGGAGTAACCCCAGAGCACCACGAGGTGTGGCTTTCCCCTAAAAATAAACACAACAAAAGTATTTATAGGTTCTTTTATCTAGAAATGATCTTTGTAAATGAGTTTATTGTAGAGAATGTTCTTTGAGTTTGTTTTGCTTTGTTTTAATTTCATTTTGGGAAATGAAAATTCTCCATAGATTTCATACACGTTCTGCAGACTAGACCCAGGGGATTGGGAGTTTTCAGTCAAGTCCATTTCCTGATGACCCTTATGTGAACACAGGAAACAACACACATTTTAGCTGCCCCTCACCCCCACCCCATTTTTGGTTTAGTCACTAACTTCTGGCTGATTTACTTTGTGTGATTTCCTCACATTCACTCTGCATCCTTCTCAGCCTTGGCTCTAACGTTCTCTTTGCTTAGCTCTCTAGCGGCAGTGCACATGGGCTCTTGTTCTTTGTTTTAGATAGAGTAAGACTTAGGACCCACCAGAACTCAGTGTCCCTTTTTGTTCACCATGTAATGCAAAATAATGGCCTTTTTATTCTGCCCTGCGTGCCCCCAAGGGGTCCTCTTGTAGATGTGTTTCTAGTCCCTGGAAGTACCGAGATCCTAAACGTGGCTGTTCTGCCTTTGTTTTTAGAGCAGAAGCTGGCTGTGGGTTGCCAATAAGCTGCTGTCGCAATGTCCAAAGGCAGTTCAGGCAGCAGCAGCACCGAGATGGCGCACATCAAAACGGTAAAGCTGTGATGTGTGTCTGTGTGAAAGGGGCAGCGAGGGTTGGCGGAGCCTCACCATGTCACCTGGAAGCGAGTCCCACATGCAGGCTGTGGGGAAACAGCCTCGGCAGTCTCCTTCCTGCATGTTGCTTGTCTGGTTCCATCCAGGCAGCTGTGCCCCCCCACCCCCCAAGCACACCCCCTCTAGCTCATCTGTGAAACTGAAACTTCCTCTCTCGCCGGGACATGGGATTCTTTTACTAGGGCCAAATTAAGAAAGTGGGTGAGCAATTTTAGCATGCCAAAGAGAGTGAACACTGGCCCAAAAAATAAAATAAAAGAGAGAGAGCCTTTCTTTGTTCACATTATTGCATTATGTGGTGGATTTTTCACTTTAGGTTTGCTTTGCTTTAACTAGAAACTGTGTCGCTCTGGTTGGCCACTGTGCATTAAATGTGAAGTGGATTGGGGAAACGTGGGTCTGGGAGCAAATGCTGACACAGGAGATATTACAACACAGAATGAGGGGAATAAAACTTATTCAGGAAGATTCCACCACAAGCCTTCCACGTCTAGCAATAGATACTAGCAGGCCGAACAACTAGTTGTGGAAAACCTCAAGTAGTTTTTTCCCTGAGACTTGAGGTCTTTATTGGGAAGAGGATAGGTAGGGTGAGGGACCAATCCAGACATATTTCTAGCAAAGCAAGGAAGAATTATCCTGAATAGAATGAAAACCAGTTACTCCAACAAAATCAATGAAAAGGAACTTACACATCGCAGCTTATGGGAGATGTAGCTGGACAGGTCATCTTACTATCATATGTCACTGTCTCCGTCTCTGTCTCTATCTCCTTCTCTGTCTCCCTCTTTTCTCCTGTACTTTGATGTGGGTAGGGCAGTCGCTTCCTGGCCAGGTGGAAATAAATGTTTTAGGATATTTCATAAATGTTTTAGGATATTTCATGCTTCTTGTCTCTGCACGTTTCCCTGCAGATCTGTATGGTGCATATGCAGTGCCAGTCACTGGCCTTTTATTGGAACGATGTCACGATATATAGTTCCAGCCATCTAACCGCAGAGAATGAGACACACATCTTGTCAGGCAGCACATGTGTGCCGTGTCCGTCTGCGAGTCTGGGAATGTGTGTGGGGCAAGAAAGTGGGAAAGACAGTGAGCAAGGGACTGCCTGAAGGCTCAGTGGCCAGGTTGGTGGGTTTTCCTGGAAGGCTCTGGAATGCCCTGCTGGCTCCCTTCCTCCATTTCCCCCCTTGTTCATTTCCCTCAGAGGCCCTTGGCTCCAAGCTGTTCTGGCTCCACTTTCTGAGGGTGCCCTGGTTTTGCTGGGAGCCTAACTTCTGTTCTCAGTGACTCTAAACCCAGAATCTTGGGTGTCCCTTCATAGAGCAGAGGATTTACACAGAGACTTCTTATCAGACAAGTTGCTGCAGCCTTGTCTGATATAGACAGCAAACTCACTGATTTGTTCTGTGGTTCCAAGCTGAACCAGTTGGGAGAGATGGACACTCTCATAGGGAAAAGAGAATTGGACTGTTTCTGCCCAGTTGGGGTGACCAGCTGCACTGAGCCAGCCTGCATGCTTGGCCTGCAGAGCTCATTCTTGTGCTGGACACTCCGGAATTGGAGAAGTTGTGGTCTTTGTTGTGTGGCCTGTCTGTACATCATCTGATGTTCTGAATCCTCTTTCTCCCTGTGAAGGGCTATGTGAAATACAGACAGAGCTGGGAATCCCAACCAGGTTCCCACTTTCCTGAGTGTTGTATTTCTGTTCCACTAGGGCCTGTCCCTGGAACTTTTATAGAAGCACATTTCAGTGGTCGGGGGAGGCCAGCAGATGAGAAAAGGCCTGTGTTTTATAGTCTTGGAGCAAGTGACAAAATATTTGGAGGGCTTAGGGTTGAATCTTTAGTATGGACAGGAGAAAGGACAGGCACTGTGCCTAATGCTTTTCCAACTTGTATATTTTTCTTCTGTGGTTTTGGGCCACATTCAGCGACGATGCTCAGGGATTACTCTCGGCTCTGCACTCAGGAATCATCACTCTGGCAGTGCTTGGGGTTCAAATGGGATGCCAGGGATTGAACCCTAGGTCAGGTACATGCAAGGCCAGCACCTTACCTTCTTTTCTATCTCTCCAGTCCCTTTTTCTACATGTTCTGATTTTCTGATCAAGAGCAATATTCTGATTATCTGCTTAGAGAAGTTACAAAGTGTTGGGGAAAAGTTTGTCTTTATATAAATGTATTTCTATATTATATATGGATAATTTTTAAAAGGCATACTGTGCATAATCCTCTTAAAAAGTATGTTATGGTTACTATTATTTTCAGTATTTATAGTAGATACATCTCTAAAATATCCCATGATATACCATAATTTATTGGGTTGATTATTTTTTATTATTTTTTTTTTTTTGGTTTTTGGGCCACACCCGTTTGACGCTCAGGGGTTACTCCTGGCTATGTGCTCAGAAATCGACCCTGGCTTGGGGGGACCATATGGGATGCCGGGGGATCGAACTGCGGTCCTTTCTTGGCTAGCGCTTGCAAGGCAGACACCTTACCTCCAGCGCCACCTACCCGGCCCCAGGGTTGATTATTTTTTATTAATAAACTTAAAAGCTCTTTTCTAATCATTCAGTACAAATACAGCAATACATGTGTGATGTTGTCTATTTTATTTATTTATTTATTTGTCTAATTTATTTTTGACTGTTTCTACATATAGAAAACTGAATGAAAGAGTACCAAATGTCTGACCCATGACTTAAAAGAAAAAGCTAAAGCAATTATAGGTGTTTGAAAAGGCCCGTTAGAATGATACTCTAACATTTCTCTCCTCTCTGTGCCTCCTTTGTCTTGAACCCTGCATGGTCTTGTAATGGTCTTCTTTTTTCCTTTTGTAGTAAGCTGTGCTAGAGCAGACACGCAATGAGAGAAACACTGGATGAGTGAAAAGCTCTGCTTTGCAAACCCCTCAGCATGGCGGCTCTGCAGCTCATGACCCCCGCTTCCTCCCCCATGGGTCCTTTCTTTGGATTGCCATGGCAACAAGAAGCTATTCCTGATAACATTTACACGCCAAGAAAATATCAGGTACTAATGAGGACGCTAATCACGGATGCATTGGCAAGAAAAGGGAAGAAATTAGCATAGAGTTGACGCAACTGATAGAAAACTCATTTACCTCTTGAAGCTTACTTCCCTCCTCTGATTAATTTTCCTCATTCAAAACACTGGCTCTTAATAGGCCTTTTCTCTTCTAACATCTGCTGGGTAATTGGTTTGATTTTGTATGTGTATGTGTGCGTGCGCATTTGTGTGTGTGTGTGTGTGTGAGTGTGTGTAATGTGAAGTGCCCTCCCTCCCCTATTAAAGTATGTCTGTCCTCATGAGCTGGGTAGACATGAATTGATAGAGCCACTATTTTTATAACTAGTCTTTCTAGCAAAGTTTTCTGTCTGTAGAAAATTTTTTTTTTTTTTTTTTTGGTTTTTGGGTCACACCCGGCAGCACTCAGGGATTATTCCTGGTCCCATGCTCAGAAATCGCTCTTGGCAGGCTCAGGGGACCATATGGGATGCCGAGATTCGAACCATCATTCTTCTGCATGCAAGGCAAATGCCTTACCTCCATGCTATCTCTCCGGCCCCAGAAAAATAATTCTTAAAGAATTTGTAAAAGTATTTTAGCATAGGTTTATACAGCGCAACTATGTATAACAGACATTTTTCTTATTAAAACTATTATTTGGGGGGGGTGGGTGGCTGGAGCATTAGCACAGTGGTAAGGCCTTGCATGCGGCTGATCCAGGACAGACCTTGTTTTGATCCCCGGCATCGCATATAGTTCTCGGCCAGGAGCGATTTCTGAGCCCATAACTAGGAATAACCCCTGAGCATCACTGGGTATGGCCCAAAAAGCAAAAAAACATTATTTTTTGGGCTAGAGCCAGAGCACAGTGGGGTGTATTTGCCTTGCAGTCATCCACCCAGGTTTGATCCCTGGCACCCCACATGATTCCCTTGTTCCGACTAGGAGTGATCCCTGAGTGTAGAGCCAAGAGTAAGCCTTGAACACTGCCAGTTGTAGACCCTCCCCCAAACCAAAATAATAAAATATGAAAACAATTTTTGGACTTTTGTTTTGGAACCATACCTGACAATGCCCAGGATTTACTTCTGACTCTGTGCTCAGGGGACCATTTGTGGTACCAGGGACCAAACCCAAGTCTCTGTAACATCTCTCTGGTCCCAAAACAGGCATTTTTATTGTTGATTATTATTCCCTGGAGATATAAAATGATAAATTTATGCATAAAATATTTTTAGGAAATTGTGACATTTCCAGAAAGCTAATGAAATTGAGTGTTCTCCATATATATATTTGGTTTTTGTTTTGGGCCACACCTAGTAGCACTCAGGGCTTAGTCCTGCCCTCAGGAATCACTCTTGATTGGGTGGGGGAGAGATGAAAGAGGGTTATGGGTTGCTGGGGAACTAATCTGGCGTGGCAGCAGATGTAAGGCAAATGCCCTCCCTGCTGTGCTATCATTTTGGGCCCACCCCTTGTTAGCACCAGAGCTAAAGAGACACATAATCTCTCCCCTACTGTGTTTCCAGGTGGAACTGCTCGAAGCAGCTCTGGACCATAACACCATCGTCTGCTTGAACACTGGCTCAGGGAAGACTTTCATCGCAGTGCTACTCGCCAAGGAGCTGTCTTACCGGATCCGGGGAGACTGCCAGGACATTGGGAAAAGGACGGTGTTTTTGGTCAACTCTGGTAACATAAAATCGCTTTATTCTGCCCATTGGGAGTAAATGGGAGGCTCTTTGATGATGGAGCAGATTTTTTTTTTCCTCAGTGGGTATTAAACAGGTGGAAGACATTGCCTGCTGGAGCTCTTGTGAGCAGAAACAGCCTTTTTGTTGTGTCCCTCACAACTTGATTTGTGTTTCTTTCAAATGTGAGCCAGCTTTTTTCGCCCCACTACGTCTTATATATATTTCAGTTTTTTTCTCTTTAGGGCAGTTGCTCTTCATTCTGGCTTATGAATTCCTTTTGGAATATAGTCTAATCCAAATAGTTAGAATAGTTTTCTTTCTCTCTTTTTTTCTTTCCTTCCTTGATGTTTATTTAGCTTCAGAGTGTTTATCAGATGGTATTGATTAAGTGATAATGAAGTAGTTCTTTATGACTGTTGCATTGCTAGTTGTAGAAGCAAGCGGGGCCAGAGAAATAGCACAGTGATGTTTGCCTTGCAAGCAACTGATCCAGGACCTAAGGTGGTTGGTTGGTTCGAATCCCGGCATTCCATATGGTCCCCCATGCCTGCCAGGAGCTATTTCTGAGCAGACAGCTAGGAGTAACCCCTGAGCACTGCCGGGTGTGGCCCAAAAACCAAAAAAAAAAAAAAAAAAAAAAGGCAAGCAAGCAAGATGGCTTCTTAAACACTAGGGAAAAAGGGTTTGAAATCTGGTATATGTGTGAGTGAGTCTGTTTGCATATGTGTTGTGTGTGTCTGTGTATTTGTGTGTCTGTGCTTGTGTGTGTGGTGTGTGTCTCTATGTGTTTGCAGGTGTGTCGTCTGTGTTTGTATATATCTGTGTATCTATGTTTGTGTTTGGTGCATCTGTGTGTTTTTGTATCTGGAATGTTTGTGTGTGTCTGAGTGTGTCCTAAAGGGGCACTCATAGGACTCACTCCTCTCTGGGCCCCTCAGTTTAGCTCAGCCTGGGAACTCTGGGGCAAGGGGGGGTGCTTCACTTCTTCCTGGGGAATGGAAATTTATTGGCAAAAAAAGGAGGGTGAGTCTGGGCTAGTTGATGATCCTGCCTAAGCAGCTATAAATTCTTGAGTTGGAGAAAAGCAGCCAAAGAAAGGAGGCATTGGAGCTTCTCTGCAAGTGATAGGAAGATGACCCGGGTGGCGTCTTGGGACCCTAGTTTTCACCTAGCACTCAGGAGTTCAGTGGCTCAGCTTGAATGATCCTTTGATGATGAAAGAGCCACCTCCTGAATGCTCGCTCTCTCCTTACCCAGTGCCTTGTCTCTGTGCTCAGCAAACCAGGTATCCCAGCAGGCGTCGGCATTCAGGACTCACTCCGATCTCAAGGTGGGCGAGTACTCGGACCTCGATGGAAGTGCTTCTTGGACAAAAGAGAAATGGAACCAAGAGTTTACCAAGCACCAAGTAAGGCTGGATGAGAAATTTCTTTTGAGAAATCCCTCAGAATGGGATTTGCTCAGCTTGGTTTCTAACATGTCCCCGAGCCTTTAGTGGCCTGAGTTTGATTTAAAAGGTCAACTTTGGGGGCTAGAGCCATAGCACAGCTGGGAAGGTATTTGCCTTGCAGGCGGCTGACTCAGGTTCTTTTTTTTTTTTTTTTATAATTTTTTTATTATGAATTATGAGAACAAAAGATGCAAAGAAAGAGGATAAGGTAAAGTTACAGTGGAAGGACAATCACCCATAACATAATTATCAGAAGAAGTCCCCTTGCTGATATCTTAACTTTGAACTTTCACCAAAGAAAGTTAAGATAAATAAAACAGAATCCATGTGCAATTACTTTGTCCCTCAAGTCCCCAGATTGTAGCACATTATAATATTTCTTAACAGCACACAAGGCAATCTAAAGCCATCAAACTTATGTAACTCCTTAAACATTAGAGGCATAGTATTTTTTACATTTCCATGTACATGCATATTAGCTTAAGTTAACCTCAAATTTTAAGTGGGTGCGTTTTAAGGATTAGAGTCAAAGGAGCACAGTAAAAACGGTGTTAGACCCACTTAAAATTTGAGGTTAACTTAAGCTAATATGCGGCCATGCCGGAGGCTGCTTGGCCAGGCCTAGGGGGGGTGCGGGACTTGGGTAACCCCAGCACCCCTCTGCCGCCTTGCTCCAGATCTCCAGGGCTTCCCCGGGCCACACGCCTGGGCAAGCCGGTGAGTTGGGTCCCTTGGTGGAGCTTGAAGGTACCCTAGGCCTTCCCCCACCATCCATGCGGCTCCTTAGGGAGGGTCCGGGTGGGGCTCTGAGCTTCTGGTCTCCCAGCTTCTTGAAGGATCTCTCCTTCCTGGGAGCCGGGAGTCTAGCAGGAGGAGGTTTGGCAGGCCCCCGCCATGCCGGAGGCCTGCTTGGCCAGGCCTAGGTGGGGTGCGGGACTTGGGTAACCCCAGCACCCCTCTGCCGCCTTGCTCCAGATCTCCAGGGCTTCCCCGGGCCACACGCCTGGGCAAGCCGGTGAGTTGGGTCCCTTGGTGGAGCTTGAAGGTACCCTAGGCCTTCCCCCACCATCCATGCGGCTCCTTAGGGAGGGTCCGGGTGGGGCTCTGAGCTTCTGGTCTCCCAGCTTCTTGAAGGATCTCTCCTTCCTGGGAGCCGGGAGTCTAGCAGGAGGAGGTGTGGCAGGCCCCCGCCATGCCGGAGGCCTGCTTGGCCAGGCCTAGGGGGGGTGCGGGACTTGGGTAACCCCAGCACCCCTCTGCCGCCTTGCTCCAGATCTCCAGGGCTTCCCCGGGCCACACGCCTGGGCAAGCCGGTGAGTTGGGTCCCTTGGTGGAGCTTGAAGGTACCCTAGGCCTTCCCCCACCATCCATGCGGCTCCTTAGGGAGGGTCCGGGTGGGGCTCTGAGCTTCTGGTCTCCCAGCTTCTTGAAGGATCTCTCCTTCCTGGGAGCCGGGAGTCTAGCAGGAGGAGGTTTGGCAGGCCCCCGCCATGCCGGAGGCCTGCTTGGCCAGGCCTAGGGGGGGTGCGGGACTTGGGTAACCCCAGCACCCCTCTGCCGCCTTGCTCCAGATCTCCAGGGCTTCCCCGGGCCACACGCCTGGGCAAGCCGGTGAGTTGGGTCCCTTGGTGGAGCTGGAAGGTACCCTAGGCCTTCCCCCACCATCCATGCGGCTCCTTAGGGAGGGTCCGGGTGGGGCTCTGAGCTTCTGGTCTCCCAGCTTCTTGAAGGATCTCTCCTTCCTGGGAGCCGGGAGTCTAGCAGGAGGAGGTTTGGCAGGCCCCCGCCATGCCGGAGGCCTGCTTGGCCAGGCCTAGGGGGGGTGCGGGACTTGGGTAATCCCAGCACCCCTCTGCCGCCTTGCTCCAGATCTCCAGGGCTTCCCCGGGCCACACGCCTGGGCAAGCCGGTGAGTTGGGTCCCTTGGTGGAGCTTGAAGGTACCCTAGGCCTTCCCCCACCATCCATGCGGCTCCTTAGGGAGGGTCCGGGTGGGGCTCTGAGCTTCTGGTCTCCCAGCTTCTTGAAGGATCTCTCCTTCCTGGGAGCCGGGAGTCTAGCAGGAGGAAGTTTGGCTGGCACTGGTAATCTCTGTCCAGTCTACATTTTCAAGAAACATTAATAGTACTCTCACAAGAAACATTAATAGTACTCTCACAAGAAACATTAATAGTACTCTCACAAGAAACTGTAATAGTACTCTCATAAGAAACTGTAATAGTACTCTCACAAGAAACTTTAATAGTACTCACTATCATTGAATTATGTTTTTATGTATGCAGAATGTCTATTTTTTACTCTGCCCTTTTGCATACCCCTTCATAAGTTCATATTTCTCTTTAACTTCTTTAACTCCTATCATCATTACTCCTTTTATACCCTTTCTAACTTAAGTACTGTTGAGTCCTAAGTCACAGACCAAAGTGGTGCCCTAGAGTTAACACCCACCCAACTATTTTAAAAGGCATAAAAAGGACACATATCTTTTCAACATTTTATGGGTGTTTTCTTTGACGGCTATAACTTTTGCTAAATACTTTCTTATACAGTGATGATCCCCCCCCCATATTTTTTATCTTCTCTTTGTGAACTGCTCAATATGGAATTTGGTGTGAAAGAATCCCTCAGTTTAATACTTATGTTTGAACCAAGTCATGGGTCTTGTTGGAAATGTTCTAATGCCCCCATATATCTGATAGCACCACGTGGCTTTATATCTTGTTTGCGTAGGCACACTAACATGGAAAAATACTATACATACCAATAAGTTCTTATCTAATAAAAATCTTGTAGTGCAATGAGACCTTACACCCTGAACATTGACATAAAGACCTGGCACAGGCCTCAGAAGAATGGACATTCTCCATTCACCCCTTGATCTACAGAAGATATTTACAAAACATCCAAGGTTGTATATAACATCACCTGGTGGCATTCCTGTACCAGGAAAGACCCTACAGCTGCTCTGACATCTACTCAAAAGAAACACCCCTTAACACTGAGAAGACAACAAGAACAAAGACCTGCTTACTGGACAGGGCTTGCTGTATTGCCCCTTAATTGTGAGGTTTGTCTATAACATCACCTGGAAGCAATCCTCTACCACGGAAGACCCTACCACTGCTCAGACATCGTCCTGCTCAAAAGAGACTTCCCTTAACACTGAGAAGACTTAACAACAACAACCTGCTTACAGGAAAGGGCTCCCTGTATTGCCCTTTCATGGTGAGGTGAAACGAGAAGGCACTCCACATCATGACTTCAATGTAGGACATGCAGATTCCAGAATCTTTAATACAGAAACATGAGACCAACAACAGAGACTGTGTGAAAAGTGTGTTGGCACTACAGACAAAGTCTTGGATCGAACGATAACTTTCCTGAGGCCTAGAGCTGGTCTTATGCCAGGAAACTTCAGAGGTAGGATCTCTTTGTATTTAGGCCAAGGTTATTCCTTTCCATGCCTCTCATATTTTGGTGGGCCTATGCAAACAACAATTGCCACTCTAACACCGTTTTTACTGTGCTCCTTTGACTCTAATCCTTAAAACGCACCCACTTAAAATTTGAGGTTAACTTAAGCTAATATGCATGTACATGGAAATGTAAAAAATACTATGCCTCTAATGTTTAAGGAGTTACGTAAGTTGGATGGCTTTAGATTGCCTTGTGTGCTGTTAAGAAATATTATAATGTGCTACAATCTGGAGACTTGAGGGACAAAGTAATTGCACATGGATTCTGTTTTATTTATCTTAACTTTCTTTGGTGAAAGTTCAAAGTTAAGATATCAGCAAGGGGACTTCTTCTGATAATTATGTTATGGGTGATTGTCCTTCCACTGTAACTTTACCTTATCCTCTTTCTTTGCATCTTTTGTTCTCATAATTCAAAATAAAAAAATTATAAAAAAAAAAAAAAAACTTAAGCTAATATGCATGTACATGGAAATGTAAAAAATACTATGCCTCTAATGTTTAAGGAGTTACGTAAGTTTGATGGCTTTAGATTGCCTTGTGTGCTGTTAAGAAATATTATAATGTGCTACAATCTGGGGACTTGAGGGAAAAAGTAATTGCACATGGATTCTGTTTTATTTATCTTAACTTTCTTTGGTGAAAATTCAAAGTTAAGATATCAGCAAGGGGACTTCTTCTGATAATTATGTTATGGGTGATTGTCCTTCCACTGTAACTTTACCTTATCCTCTTTCTTTGCATCTTCTGTTCTCATAATTCATAATAAAAAATTATAAAAAAAAAACGGTGTTAGAGTGGCAATTGTTGTTTGCATAGGCCCACCAAAATATGAGAGGCATGGAAAGGAATAGCCTTGGCCTAAATACAAAGAGATCCTACCCCTGAAGTTTCCTGGCATAAGACCAGCTCTAGGCTTCAGGAAAGTTATCGTTCGCTCGAAGACATTGTCCATAGTGCCAACACACTTATCACACAGTCTCTGTTGTTGGTCTCATGTTTCTGTATTAAAGATTCTGGAATCTGCATGTCCTATATTGAAGTCATGATGTGGAGTGCCTTCTCGTTTCACCTCACCATGAAAGGGGAATGCAGGAAGCCCTGTCCTGTAAGCAGGTTGTTGTTGTTAAGTCTTCTCAGTGTTAAGGGAAGTCTCTTTTGAGCAGGACGATGTCTGAGCAGTGGTAGGGTCTTCCGTGGTAGAGGATTGCTTCCAGGTGATGTTATAGACAAACCTCACCATAAAAGGGCAATACAGCAAGCCCTGTCCAGTAAGCAGGTCATTGTTCTTGTTGTCTTCTCAGTGTTAAGGGATGTCTATTTTGAGTAGATCAATGTCAGAGCAGCTGTAGGGTCGTCTCTGGTACAGGAATGCCTCCGGGTGATGTTATATACAACCTTGGATGTTTTGTAAATGTCTTCTGTAGATCAAGGGGTAAATGGAGAATGCCCATTCTTCTGAGGCCTGTGCCAGGTCTTTATGTCAATGTTCAGGGTGTAAGGTCTCATTGCACTACAAGATATGTGTGTTCCCATTTCTATTAGATAAGAACTTATTGGTATGTATAGTATTTTCCCATGTTAGTGTGCCTACGCAAACAAGATATAAAGCCACGTGGTGCTATCAGATGTATGGGGGCCTAAGAACATTTCCAACAAGACCCATGACTTGGTTCAAACATAAGTATTAAACTGAGGGATTATTTCACACCAAATTCCATATTGAGCAGTTCACAAAGAGAAGATAAAAAACATGGGGGGGGGTATCATCACTGTATAAGAAAGTATTTAGCAAAAGTTATAGCCGTCAAAGAAAACACCCATAAAATGTTGAAAAGATATGTGTCCTTTTTACGCCTTTTAAAATAGTTGGGTGGGTGTTAACTCTAGGGCACCACATTGGTCTGTGACTTAGGACTCAACAGTACTTAAGTTAGAAAGCGTAAAAAAGGAGTAATGATGATATGAGTTACAGAAGTTAAAGAGAAATATGAACTTATGAAGAAGTATGCAAAAGGGCAGAGTACAAAATGGACATTCTGCATACATAAAAACATAATTCAATGATAGTGAGTACTATTAATGTTTCTTGTGAGACTACTATTAATGTTTCTTGTGAGAGTATGATTAATGTTTCTTCTGAGAGTACTATTAACGTTTCTTGTCCGCGCGGGGGCGATTTTGAAAATGTAGACTGGACAGAGATTACCAGTGCCAGCCAAACCTCCTCCTGCTAGACTCCCGGCTCCCAGGAAGGAGAGATCCTTCAAGAAGCTGGGAGACCAGAAGTTCAGAGCCCCACCCAGACCCTCCCTAAGGAGCCGCATGGATAGTGGGGGAAGGCCTAGGGTACCTTCAAGCTCCACCAAGGGACCCAACTCACCGGCTTGCCCAGGGGTGTGGCCCGGGGAAGCCCTGGAGATCTGGAGCAAGGCAGCAGAGGGGCGCTGGGGTTACCCAAGTCCTGCACCCCCCCCTAGGCCTGGCCAAGCAGGCCTCTGGCATGGCGTGGGCCTGCCAAACCTCCTCCTGCTAGACTCCCGGCTCCCAGCCTGACTCAGGTTCTATCCCTGACATCCCAACTTTTCTCCTGAGCACTGCCAGGAGTAATTTCTGAGCACAGAGCCAAGAGTAAGTCCTGAGAACCGCCAGGTATGGCCCCAAAACCAAAACAAGAAACAAGAAAAAAAAAAAAACTTTGTTGTACTTAATTCTCTTTCTCTTGCTCACACTCTCTTACACACACACACACACACACACACACACACACACACACACACACACACTTTAAAATCTTCTGTTAGAACCAAATAGTCAGTACTGATTTGCTTTGACTCTTACTTCCTAGAAAAGACACAACCTTGCCATGTACTTCACTTGCTTGCAAACCAGTGCCCAAGGCCACCTATTTCCAACTAGCTGCGTTCAGAACATGGACCGCCTAGTTAGGTCTTAGACTTCCTGAAGAATTTTCTTGGTTGAGAACTTTGGATCAGTCTCCAACAGATGTCTCTAGCACCAGGACAGCCTTCTGCGTGTTGGCATTGAGGGCACCCAGGGGAGTGCCTGTGGTCTTCTGTAACTGACTTGCTGCATGCCATCCAGAGATGTGGCTCATGAGAGGGTTGAGTGTTTACAGGTGAAGCCCATATATCCCAAATGAGCCAGAAACTATTAAAAAATAATAATAGTAGGATAGTCAGTGTGTCTTTCTCTAGAGAATCGTGGCAGGTCAATAGAAGAAAGAGTGGCCTGCTTCCCATCCTGTTATGTTCTCTCTCTGGCTCGTCACTGAGGTTTTTCTTTCTCAGAATCTGTCTCTGTATTGTCCTGCTCTCGGACCGAGGGTATGGGTTGCTCACGAGGCATTTGTCTAAATGGGTTTGAGCTGCTGAATAATGGCTTGTTTAGAGCTAATGCAGGTTTTTTCTTGTAGGTTCTAGTTATGACTTGTTACATCGCCTTGAACGTGTTGAAAAATGGTTACTTTTCACTCTCAGACATTAATCTCCTGATGTTTGATGAGTGTCATCTTGCAATCTTAGACCATCCCTACCGAGAAATTATGAAGGTAAATTAAACAATATTTCTAATCTAGTATGGGCAGGTTTTATGTTCATATATATAAACTAAAAGCCACGTTCATTTCCAGTTTTGGAACTGTGGTTCAAGTGGATGAACGAATTACTCTTAAGCTAATGTTCATTGAAATCTGTACTACTGAATGAATGTGTAATAGTTAAGTAAATCGATATTCTAAACCTACAATACATCTTAAAATGTACTCTGGAGACAGAGAGATAGCACACCAGTAGGGCATTTGCCTTGTACGCAGCCGACCCAGGATGGACGATGGTTCAAATCCTGGCATCCTATATGGTCCTTTGTGCCTGCCAGGAGCGATTTCTGAGTGCAGAGCCAGGAGTAACCCCGGAGCACCACTGGGTGTGACCCAGAAACCAAACCAAAACAAACAAACAACCACATACTCTGAATACATGAAGCATGTGATCAGTCATGGCATTTTATTTTATTTGGGTTTTGGGGCCACACCAAAATGATACTTAGGGCTCTTCCTTGCTCTGCACTCAGGAATCCTAGTGAGCTCAGGGGACTAAAGGGGATGCCGGGGATTGAATTCAGGTCATCTGTGTGCAAGGCAACTGCCCTACATCTGGGCCTGTCATAGCATTTTAAATGTGTCCTCAGGATAAGCAGCAAGTGGTAGTCATTGCATAAGCCTGGTTTAAGTACACACATTTGTAGCTCTGGCATTTTAATGCACCGATGTCTGTGTGGTTATGAAGTCTGTGTGGCCTTATGAAGTACGGTTGCTCACTGTCCCTGTCTTTTGTTATTGTTAGCTCTGTGAAAACTCTCCATTATGTCCCCGGATTTTGGGACTAACTGCTTCCATTTTAAATGGGAAATGTGATCCTGAGGAGTTGGGAGAAAAAATTCAGAAACTGGAGAGAATCCTGAAGAGTAATGCAGAAACGGCGACTGACTTGGTGGTGTTGGACAGGTAGGTGCCTCTGATTTCCTTGGCTTTCCTGAGACCAGCTTTCCCCAGCAGCAGCCATCACTGCTGCCCTGAGCACTATGCAGATAATGAGACCGTGGCCATCAAAGGGAAAGACTAAGATTGATACATTTTTTTTGGTTCGTTTTTTGTTTATACTCATTAGCTTTTAGGGGTTACTCCTGGCTCTGCACTCAGAAGATAATCTCTCTGGCAGGCTTGAGGAACCATATGGGATCTGGGGATTGAACCTGGGTTGGCCACAGACATGTAAGGCAAAGACCTTCCCTGCTGTGCTATCACTCCAGCCCAAGACCCAGAATTCCTTTTTTTGGGGAGGGACCCACACAGGGGGGGGGGATTTGCGCTCAGGGGATGCTCCTGGCTCTTTGCTCAGAAATTGCCCCTGGCGTAGCCAATCCAGGACCTAAGGTGGTTGGTTCGAATCCCAGCATCCCATATGCTCCCCTGTGCCTGCCGGGAGCTATTTCTGAGCAAATAGTCAGGAGTAACCACACACCGCTTGGTGTGGCCCAAAAACCAAAAACCAAAAAAAAAAAAAAAAAGAAATTGCCCCTGGCAGGCTCGGGGGACCATATGGGATGCCGGGATTCGAACCACAGTCTGTCCTATGTGCAAGGCAAACGCCCTACCGCTGTGCTATCTCTCTGGCCCTCTAGACCCAGAATTCTTTTTTTTTTTTGTTTTTGTTTTTGTTTTTGTTTTTGGGCCACACCCGGCGATGCTCAGGGGTTACTCCTGGCTGTCTGCTCAGAAATAGCTCCTGGCAGGCACGGGGGACTATATGGGACACCGGGATTCAAACCAACCACCTTTGGTCCTGGATCGGCTGCTTGCAAGGCAAACGCCACTGTGCTATCTCTCCGGGCCCCTAGACCCAGAATTCTTAACCAGGACAATTATCTGCATGGTGCTGAGGTTTAAACTTTTTCCCGCTGGTAGGTGCCAAGCCCTGGGTTGCTCACCTAGGAAAAGACTCCTGAGCACTGACTTCCCCCTGCTATGAGGACTGGGGGTTCAGCCTGTACCTTGGCTTCCTTTCCATTCATTCTTTGTTGCTCTGTCCTGAGCACCCCACATGAGACTTTGAAAGAAGGCTTATTTGGAACTCTGTATTTTTCCATGATTCTTAAATTTTTATTTATTTTTGGCTCATATCCAGTGATGCTCAGAGCTTACTCCTTGTTCTACACTCAGAGATCACTCCTGCCAGTGCTTAGGGGAACATATGGGATGCCGGGGATCGAACCCAGGTCAGCTGCATACAAGGCAAATGCCCCCCCACTGTGCTAGTGCTATTGCTCCTTTTCTTAGCTTTTGAAATTTAAAATTTTTATCTTTATTGATTGAGGTACTGTGGTATTCAGTACTGTTCGTGATGGTTTCTCATGCTCCTAATTCCAACACCTCACCCACCACCAGTGGCTCCACCTCTTTTGCCCACTGACTAAACATCTTTCAGATCAGTGGATCCCTCTGTTTTGGCAGGTGGGTGTGAATCTTCGAGAAACTTGTTTGCATGTGAAGGTGGCTACTGTTTTGAGTTTCCATAGAACATGCCTTTTATGATTTGTTTAAACAGGCAGAAGGGTGTGTACGTAAATTAGTTGGAAAGCGACATTTATAATAAATGGAACCAAATCAGATGGGAACAAACATCTCATCTCCTTATTACTTCTTGACAAGACTGTTAAGTGGCCTTTCTTTGGACACTCGTGGTAACTGGGGGAGATTTGCAGCCAGTAGAGTTGATGGTCTCAGATGTGCCAGGGGCACAGACATTGGCCTAACTCACTTGGCTTTGAGCTGCATGACCTCCAGGGAGTGAGCCCCACGCCCCTCCTGAGCCTGTAGGCTGGCGGGGGTATCAGCTTTGGGGGTTATTATTATTGCAACAGCAATAATGCTGTTTCATATTTTTCCTGAGCTAAGAAATGCATATAATGTCAAAGTAAGTCAAAGGCCTGGCTAGTGCTTTCATCTGAGCTGTGTTAGAGGCCAGGACAATTTGATGTCTCTAGAGCAGAGGGTCAGAGAGTGGTTTGCAGCCCTTTTATACCTTGGACGAGGGGCAGGGCCCTCCAGATCAAGCACTGAGATGGAACCAGTCAGTACCCAAGTCTTAAGATCACTGTGCTCAAGTAGGAATTCTGACTTGGGTTGGAATGACAGAAACTTGATATCTAAATTTACTGCTGCTTATTTTTTCTTCACATTTTCCTCTCTTTTCCTCTTTTGTGGCCACGTGGTGGTGCTTAGGGTTTATGCTTGACTTCTGTATTCAGGAATTACTCCTGGCGAGCAAGGGACCTTATGGGGTACAGGGGATAAAACTTGGGTCAGCTGCATTCTTAACTCTTTTTTGTGTGTGTGTGTGGTTTTTGGGTCACACCCGGCAGTGCTCAGGGGTTACTCCTGGCTCCATGCTCAGAAATTGCTCCTGGCAGGCACGGGGGACCATATGGGACGCTGGAATTCAAACCGATGACCTTCTGCATGAAAGGCAAACGCCTTACCTCCATGCTATCTCTCTGGCCCCCATTCTTAACTCTTTAAGTGTGTGTTTGATTATTTTGCAGATTGCCTTCTGGTTAAAACCCATCTCACTAGTGTTCGGGTTTGGAACTGGAGGGTTTAGATTTTAGACCTGTTCGGAATTCGACCTTTTTTTTTTTCTTTTTTTTTTTTGGCTTTTGGGTCATACTGGGCAGCGCTCAGGGATTACTGTTACTCCTGGCTCTAAAGCTCAGAAATTTCTCCTGGCAGGGTTGGGGGACCATATGGGATGCCACGATTCGAACTACCGTACTTCTGCATGCAAGGCAAATGCCCCACCTCCATACTGTCTCGCTGGCCCCCAGAATTTGACCTTTTGGGTTTTTTTTTTCTTTTTTCTTTTTAAAGTCCTGAAGAAGCCACTAAGGTCTTGTTTTACCACTCCTGCGTTCAGGGAAATGACAAGGAAATAGCTGCACGCCACAATGCATGCACTCACCTGAACAGAGATCAGTAGACACACACTCACTCGTGACATGTTCACACGCTCACGCTCAGCGCTGTGAGCATCTGTCTCAGGTACTGCAAGTACAGCCGTTCCTTAATGATCCTGTTACATTGTGCTGCACTTGTTCCAGTTACCTTTATGCTGTTTTGTACAGTTGCACTGCTATTACTGTGCTAAGACCTTTGCCTTTGTATTGTTGGGCTCTCACCATTGCCTTTGTTATTGTTATTACGTTGGCTGTTGCCACTGTTACTGTTACATGTTACTGTTGCACTGTTTCCATTGCCCTTTATGTTGCTGCCTTTACCTTTGAGCTGTTAGAATTGTGCTGTGCCCTGTTGACTTCGTTATTGTTACACATTAGCATTGCCTGTTATCTATTTACTGTTGCTCTCTTACTGTTACCTTGCTGCAGTTGCCCTGTTATGTTGCTACAACTACCAATCGAAGGTGCTGCATTAATACAATAACATCCAACGAAAAACCATGTGGGAGTTGATTGACATCGAGACAGACAAATCCCATAATCCCACACTTCACAGTGTCCTGAAGGCTGTACTGTCTCCCTGTCTACTTTTCTTTTTTTTATTTTCTTAACTCACTGTTATTTGCACTTTTGAAAAAGATTATTATGTGCATTTCTTTGTTGTTGTTTTTTGGTTTTGGGCCACACCCGGCTGCGCTCAGGGGTTATTCCTGCCTCTGTGCTCAGAAATTGCTCCTGGCAGACTCAGGGGACCATATGGGATGCTGGAATTGAATCCTGGTCCATTCGGGTCTGCCATGTACAAAGCAAACACGCTATCACTGTGTTATCACTTTGGCCCTATTATGTGCATGTCTGATAGGTTTTATGAGAGATCCCAGGTCTAGTAGTTCTGAATGATTCCTTTTGAATGCATATTAAACATCCACTTAGGGGCCCAAGTAGGATGGATAGGGTGTTTTCCTTTCATGCAGTCTATCTGGCTTTGATCTCTGACACCCTATTCTATACTTCCTGGAGCCCCACCAGGAATGAGCCTTGGACACCAACAGTTGTGCTCCTCCCCCCAGCTCATATAAAATAATATGGACTTTTGCATAAATCTTTCAAATAATGTGGAAGCGGCATCTTTAGGGATAAAACCTTTCCGCTGATGATGCATGACCCCCCTCCCCACCTGATTACTGCTTCTGAGGCAGACATCATTATAATTTTATTGTTTTTAGGAGTTTTTTTTGTTTATTTTTTGGGCCACACCATTGGTGCTCAGGGGGTACTTCTGGCTCTGTACTCAGAAATCACTCCTGGCAGGCTCAGGGGAGCATATGGGATGCCAGGGATTGAACCTGTGTCGTCCTCGTTCTACTGCAAGCAAGGCAAATGCCCAACTGCTGTGCTATCGCTTTGGCTGATTCCATTGTATTTTAGTGAACATTTTTTCTCAATGTTTTGATGCCTAAGAGGGCAAGAGATGAATGTCGAAACTTTCATAAACAAACAAAATCTTCAAGTGATCGTCATTGAAAAATCACACAATTCTGGTCTCAGAATCCTAGCCTGAACCTAGGATGTGTTTGTTCCTGGAAACCTAACAGTGAAAATACTCATACCCTAAGTGAATACCATTTAGGGGGAGTTGTTTCAAATCCGAATCGGAAAACAAGAAATTTCTTCTTTGTGTTTGGTTCATGTCTATATAACAGGCCAGAAAGCTGCAGTGAATGTACTGTGAAAAACTAATCTGTTGCCTCTGGCCCTATAGATACACTTCACAGCCCTGTGAAATTGTGGTGGATTGTGGGCCCTTCGCTGACCGAAGTGGGCTGTACGAGAGACTGCTGTTAGAATTAGAAGATGCACTTAATTTTATCAATGACTGTAACATACCTGTACATTCAAAAGAAAGAGATTCTACTTTAATTTCTAAACAGGTAAGTTCAGACTACAGTCAGTATTGAAAGCACTATATTTAAAAAAAAATAAGGCTTCTATTTATGTGTGATATTAATATGAAATTACACTTCTAAAGAGGCTATTTCCTATACATTTTTATCCCAGGCTTTATCTTCTTAACTCTTGGCATTTTTTTTTTTTACAAACATATCTGAGACAGTTAGTTGAATGTGATAGATATTTATATTATTCCATCCATACCACTTTGAGTGAAGATGAGTTAAGATTCATGCCACAATGACCAGAGTGACCGTCTAATTCTTTGGCTTGATTAAATGAGTTACTTCCGCCTATACCCTTGGGTCAGACAAATTCTTTTCTATTCTTGTCTCCCATGTAACCCTATCCGATGTATCATCTTTGAGTGGTGCAGTTTTGAAAAGAGAATTCCTCAAAATAGTGTTCCTCGAAGTATGGACCCTATACCAATAGATTCAGAACCTGGAACGTTCTAAAAAATGCAGATTATTAGCAACCCCTTTCCTATCTGCTAAACTGGAAATGGAAGGGGTAGCATCCAACTGCCCTTTATTTCTAAAATCAAACCACCCTGCTGTATAGAATTTCTCATGTAATATATATAGACAGATGAAAGTGACTCACCTGTCTTCTTAACTCATCACAGATCCAAATCTTTTCTTTAAAAAATTTTTTTTATTTAAACTATGGTGATTTACAAAGTTATTCATAGTTGGAGTTTAGAATACAATGGTTTTCAAGATCAGTCTCAGCACCAGTGTTGACCTCCCTCCATTAATGTTCTCAGAGTGCATCCTATGCCACCAACCCCCTGTCCTAGCCTACCAGCACCAGCACCACAGGCTCATTTTTTGATTTGTTTATATATATATATATATATATATATATATATATATATATTTTTTTTTTTTTTTTTTTTTTTTTTTTTTTTCGGTGAGCCACACCTGGCACTGCTCAAGGGATATTTCTGGCTGTGTGCTTAGGAATCAATCACTCCTGGAGCACTCAGGACCCTATAAGATATCAGAGATTGATCCCAGGTCAACCACAGGCAAAGCAAATGCCCTACTCTGCTGTGCTATTGCTCCAGCCCTAACACAGTCTCATTTTAAAGTTCGGTTGTTAAGGATTAGTCTTGTGGTTTCATTGTTGTAATTTCATTGTCATAATTTTATTGTTCTGACTTGAATATTAAGTTCTGTCCTTTCTTAACACCACCAATACACCTGAGACCTCTAAATCTTTGTTGTCCTTGTTGTTGTTGTTGTTGTTATTTTGGGGGTCATATCCAGCAGTACTCAGGCATTACTCTTGACTATGAGTTCAGAAATCATTCCTAGCAGGCTCAGGGGACCATATGGAATGCCGGGGAATTGAACTTGGGAATTGAACAAGGCAAATGCTCTCCCTACAGTACTATTGCTCCAACACCATTTCTTTTTAAAATGAACTTCTTTTTTTTTTTTTTTTTTTTTTTTTTTGGTTTTGGGCCATACTCTATGATGCTCAGGGGTTACTCCTGACTCTGTGTTCTAAATCGCTCCTGGTTTGGGGGACCATATGGGATGCCAGGGAATCGAACCGTGGTCTGTCCTAAGTTAACGCATGCAAGGCAGACGCCCTACCCCTTGTGCCACCGCTTTGACCTCTAAAATGAACTTTTATGCAGTTGCATCTTTTCCTTTTTTCTAAGAGGATTTCCACTAGGGCAGTTGGTCAGCAACCTTTTTTTTTTCAACTGAGCCAAATCTTGCCAAAACCAGGATTGAAATTTATTTTGAGAGCCACACAGGGCGCGCACTGACAGAGGCTAGGAGCAGAGTCCTGACTCCTGGAGCTGCTGCCCGGCACACAGAAGAGCCAAATTAAAAGTGTAAAGAGCCACATATGGCTCGCGAGCTGAAGGTTGCCGACCACTGCACTAGGGGAAAAAGGGACCATCTGAGACAGAGCCATGAATAGTACAGACATGAGGAAAAAGTGGGGTGGGAACAGTTCATAGACACCTCTCAGCCAGATTGTCATAGAGCCATAGACAATCTCTGCACTTGTTGCCAATGCAAATTTACTTAGGGCAGTTCGAAGAGGAGCCTAGTCATGAGGAAAGCTGTGTCGTAAAGGTGCTCCTGTGATGGTCACTTTGCTCTTGACGCTTCACACCTTGTTTTGTAGATACTGTCCGACTGCCGCGCTGTCCTGGTGGTGCTGGGCCCATGGTGTGCCGACAAGGTCGCTGGCATGATGGTCCGCGAGCTGCAGAAGTACATCAAGCATGAGCAGGAGGAGGTGCAGCGTAAGTTCCTGCTGTTCACTGACACATTCCTCAGGAAGATCCACGCACTGTGCGAGGAGCACTTCTCGCCTGCCTCCCTGGACTTGCGCTTTGTGACGCCCAAGGTCGTCAAACTGCTGGAGATCCTGCGTAAGTACAAGCCGTACGAGCGGCAGCAGTTCGAGAGCGTCGAGTGGTACAACAACAGGAACCAGGATAATTATGTGTCCTGGAGCGACTCCGAGGTGGATGAGGATGATGAAGAGATTGGAGAGAAAGAGAAGCCAGAGACGAATTTCCCTTCCCCATTCACCAACATTTTATGCGGGATCATTTTTGTGGAAAGACGATACACCGCAGTGGTCTTAAACAGGTACATGTCCTCCCCCTTGCCATCCTGCAATCCCACCCCATGGTTAGTCCCTTGATGAGCCTCCCTCCGGAGCAGAGGTTGTGCTGGCATCGGTCCGTTGGGTAGCATGTGGGCTGTGGGAGCACCATGCATCGTGCATAGAAATAAGAGCTGTTTCTGGAGGCCACCACATCTCAAGGGTGCTCCCCAGCCAGAGGCGCTGGTCTCTTCTGAACTATCACCCCCATATCATGCTGGGAGAGCTCAGTTCTGTGCTAAGTCTGTGGCCGAGGGTCAGGGGTGAAGCAGAACATCTCCCCTCTTCCCCTGTGAAGGCTCCTAGGAAAAGCTTTGGCTGGGGCCACTTGTGTGTACCCTTCAAACCCCTCTCCTATCATCTGCTTCCGTGGCTGCTGCCATTTCCATCTGCAAGGGCTGGAGTCTTTAGAAGGCTAAAATTGCTCTTCGGATTTGGTCTAGCTCCACACTGACTTTTTCTAGGTCAGAGTGATTAGGCAGTAAGGAAGGATCTTGAGCACGGTGGGAGATGACAGTGTTACTACCTCCCCTCACCTCCATCTCTATCCCCACTTAAGTGTGGGTCCCCCAACCTGATGCCCTTTCCAGCTGTCTGTCTCTCCCAAGTTGAGATCTGGCTGCCTTCATACTTCCTCCTTGTCATGGGCCTGTCGTGTGTGTGTGTGTGTGTGTGTGTGTGTGTGTGTGTGTGTGTGTGTGTGTGTGTGTGTGTACATGTACATGTACATACAGATGCTTCATTCACCTATAAGGGCTCACAAATTCTTCCTTGTCATGGGCCTGTCCTGTGTGTGTGTATGTGTGTGTGTGTGTGTGTGTGTGTGTGTGTGTGTGTGTGTGTGTGTACAGATGTTTCATTCACCTTAAAGGGCCCCCAAATATCTCCTAACTTGATGCCCCAGACTGTCCCCTTTTCTTCACCGTTCATTAATTGACCAAAGTTGAATGCTCTTCAGAGCTTTTTCTCAGCGTGAGTCATGAATTCTTTTGGGAGAAATTATGCTGAGGTAATTGGGGATTTCCACCCTCCCCCCATTCCTAACTGCTTCTGACTGTTTGGGGATTTTGGAAACTTACACGAGTAGCTAGAAATTGGACTCTGGGGTAGTCAGACCTGGCACTTGGCAGTCAGGTCATTTTCTTCATCATCATCATTGGGCCTGTTCTTCAGAATGAATGCGCAGGGCAAAGAGCTCTCACAGTGAATTACACGGAAATCAGACGTTTAAGGCTGGAAACGGGCTTCTCTGAGCCTCTAATCCAACCCACTTATTTTTTTATTAAAAATAGGAAGAACCTTGGGAGGAAAAGTGATTTGTTCTGAGTTAAATTGCGAGCCTCTTGCCCAGATCATTCTGGAATCCTGCTTGCTTGCTTTCTGTCTCTTCCTCCCAGTGCTCGTCAGTTCTATCTTCATCCTCATCCCCCCCCTTCCCCCCCCCCCCCCCCCCCCCGGGCATCACAGGCGGGAAGCCTGCCAGGAGCCAGGCGCCGGGAGAGCCCAGCTGGCCGCCTGTTTCCCCTAGATTGGGGCCCGAGGTTAGCATGGGTGATGTTTTTCTTGTCCCCAATAGGATAGGACCCGGATTGTTTTTTTTCTGGAGCTCAGAGAAAAAAATGAAAATGGGAAGGAGGGGCTGCACTATTAGCTTTCTTCTCCCTGTTTATTGTGTACATTTTTTTGGTTTTCCTCCCTCCCCAAATGTAGAGCCATGCCAGTTTTCATTGCAGAAATTTTAGCCAGGGAAAGTGTGCCAACAATCAGTGGCTTCCTCGGGACTTGGAGGAGCAGATTAATTGTGATCAATTTTCATAAAAAGTGGCTGGGATTCAGTGTTCACCATGCCCCTGATGGCTCGAGAGAGCTTTACCAGTGGGGAGGTTGTGAAGCAGACAACCGAGGTCTGGTTGCCCTGGAGCCTCGATGGTGAACCTATGGCATGCGTGCTAGTGGTGGCATGTGAAAGCCTTGCAGCTGGCACGCAGAAAGGTCCGCAATTAAGATATGCCATGCGGCGGGAGGCGAGTATGCCGGTGTCTGCTTTGCAGCTCACCTGGCAACAGGGCCGGACTGGCCATTGGGAGGGCCAGGCATGGTGCGGCAGTTGGGCACTCGGACTCTTAAAAAGGTTAGCAATCACTAGAGCTTCTTCTAAACTCAGGATCTCAAAGACCCGGGCCAGGCTCTGCCAACACCAATGACGTTAGTGACCCTCTGTACCATGCATGCCCTGTGGCACCAGCTGCCACTGTGCTTTCCCTGGTCAGGTTCCTTTGTCTTATGCCTTCCCCACCTCTACCGTGCTATGAAGCTTTGTGGTGCTGGGCAGGTATTCCGATGCCGACATCTGCTGGCTTGGGGTACATTCCAGGGGGGTTGGAGCCTTTAGAAAATTCCTCAGAGCTGAGGTGCTCTCCTTCTTACCTCCCCATCTCACTTTTTGTGGGGCACCCAACGTCAGAGGTTCTCACCTGGAATGGTTCCATTTGCTTGACCAGCAAGTTGCTTTTCTTCAGATTCAGGGAGTGGAGTGGGTCTGAAACATAGGATAAGATGGGAACTGGGGGTAAATCAGCCCTATTTAGAGTCTTACCTAAAGAAAACTTGTCTTGGGGCCGGGCGGTGGCGCTCGAGGTAAGGTGCCTGCCTTACCTGCGCTAGCCTAGGAGACGGACCGCGGTTCGATCCCCCGGCGTCCCATATGGTCCCCCAAGCCAGGAGCGACTTCTGAGCGCATAGCCAGGAGTAACCCCTGAGCGTCACCGGGTGTGGCCCAAAAACCAAAAAAAAAAAAAAAAAAAAAAAAAAAAAAAAAAAAAAAGAAAACTTGTCTTTTCATCCTTTTTAAAACTTTTTTTTTTTTGGTTTGGGCCACATCCATCCGCGCTCAGAGGTTACTCCTGACTCTGTGCTCAGAAATTATTCCTGGCAGGCTCAGGGGATCCTATGGGATGTTGGGGATAGAATCAGGCCAGCCACTTGCAAGGCAAATGCCCTCCCCATTGTGCTATCACTCAGGCCTCATCTTTAAAACATTTTTTACTAGTATGGCCATATGCTTAGCTCATGCTTTGGAATCAAATTAAATTCTGTGTGGTTTCTCTGCTCAGATTGTCCCCTCTCAGCCCCTCCTGACCCCGTGATCGTTGGGAAGCCACCGAGATAAGGTCCTGGATCCCTTAGACAGCTGTGTGTGTGTGTGTGTGTGTGTGTGTGTGTGTGTGTGTGTGTGTTTGTTTGAGAGGGCAGGTATTCCCTAGCAGTGCTCAGTGACCCTGGCTCAACTGGATGGGACAGGCTGAGAATTCAGCACTGCAGTGCTTAGCTACCCCTTCCTTGAGCTCTCTCCCCCCCAACCCTCTCCTGACCTGCATCCCTATTCCTGTTTTCTGGGTGCTTTCCCCCTTTCTGGCACCAGCTGCTGCAGGCTTTGATTCTGTTCCTGCCTTCCCATCTCCCTCAGCCATTTCTCCTGGAGTCCTGCTTCCTTCGACTCTTCACCCACCAGCACAGTCAGCATTTTTTGGAAGGACCTGTACATTTTGTATCTTTGGTTTTGTTTGTTTGGGTGCTGCTTAGGGCTTACTCCTGCTAGGACTTAGGGACTCTGTGCAGTCCTGGGATTCAAACTGGTTTAAAAGTTTGAATTGGCTTAAACTGTGAGCAAGTCAAGCACATTCATCTTTGTCTTAGCTCTCTAGCCCTGGAAATTACTTAAGGCATTGAAGCCTGTATTGGGTTCCTGGAGATGATGGCCTGGATCCAAGGAGAAAGGTTTGGAGGGCTAAGCACTGGCTTTGCATATGGGAGACCCCAAATCACTGCAAGTCATGGTCCCCTCCACCCCAGCACTACTTCTGTCTGAATCAGTAGTGGCCCCAGAGCACCACCTGGTGTTGCCCCCCCCCCAAATATACCCCCAAACAACTATATAAAAGAGACAGCATAGGAGAAATGATTGTGCTGTTCATCAGTGCACTGTGGGGTTCTGGTATCTTAAGAGTTTTGGGTCACACATAGGCCCATTGTATCCTGTGCTCCTGGGCAGTTTTGTATAGATACCAGCAAGGAATTAATGGGACTTTCTCTGATAGGATGGATTGCTCACTTGTCTACCACCTGCTGTATGGCCAGGTTAGTACAGAGGGTGTTTCTGCCCCCACTTTTGGATCGTCTGCCTGACCAAGCCCATATATTCAGTTAGACATCGACTAGTTTTCTGAATCAGACACAGGCATGGGCAGCCAGCTGAGGTGCAGAGACTGGGTGGGGGGCAATGAGTCTGCCAGCCATCCCAAAGACAGACCCTGCTGGGATTTTCAGCCTCCTAAAGATTCATTTTCTCAGCAGTTCATTTGCACAGGATAGTGAACAGATAGGGGTTGCTGCTGGATCTGAAATGAAAAAGAAAAGAGTCATTTTTTTGCCATAGATTGTTGTGAGCTGCCGTGTGTCCTGGAGCACCAGGTAGATTGGGGGTTGGGAGCAGCCTGCCTGGCATAAAGGTAGGTAGGTGGGCATCAGAGCAAATACTGAGCTAGCTTCTGCAGGGCTGGTGGCTCTGCCTGCCAGCCATCTCACTTGCTTTGGGTCTCTGGAAGTTAGTGTCACTCTCTGTCTCTCTCTTTCTCGGTCTTGGCTCATGTTTCAGAGATGTGACAGAGAGAAACGTTTGACCTCTTAACTGTCCCAGAGACACTCAGCATTTGATCTTGCTGGCCAGAGATAGTTGCTGCGTGGGGCTCTCTCCACAGCAGAGCAGCGAAGGTGGGTTTCGCTCAGGAGAAATCTGCTCACTCAGAGCCTTCATTTATCAGCTAATAAAGGTCAGCCCAATTGATCAGAAAGATAACTCTGCCTAATTAGGAGTAACTTAAAATGCAATTTAAGAGTGTGTGTTTATTACATTATTACATTGAATTGTTGTTTATTTCTGTGTGTTAAATTTTTGCATGTATATGATTTCTAAGTTGGCTAAACTTTGCACTTGAGCCTTTTAATATACTCATTGGTTGCTTCTGACACTGCTTCCTGATGCAGGAAGAGTTTAGTGTGATGGTCCAGCCAAAGCGGGAAACTTGGGAAGTTTTGGGCTGAAGTATTCCAAGTACTTGAGCTGCCGAGTAGACATTGGAACTGACACAGACACGAGAGTGTTTCTCTGATGAGGAGGTGGGGACGGGGGCGGGAGTGGGGGATATTCTCATGGCTCCCAAGGTTCTTCGAGCTCTTTGATATTAGTTCATCTCGCATATTAGCAACAACAACAACAAAAGGACTGGTTTGACTTCAAAAATGCAATTTGCTATTAGGAATTTCTACTATGTTGAAGGCCTTCAGAAGAGCCATCTGGAATCATTTACGTCAGGTGTGGAACCACTTATCCCGTGTGCCCGAGTTTTTCAAGGTGGATTTTTCCAAAAGAGCCGGAATGGCAACACTAACTGGCCCCCTGAACCCCATAACACAACCCTGTGTGCTGTGGCTCTGGGCGGCAGGTGGCCATCTTTGCTTACTGATGCTCATGGGTTTGGCGGGAAGAAGGTCCCTGGCCAGATTCGGAGAGAGGCACCATGTCCAGACTCTCTTCTTTTATAGGACCAGAGGGATAGGGGCTCTTTGGCATGGCTGTGCCATGTGCCAGTTCTCAATTACACAGAGCAGTGCCCAGCAACCCCAGGACCAGGAACATTTTAGAAGAGACAGAGACACCATTGGACAGTGCTAGTGGCTCACAGGTGGGGTTTCTTTGGCCTTTCAGGAATAGCTTGTGGGTGCCCAGCACCCTCGTTCTTACCCTTTAGTTCCAGATATGAGATTCCTTGGCTGGAGAAATATTCTCTCTCTGGGCTGCGCTGTTTGGGGCTTGCTCTTTCTGCCCGTGGCTTGTCTGCATGTGGAGGAATGCTTGTGCCCATGTCTGTAGGCACATGTGTGGTCAGATGTCAAACTAGAGAGGGTCCCTGATCCTCAGCACCTCGTTGTGTCCTTCTCTGGGGCCATGTCTCTGTTGAGGCATCCCTGCCTGTTCCCCACGGAACTCCAGCCTGGATTTTCTGGTGAGTGTTGGGGACCCAGCTTTAACATCTGAAGAGTAGAAGCGATTTCTGATTAGACCAGTCTTTAAAACAAACAAACAAACAAACAAACAAAACCAAAACGAACAACCAAAACCAAAAACCTAGACCATTTTGTTAGGTATGTTGAAAAAAAGAAATTCATTTTAAGGAAGACCTTACAAACAAAAGTTTCAATTTCTCCCCTCAGCTGTGCTTAACTTCCAAATGTCTCTAATTTTCTTAGATTGATAAAGGAAGCTGGCAAGCAGGACCCAGAGCTGGCTTACATCAGCAGCAATTTCATAACTGGACACGGCATTGGAAAGAACCAGCCGCGTAACAAACAGATGGAAGCCGAATTCCGAAAACAGGAAGAGGTAACTTAGAGTAATGGTGCAATAACCCCCTTCAGAACTCAGACAGAGCTGCCCAAAGGAATCCCCTTCCTTTGCGTCTCGGGTTTGGACTAGCTGTCCTTGCTGATGGAGCTCTCCAGGGACTCAGAGGCTTGGAATTTGAATAACTGTCCGATGCACTATTTTCTGCCTGATTCTCATCACCTCTTTCAGCCCCTTTACTTGAGCTAATGGCACTCAACTGCCTGCATAGAAAAGCAGTTTGTATAACCCCAAAGGGTTGAGGCTGCTAGGGCTGGCTTCAGAGCCTAGCAAGTACTTGACTGCCTGCCTGCCTGCCTGCCTGCCTGCCTGCCTGCCTGCCTGCCTGCCTGCCTGCCTGCATGCCTGCTTGCCTGCTGCCCTCCCTCCCTCCCTCCCTCGCTCCTTCCCTCCCTCCCTCCCTCCCTCCCTCCCTCCCTCCCTCCCTCCCTCCCTCCCTCCCTCCTTCGCCTTCTTACCTCTCTTTCTTTTCTTTCATTTTTGGACCACAACCAGTGGTGCTCAGATATCATATATGGTCCTGGGGTTTGATTTTGACTCAACCGCATGCAAGGCAAATGCCCTACCTGCAGTATGATGCCCCTCCTCAATAAAGTTCTGTTTTGTCTGACTACTTAAGAAACAGTGCTTAGTTCAAAAGCACATGTACTAAACTTGGAGTACTTTAGAAACAGCACTTAATTTTAAAGATTTTTGACTTGTTTCCTTTATTTATTGTTATTTTTTGGGGGGCCACACCTGGTGATGCTCAGGGGTTAC